>NC_137268.1:18948034-19548034 GCF_053477335.1 Acartia tonsa
AAATTTAGATAGGAAATTCAAATTATGCTTCTGTTTTTTTTCTTCAAAGAATTCATTATAAATTCCAGAGCTGGATCTTTAAATCATTTTATTGGTGAGCCAGATCGGGGTGGGCCAACTTTCCACCAATGAGAGCACAGCATTTTATGAAATGCCGCGCTGTGATTAACTGAAATTCGGCTCACCCCGATCTGGCTCACCACTAAAATGATTTAAAGATCCAGCTCAGGTTTTACTTCCTAACTTGAGAGAATCAAAGGTACATACTAGCTACATACATCATGAGCAGCGAAGCAAAAAAAATCTTTGACGGAAAAGTGCACTGTAGAGAAAATATTTAGAAGACTAAAGAAAATAGGATGGAAAAAATAAAGAAAAGGAAGGATATATATCACGAAACCTTCATAAAAATATGAATGTCTTTTGTAGCATGACCGACGGACCAAGTAAGTTGTATACTGACTGTAAGCTCTTTGGTAAGAGATAAAAATAAGCAGTCTATCTTAAATAGCAGCCGAGGTAATGGACATTTTCCACAAATCATTGACTGAAGGACAAATTATTTATAGTGTAGCTTTGCTACTAAAACGGTAGTTAAAATAAATGAATATTTTTGTTTAAATTTTAGGTGGAGAAAAAAATTGACGAAAAGACAGAGAGGGAGAAGGAAGAATTAAAATTGAAGCGCAGAGAACTTTTGGATGAACAGAAACAGAAAAAACAAGACATCAGGTATAACCAGGGAGTTCAAGGGATAAGATAATGGAAGACGAATAGATACACAACCTAAATGATGATAACAAAATTACCCCTTTTGTAGATCAAAATTAATAGTTAAAAAGTTGGTAATTTGGAACTATACTATGTATTCAAACCCTAAGTTTTCGAATAGTGCAACATGTTTGTAAAAATAGCTTAAAACCCAATTGGGATCCATGCAAAGCTTCCCTAAAGAGAAAACTAAACCGGTTCAGTAGTTGTTGAAATCTTAAGCCTCAGAAGAAAAACCTTACTACTTTGTATACCTAATATTATGGTGAATGTTATTTAGCTATGTTTTTTTTCGATTTATTATAAAAAAAATAACTTATTTTTATTTAATTTTAGGATTCTTCAAATCAAGGTAAAGCGCGTGGAAGAGTTCGAGTCCTGGGAATCTGTTAAGAAACAAGAAAGATGTTTTATCAGAACCAAAAAAGGTATTTTTAGATAGTCCCCAAAGTATTATAATATAGTTTTCTAATTTGTCGGCTTTTATTGGATTTCTATTGGTTGGTTCATTAAATGGAGTGTCCAAACGTTTCAACATCTTAATGTAATCTACAGAAGGGGTAATTTTGTATATCATTATTGGGGATGTACATGAATTTATCGGCCATTGTCTTATTCTTTTATATCCCTGTGTATGTTAGGTGTCACTTTACCTAAAAGCTTCCCCTAGTTATTCTTGGTTGATGGTCCTAACATTACAGTCATGGACTGGATTGCAATCTCCCCTTAAGATGTAATTTACAAGCTAAGGGGGGTAGAATTTCATTTATCATAAAGTTAAGGTTTAAGATTGGACTTGAAATTACATTACACATATGATTAAGATTAAGAGTATCAATTCAAAAGTTAATCTTTAAAAAAAATAAGTTCAGTTGGCAACCCGCAACCGTTTTTTTTTTACATATATACAGAATATAAATATAAAAACAAATTGATTCCCCTTTTTATATTTATATCTCATAACAGCTTTTGGATTTGCCTTCATTTTTTTGGCTTCGTATCACAGAAAAGTAAGTAAAATTAAATACTAACTAAAGAAGCTAGGAGAAATTTTAATGTGAAAATACGACAAAACCCACTACTTCGTTTTCTTTCCATGATCCAATTTTCTTTGAATGAAAATTTTTGTTGTAGGTATTCACAAGGTTTATTGGCTTCCCAGGACACACACAAGCAAAACTCACACTATGCTACAGGTTTGTTCTTGTTTATTTAAAAATACTGGCTTCGCACCTAGCCTCTTCTCACTCACCGTTTTATTATTATTTTTTGAATTAGAAGAAATAAGCCCTTACATATTAGGGCGATGCTGTAATGTAAGTTATCCCGCAGCGCACATGAATGCGCGATAAAGTACGAGTGTTTCTTTGATGAATATTTCCCTGTGCACCATTGCATTTGGACTATTCAACATGTCATTATTTAAAGAACTTCTTAAGCCGATTATAATGATAGGCGCGTATAACATGTAAGCTTAGCCGTTTAGCAGCTAGAAACTTTTAAAGTTTATATGTTTTTTGTAGATAATCGATGCCAAGAATATACAATCTGACTAGATATTTGTCATATTTTTCTAAAAAGAATTAGTTAGAAAAGTACGTAAATGGTAGTGAAAATCTCCAAAAACATTTTATAAATCAATAGGTATATTTCTGGGATGTACTATAAAGGTACAACAATGGGTAGTTGCAGTGCATCATAACAATAGAGATAATTTAAAGACATGCGCTCTAAATCAGCCAATTAGAGAATAGTAAAGGTACATATCAGAAATCTCATTGGTTGAAACATTTTATAGATTTTATATTTAATTTGTTTTTTATATAAGCTAGGTATAAATTGTCGCATTTATAAGTAATAGTATGAAGCTTTTCTTGTGTAAATTATTACGTATAAGATTTTTTCATTCGTATAATTTCAAGCATATGACAAACCATATACCAATCAAGTTCTTAGGATAAAGTCGGCTTTCTTGAAATTATATTGTCGAAAAATTGTGTTAGAATTTCTTCTCGCTTATCTCGTATAAAACAAAAAATAAACAAGAGTTCTTTTCTGTTAAATATACCTTCTTAAGTATGACGAAAAATGGGGTCAGCTGGACCAGCTAGATATATTATGTCTATTATTATTTTTTATAACATATTTCAGTGACATTTTATCATTAAACATATGTTTGTAGATACAATGGTTATAGGATAAATTAATTGCCAGGAAAAGGAAAGAATAAAATTTTCCATTAATATCTTTTCTGTATTTATATTATATCTACAGCATAGCTGCTCTTGAAGATTATTTTTTTAAACACTAAGAGGCCCTTGAACGCCACAAATTTACCTTCCAATCTAGTTCTTAAACGGAGGGAGGGGACACTGGACTGTAAACTACACTGGTACCTAAAGTTTTATAACCACACTTTCTTATTCATTAGTTTACAAACGTTAGAGACCTGAAGTGTAATTTTATTGGTTGTTTTCAAGCTTATCAATCAATATCTTAAATTAAAAGGGGATAATTTTGTTTATCATCCATGGATACTTACAATAATTTATCGTTATCGTCCTTTGTCATCCTTTTAGATCCTTGAGGTCTTATTTGATAAAGTACATGATCACGTGGCCAAACATTAACGAATATCAACCAAAAGACAGATGACCAAAAGCACTTCATTGCAGGACCTTTGTCTTGCAGTCACTGGATCTAATGGGCCAATGATTTTATTCTAATTTACGTGTCCAACATAGCAACAGTATATTGTTATTCTTGTATTCTAATCCGTTCACTCATATCCTAATACGATTATTCCCATTGATACTGGCATGCCAAAAAAATACTGAATATAAAAAATTCCAAGTAATATTCTAGATTAGACGGTGAGGTATGGGACAATGACGCTTAAATGAATTAAATCAACCTCCCCCAAACCCAACCCTTCTTCATTTTTTCTAGCTACTACAGAAAAACAAATATTAAAAATAGGATAAGTATTTTTCTTATTGTCCTATCCCTGAGATTCTTGCAAGGGTGGGAGGGGCATGGGGCTGTTTATTACACTAATTCTCCAAAGTTTAATTATAACCCTTTCTTAAAATTTGGCTGAACAACTTATGGACTTTAATATTGAATTTTGATTGGTTGGTTTATTACGTTTTAACCACTTATTGCAATCTACAAAAAAAAAATGTGAATAATCAATGATTATTATTAATCATTCAGGATGTACATTTTATCGGCCATTTTATCATATGTTAAATGAAGTGGAAAAATGTTCGAAAAATTGAATAGAATATTTGTATCCATATTAAGTAAAGGTTGGACATAAAGAGAGCCATGTTGAAGATTCCTTCGCACATCCTTTTATCTGTTGAAGCACGACCACAGACAGACGGACCAAGTAAATTATACACTGTATGCTCATTGGTACAGAGAATCATCACTTAAAATTTCAGCCGTCTATCTTAAATAACAGCCGAGAAAATCACATTCCCCCATAGCGTTACGGACAGACAAAGTGAAAAACTCAGTCTGATTAAAACCACATTTGCCTGGTTTATGTTAGTTGTGTGGAAATGATGTCACCCCAGCTGACGACGTTAATAAATTAATTAGTACTTTTTTGTCTGAAGCTTAAGATCTCAATAACCACTGAACCGATTAAGTTCACCATTTTTGGTAAGCACCACACAGCAACTTATTTTCAGATTGGGATGGTTTTAGGCTATTTTTTTGCACTTTGAAAATATAGCCCCTAGATATGGTGAATGATTATATATACTCTGTTGCTAGTGTACATATATGTAGAATGTAGATATAAGGAAACATAATATTATCCTCATTGAAAATAAAACTAATTAAGAAATATTAAACTTTAACTTGGTTTATAAATAGCAAAAAATATGAATAATGGGGCTTAGTCTTAAAATAGATTCAAAGGATTAAATTAATGATTAAAAATGGAGAGAAATGACAGTTGCAAAGATCACGTAATCACCAGGGAGGGAGGGGTGTCTGGGAAGGATGCTATATCCCCCAAGATGGAATAGGACTTACAGATTGGCTAGTTATAGAGCAGCTTTAGCAATAATAAACTACCTGGGTCTGTAATGCAGGGAAGATCAAATTTATCACAATCTCACCAGAGGTTATCCAAAGGGTGCAGGGGGCCAGGACGGGAGTACGGTTAGGGTCTCCAGGCGGGGCCTCAGGGCATTTAATGGAGTCTGGAATTATTGGAAGGTCTTGATGTTTAGGCCTAAACAAATAGTTATATTTTGGGAAATTTGGTGGAAACCTAAACTTCACCCGGCCTAAGCTATTGTCCTATCCTCCCCCCAATTACATTATTTGTTAATAGGGAAGGTGGAAAGGTTAATAATTTGAAGAACTAAGCTGTACCTGGATGTTAATTCTGGACAGCTTAGTTTTCCAAAGAGCCAGCAGACATTATAATTAAGCAGTCTGAAAAATGAAAATCTTTAAATTGCTATTTGCAACCGCGAAATTATGATGTCCGCCGCAGTGAGCCGCAGGCAGCCTCTGTTCTTCTCCAAATTTGGTGGCCTGAAAGTGTACATACATTAGCGTACATGACACTCCCGGCAAGAAAAAGAAGAACATAGGGCTGCGGGCTGATCACTGCAATGTACAATATAAAGTGGAGAAAAAAGAATACATGACAATACACCCCCGAAGCCGTCACCGCTGGACCTTTAAAAAATGGAAGTGGCATTCGGAGTGGCGTATGGAGTGGCTGGTCATCACATTTTTTTTTTTTTGGAATTATTATGTCTTTTCTGAAAGACATATTGGTTTTAGATTTGAACAAAAAAAAATGGAAGGGAAAAAAGAAACACATTGGAAAAAAAAGATCCATAGTCTCCAGCTCTTTTTTGGCGGCTGAGAGTCCCGCGTTGGCCTCACGGGCTTGCTTCCGGGCACGCTGAGAGGCTTTTTTAAATTTTCTAACTTTAGTTAGCGAAATTTGGCGCCAGGGGGTTGTAGTTTTGGGGGGGCTCCAGACGGGGAAGAGGGCATAATGCTGGGCTTCAACGGCCGGGCCCATTTTTGTCGCAAGATGAAGCACTTCATTGCGAAGGATGCTGACTTCGCGCCTGGCCAATTCTGGGGGCATACTAAATGCCCACATCCTCCACGAATCGATCTCTTCCTCGAGATACTCGAGTTGCTTGGCAAAACCGTCCAGGTAACGGCAGTTTACCACATCCTTCGGGAACAGCCGGGTGTGGTCATGAATACCACGCCGGATGGACTCAAGCATACCTTTGATGTCTCTAACTTCATACAGGATGTATTTGTGATGGTCATAGGGCTTGCCAATTTTAGCCAGCAAGTCGAATGGCACACTCATTGTGATTTGGGTTTTATCTGAAATTAGATAAGAATTTGATAAAATTGATAAAACGAAACTTGTAGCGGCACAAACAGGATGAGAGAAAATAATAATTTTATTTATCGACACATTTTTTCTTTAATAGAAAATTTTAATAGAGACTTAATAGAGACGGTCTGTTGCAGGTATATAGCCGTAACCGTCCTGGCGTGAGGGGTCATAGGTGTTATCGTGATGACTCTCACTTTGGAAGTGACGGACGTATCTACCCTGTGGTGTGTTGACATGATTGTGTGCATATCTATCATCATAGTCTGCTGGTCGGCGGTAGTCTTGACGTACAGCAGGTGATGGTGACCGTCGTCGTGTGGGTGAACGTTGTCTCGGGGGAGAACGCCTTCTAGAATAAGAACGGCGTTTTGGGGAGTAGTGTCGTGTAGAATAACGGCGCCTAGATGGCGAGCGCCGTTTTGGAGACGAGCGGGAGCGTGAGCGCTGTCTTGAGGTGGAGGGTTCCTGCTGTTTGACCTGGGAAACTTTTTGTTTTTTCCTTCTTGAACCAGAATTCTGGAGACCGTGGGTTTTCAAAGAAGGTTTGGTGGTATGCTTACAGTCAGGGCATGCTTGATTTCTGCAGTAGAGCATTTTACTATTATGCTTTGGAATCTGGCTGATGGAATTTTGCATGTTGTCAGAAGTCTTTTTTCTGTATTCATAGAACTTCTGTTCACGGTGGAACTCTAAACGGGCGAGTGTGGTTTCCATCGCTGCTTCTTTGCCTCTGAGGTATTCCGCCTGTATGTAAAGGGAGTACATTTTTTGGAATCTGGGGGCGGATACATCATCCTTTCCAAGCAGCTCATGTATCAGATCAAGTTGGTGCCATCTGTCGAAAAAGGTGGGCATTGGGCTAGCATGGAATGTTTGATAGAGATTATCAATACTCTTTGTCAATTCACTGTCCATGTTACACGGGGGGGGGTTAGGCTCCTCGGGAAATTTTTGTTTGTATAATATCTCGAGGCGGGCAGGCTTCTGAGCCTCTTCCCTGACCTGGCGGGTACTTGAACAGTGGGTACCTTTTAGAGTCCAAGCCGGGATTTGAACGTATTCTTCTTCGCTGGGTAGGAAGTTTCCACCCTGGTTGTCGGTGACGTCTATCTTGTGCAGTTCCTGGTTAATTTTTTCTTCAAGAGTTTTGATATTTTCTTGAGCGCACAAGACAGCTTCCAATAATGTATTTTCAGCTTCAAGCATCTCCCGTATATCCGGGTTGTTGACATTCTGGAACAGAGCGGGTTCAATTCAGGTAACGGAGGTGTAGTCGATTTAGCAGCTCCTTTCTCTTCTCCTTTAGGTCTTTTTCAACAACAGCTAGCGGTTTGGTTAGAGGGGCGCTGGGAACGGGGCCGTTGTTGGAGATGGCGGAAATGTTGGAATCCATCCTGGAATAAAAAAAGATTTTGTTTATAAAAGAGAAAAAGAAGGCTTTTATGGGGTGTATTGTTTACAATGGTTTATAATATTCGTAAAGCTAAAGGAAGATTGGCATAAAAACAATATTTATTTTGTAAAATAACGTTAAATTTAATATTTGATAACACTAATCCAGGTTTTCTTCGGCTGGAATCAATTTATCGGTTATTGATGTAGAACCATCATCCTCGTAGGTGGGTTAAACTTCTAGAGGCAATTCATCATTTAATAATAAAATTATTAAGGACATTGAACAGCATTTACTTGTTGGAATTTAACATTTAATAAAAAGATTATTAAAGTTATTAACAGGTGTGTGAACCTGTAAGTAGGATTTTTCTTTTGTTGTAATTTAATATTTAATAATAACATTATTAATATTAATTGTTGGTTTGTAAGGCAATTACAGCCGTATTCAGGGAGGTGGGCCAATTCAGCCTTTATTTAATAGGTAGGTTTTTTATATCTTCGGCACTTACAGCCTTTATTATAGTAGAGTTGAATTTCGGACATGCATAACATCGTAATGCGTGTCGGTTAAATTATATTTTTTTCGGCAACTACAGCCTTTATTAGTCGGGGATTTGAAATCGGAGACGCACAACATCGTAATGCGTGTCCGTAAGGTTAATTGTTATCTTCGGCAAATTCAGCCTATGGCAGGTTCAGCCAAAGTTTCAACAGTGTGTGACTCATTTGCAACGCATTGAGTTAACCCGTTTCAGGAACAGTTTTATTATTTTTTTTGCGCCGAAGCGTACGACTCGTCACACTTGGAGGCCGCGGACCTGATTTGGTCAACTAGTGAGAGCTCGTCCTCGGAGAACAGGATGGCGATGTGCCGGACACTCCTTCTGGTCTCATGAAATTCTTCCTTCCAGTGTTTCCGCCAACGGATAACTACCTGACGGACAATACCATCATCAGAAGTGATGAGGTGTAGGACCTGACCAAGACGCCAGAGTTGATCGCCAATCAACTCATCTGGGGACCGGAGGAAAACAACGATATCCATCTCTTTTGGTTGTGGACCTGTCTTGCCAAATTTCTTTGGTCTTGGGATGTAGTCTGGAAGGCGTTCATATAGCCAGATCTGCCACCATGATTGGTAGAGGCGTTCCATCTGTTCCAAAAGGCGGGATGGTTGTTCTACCCTCATTGGTCCAGTGGGGGCACGCCTGTTATTTCTGCCGTGTATCAGACGGTTCGGCGTGATAAGGTCTGCGTGACCTACATCCTCCGTTCTGGATACCATGCAGATCGGCATGTTGTTGATCTCATTTGCTATATATGAAAAGGCAGTCTCAAATGACATGACATCCAGTTTGAGACCGTTAAATGTTGCATGGAACAAGGTTTTGATTTCTTTGATTGAGCGTTCCACACAACCTTGATAGTTGTGAGCAGCAGTGGGACCGACCTCGTACTCTATGCTGCAACTTTTTCCATTGAGCGTTTTAGTGATGTCAGCCATGGAAAACTCCGATTTTGCTACGCCTTTTATGAGCTGTGCTCCTGGGTCGATGAAGACCTTTTTAGGGTAGCAATAACGATGAACGAATCGTTGGAATGCTTGGAGAAAAGCGTCTGTGTTATACTTAGTCATAGCATAACACGCTGTTGCGGATGAGGCTGGGTCTCTACAGACTAGACCCCAAACCTTGACTGTGGACCTGTGGTTGTGTTCACAGTGAGCCAAGAACGGACCCATCAGGTCAAGTTGGCAGTAGTAGAACGGGGGAGCAATGGTCAATCTGTTTTGGTGGATTGGTCCCATTTCAGCTTCTAGAAGCTTGGCCTTGAACCTACGACAATGTGGGCAAGCCGCTCTAATCTCTTTGGAGAGATCTCTGCCATGGAGGATATAGGCGATGTGCCTAGATTCTAAGAGTGTTGCATTTACATTCCTGTGTAGTGCAAGCTCTTGGTGGGCGTATAGCATAACGGAGTATGCTATCAAGCTATACCGATCAACTATCGGTCTAACAAAGTGGAGGGGAGACAAATCAGGCATGATATTGTCAACGTCTTCAATGCTGGTGCCCTGGACAATACGACCATTGTATTTGATAATGCCGTCGTCAGTGACGACATTGTTGCCGTGGGCCTTGGAGTTGGAGAATTTAAGCACTTCTTTAGTGGCGAGCCTAAAGTAGTATTTCTCCGCCTTCTGAACTTCCTCGTCCAAGAGTTGGACAACCCGAGGAGTGGGTTGTGGAAGTGATGCCTTGTTGTGACGGTATGATTTAAAGTCGAAAAAGCAGAATTTTCGAACAATGGCCATGACCCGGAGAGATTTTGGCCATGACCGTTTACACGGGTCGTAGAGATAACTCGAGAACTTGGTTATCTCTGCGGTTCTTTCTTGGGGTGATTTCGTATCACCATGGAGGATTTTGACCTCTTGGGCAGCGGCCTGTTTCGCTTCCATTGTTAGTTTAAGATCTTGGAAGGATTGGGCTGGCATGTCCTGGTAATCAAGATACATCCAGGGTTTGCCATTTTGCCATTCAGATTTGGCGTCGATGTCCTTAATAGTGGCAAGGAACCGGGTGCCGAGATCCGCGATGTTGTTTTCTGACTCAACATGACGCCATTGATCCGGGGATGAGAACCGTCGAATTTCGATGACGCAGCTACGTACGCCCAGAGAAAGAGGACGTGCGTCTTGGTGAAGCCACGACAACACAACAGTAGAGTCTGTGAAATAGGTGACTTTGTTGACCTTGTCTTTGAGATTCCTGGCAACGGTTGTTGCAAGAATGGTGCCTACAACGGCTGCCCTTAGCTCTGCTCGAGGGATAGTGCTGCCAGTCACGATCTTTGACTTGGCAGCGGCCAAACGGACAGTGACCTCCCCCGAGAGAGATATTGACCTAACATGCACACACACGATTGCCATGTTTTGGCTAGCATCAACGGATACTAGCAGATCAACTTTGGGTTGGGAGTTTGCCGGGATTACCGACCGTGGACAGGAAACTGACGCGAGTTGTTGCATCGTTTCAATGTTGGTCACCCATGTTGGAAGCAGTTTGGTTGGGAGCCCATCGTCCCAACCAGTAGCGTAAGAGAGGAGATCGTGATAGTCTGCTTTGAATTTAGCAGTCACGGGGGTGCAGAATCCGAGAAGGTCGAAGTTTGAGGCAACTTGCGACAGGATGGTTCTTTTCGTGAAACTGAGTAGAAGAGCCTCTTCAAGACTGCCTTCTACTGGCGGGGGTCTTTTCCCTCGTTTTGTTTTGCCAAACGACAGGGGTTTGACATCCAAGCTGAGAGTGTCAGCTAGTGGGGCCCAGCGATAGCCGATGTAGCTAACATGTGTGCCGTCATTGGACACGGTGTCTTCAGGTACAGATGAAGATTTGACAAAGCTTTTGACGCTCATGCCTGCCAAGTCAAGAGTAAATTTGACTCCCGCAATGAGTTTGTCTAGTTCAGTTGCGGAGTCTGTTGAATCAGAAGTATCATCAACATAAGTTTTGGTTCTGAGAACCTGGGCACCTGCGGTATGTTCAGGGTGGTTGTCCATGACATACTGAGCTACCTGTTCAAGGCCTTCTGCAGTTTGATTGCCAGAAGGTTTGACCCCATAAATGATGGTACGCATGATGCGTGTTCTGACAGTGCCACCAGGGGTAAGGCTATCAACCCACAAGTACTTGTGCCAGCGGAAATCAGATGGATCCAACTTGATCTGGTTGTACGCCATCCGTATGTCGCACGCGAAAGCATGTGATCCTGCTCTGAAGTTGATGTCCAGAGCTAAGATTTTTTCGAGCCTGTTTGTGCCCTTTGCTAGGACATCGTTCAGACTTTTACCTGAGGAGGTAGTTGCAGACGCATCAAAGACAACTCTAACTGGAGTGGAGAGAGAATTTTCTTTAGTGACGAAGCGCCAAGGGAGGTAGTATTCTCCTGGCAGATTGTCTACTAAGGCTCGTTCCTCAGGGGACAGGTCATCAATGTCACATGAATAGCCGTTTAGTGCCAACTTGTCATGTGATGCCATAACTTGCAGTTTGGCCTCTGGATCTTTCTGCAGTTTTCGCAGCTGCGATTCCAGAACTTTGAGGGCCCTATTTTTGTTTGGTTGTAACTCTTTGACCGGATCAGCAATGAAGGGAAGGGATGCTACGATCCGGCGTTCGTCAGGTAGGAATTTGACGGACTTTTTTATTAGGAGTTGTTCGGCCTCTTCTCTGAGAGAAGTTGCATCCAGAATGTCTCCGTTTTTGCAATCATTGCATCCACGGCATGCTATGCAACGGTAAGGTGCTTGAGTGCCTATGTCTTCACTCTCAAGATACTTCCGTTCATGTCGTTTGACGTGTTGAATATCGGAGCTGTATGTATGAACATCCAGCGAAGTGTCCTCCTCTGTTTTTTCCTCAACAGTGATTGGACGGAGGTATGGAAAGGTGTCGGTTAAGGAATCCGCGCACCAATTCCTACCACTGTTCAGAAGTGTTTCAGTGGTATAGCGGTAAGCAGACAACTCGTTGGTGAAAAAGAGAGCAGCACCAACAAAGTTTACAGTCTCGGCTGCTTTGGCCCAAGCCTTGTGGGGACCACCGAGTACACCTATGTGGCCATCAATGCCCTTGAGTGGGCTTCTGTATAAGGATAAGCCACAGGGCAGTGAGCAGATACGCATTGGGAACAAGTAGTTGTACTTGATCCCCAAGATTATGTCGACTTGGCCTCCGCCAATGACATCTGGTACAGTAGGGAGAAGCTCGTGGCCTTTGTAGTGATTTGCGAGGTCACCATAAGGCTCTGTGAGTTCCCAACGAGGAAATGGGGCCGTCAGTGTGTCCATTTTCGCAGCAATTATAGTTGCGGACATGGCACTGTCGACTAATGGCAGTGTGAACTTGTCACTGCCATAGGGAAGATGGACGACTTTACCACCTGCTACGTTCATGAGGGTGGGTCCAGGGCGGTGTTCTGTGGCATTTAGTCGAGCCGCTGCAGAGGCTGAAACTGCGGCTGTGCCACAACCGCTGTCGTAAAAGACAAACAGCGGATTGCCGGAAAGATCAGGGACGTTTTGGCACATGAAAATGCCAGGAGCAGCAACATCAGGGAAGGTGTTGGGGTCGGAAACGTCAGGTGTGGTGTCAGAGGTTTGGAGATTCATGGTGATATTATCCATGAACAGAAGGTTGCCAGATGTTATAGGAACATCCTTTGGCAATGACTTGCGGAAATCGCCTAACCTCTTTTTATTCTGCTCGACATGAATAGAGCAGGCGAGGATATGCTTTTGCACGCGATGAGCGGACGCGTACTGGCAATTGTCAGCTTGACAGTAAAAGGTGGTGCGACAGTCATTTTTGTGGTTATTCCACCATTCGTCAATATTGTCGAAATTGACGCTGGCGTCCATTCTGAGGCACCTGTGACAGGCTTTTGTCTTGCCATGGAGTTGGCGTCTCTCCTTATGTGGTGTATTGATGTACACCTGGCATTGGAACAAATATGTGTGTTTGTTCTGACAAAGCGCGCAATCAGTTGGTACAGGCTTAGAAGCAGTGCCTGTGTATGCTAAGAGTGGAGTGGGCGTCTTAGCGGACTTATCAGAGGCCTTGCCTTTAGGGCGTTGTTTTGGGTCCTCCGAGGCCGAGAAAGTGGAGGCCGTGTAAGTTTGAGAAGCTGGTTTACTCCGGTTCGAGTTTTTCTGACCGGGGTTGCTACCAGTCTGGTTGGACTGTCTTTGGCCGAAGTTACCGCTGTTCGAGTTGGCGTTGTTGCCACCAGAGGATGTGGTACCAGTATGGAGGGATGCCCCTTCATGCTGGTTAAGTTGGTATTGGAGCTCACGTAGCTCGCAATCCAAGAAGAGGAGAAGTTGCTCATAGCAGTACTGGCCATCTTCCTCCCCATTTTCATCTGCGCTAAGCAGGAATTTTTTAGACATTTCCTTAAAGTAGTCTCCTTTAAGGAGGTTCAGTACAGAGTTGGCGATGTCCGTTTTGCCGTGATACAAGGCTTGCTCTGGGTCATTTTCTTTTGCGAATTCTTGGGTGTCAGCAAGTAGTGAACGGAGTTTTACCATCCATGTGATCTGCTGTTCCCAGTTGTATTTAGGGCATGGTCCCAGTTCCATGATTTTAGCCTTACGTTTGGCTATGATGCTGGTTTTGCTGCCATAGTGGAACGACAGCTGCTTCATGCAAGCCTTAATAGATTTTTCGGCCGAGCACAACATCTGCGCATTGCCCTGAAGACACTTTTCTTTCAGGATTTCCAATGCTTCGACTTCTGCTGTAGACGGCATTGAGTCGATATAAATCTGGAACTTCTTTTGAAATGTAAAGAGGTCAAGTTTATCTGTCTTGGCCCCGGAGAAGTGAGGGATAGGGATGTTGGAAGAGCGCTGATTGAAGGAGTGCCCTGAGATAGGTACTCCGAAACGATCCCTCAAGCGTTCAACGTAAGATTCCACGCTGGATATTTCCGTTTCAAGCGTGGTGGACTGGGCATCTAGTGCTGTTGCATCTTGCTCCATGTCCGTAAGCATTGCGTCCTCACACAAGGTTTTGGCTTTATGTAAGGTGCGCTGTGCCTTATCAAGTAGCTCTTTAAATTGAGCATTGAGCTTATTGAATTGACCTAACTGCTTAACTTCGGTTGCTTTAAGATCGCCGAACTTTTCGCAGAGGTCATCAAGCTCCACAAGCATGGGGTCCCTTTTTTGTTTTACCCTTGCTTGTTTTACCGCGTATGTCGTAGGGTTTATGCGGTTGGGGATGGGAGCTGTTTGCTGGAGCATATTTGCAGCAGGAACAGCTGTGGCCTGAGTCGTAACTGCTGGAGGCACAATTACTTGGCCATCACATGGTAAGGTACCTGCCTCGGATCCGACTGCTGAAGTGGTAGTCGAGTCGTCAGAGCAAGTAGAGAGAGGTACTGCTGGAGCAGCAGTTGTCGTAATCGGTTGAGCTTTCAAACGTGATGTACGATGGTCATGAATGAACTCGATTTTTGAGCGCATGGCTATATGTAGCTGTAACGCTTTGTTCATGTCAGCTTCGGTGACCCTTGGGTCTGGGCTGTTGCGAAAGAAAGCTATGATGTGGCGAATTGACGAGGCTTTTTCTTCCAACAACGATAGACTATTGTCTAGCTTTTCAATGCTAAACCTGTCAGGGTTATTTATGATGCCCTGACAGTCTTCGTCTATCATCATGCACTCATCGCATTCGATGATGAGTTTGGTTGCCTCATCAGTCATGGTTGGGGTTTGTGCTGTAACAAGCGCAAATAGGTCGACACTAATATTGTGTGTCGATGTGGAAGCGTTGTAAGCAGAGCCTGGGAGGTGGTCGTGTAATGGGAACTGTTCAGGGTTATAAAAAACCTCGTCCTGAACCTCTTTCTGTAAATCTTCAGAATAGAGTTGTTCCAAAGCTTCTTCAAGAATTGAAGCTGATTTTTGGAAGGATGGTATGGGGGAATAATTATCCCAATCTAGTTGCTGTGGGGCTAGCTCAAACTCTTCAGTATCTGTAGGGGTTGTGGGGGTTTGTGGTGAAAGGCCGTTATACGGATGTATAACGGGAAAAGTTACCAGTGGATCAACAGGTGAGGAGGGTAAGTGGGGGGGCTGCAAGTAGTTGGGGAGCTGCAGGGGGTGTAGGGAATCCTCGAATAGGTGACGGGGATGGGCTACGGTGGTGGCTGTTTTGGCCTGGGGGGGTGCGACTAACGCCGGGCCTGCGTGAGGAAACGACGGGCCTAGAGTTGCGGTCAACCGGTTTTTGCCGTTGAAGTAGCGCTTTTTTTGTTTTAAGGAGTTTTTTGGCGCGTAATTCAAACGGGGTGTCGAGTTTATGTTTTTTGGCTAAAACTCTGACGGTTTTAGGCCGACGACTCGCAACAGTCGCAGAGTCGGATTGTGAACGTTTGGTGTGAGAAGGGGTGGGGTGTGAGTTAGATGGATGATAGAGGGTGTTATGCCTTGAGCGTGTAATTGCTCCGGGCGGTTTAGTGAGGAAAATCTCCTTCATTGACCACTGAATGCTATTGTTAATTTATTTATTTAAATTATAACCTCTCTTTAGCTTATATTTTTTTTTTTTTTGGTATTGTGGATATTGTTTTGTTCCAACAAATAAGTGCTAATGGATGAACCTTCAACAGCTTTTTGTTGTCTTTGGTATGATGCGGGTAGGCAGGGGCCGCAAGCTAACAGGGAGGTGATAGGAAAAAAGGGAGGGGGGTGATCAGGGGCGAATTATTTAACAAGCGACCTCGTTAAATAAGAGGACAAAAAGTTTGTCCTATGGGTGGGTGGCACTTAGTTGTAAAGCACCTCAGCAGCTGTCCAGAATTAACAGTCCGTATTAACATCAATGTCTGGGAAGGATGCTATATCCCCCAAGATGGAATAGGACTTACAGATTGGCTAGTTATAGAGCAGCTTTAGCAATAATAAACTACCTGGGTCTGTAATGCAGGGAAGATCAAATTTATCACAATCTCACCAGAGGTTATCCAAAGGGTGCAGGGGGCCAGGACGGGAGTACGGTTAGGGTCTCCAGGCGGGGCCTCAGGGCATTTAATGGAGTCTGGAATTATTGGAAGGTCTTGATGTTTAGGCCTAAACAAATAGAGTAATATTTTGGGAAATTTGGTGGAAACCTAAACTTCACCCGGCCTAAGCTATTGTCCTATCCTCCCCCCAATTACATTATTTGTTAATAGGGAAGGTGGAAAGGTTAATAATTTGAAGAACTAAGCTGTACCTGGATGTTAATTCTGGACAGCTTAGTTTTCCAAAGAGCCAGCAGACATTATAATTAAGCGGTCTGAAAAATGAAAATCTTTAAATTGCTATTTGCAACTGCGAAATTATGATGTCCGCCGCAGTGAGCCGCAGGCAGCCTCTGTTCTTCTCCAAATTTGGTGGCCTGAAAGTGTACATACATTAGCGTACATGACAAGGGGACTATGGGATGTTTATTGCACAAGTCCCCCAAGTTTTGAAAAAGTTTGCTTATTGGTTGGCTCAACAATTTTGGAAACTTTTTTTTTGAATTTTATTGGTTGATTCATTAGGTTGAGTGTCCAATCGTTTTTACCACTAAAATGCTAAAATTTGATAACCCCTTTTTGGAACTTCTCATGGTGATGTTATTAATTTTAAAACTGTTCAGGACACGCGCGATACCATTGACAAGGAGATTCTTGACAGGAAGGAAATATTTGAGCAGGAGCTGAAGGAAATTGAAGAACGGATGCGCAACAGGTATAATTAAGTTGCCTGAGCAGCTGAATGTCGTTGATTCCTATAGTGATACGGTATTTTGCCTTTTTATTAAAATCAACACATTAGCTCGTAGTTTAATTAAGCAAATCCATTAAGTATAGCATAATAGTCTTGTTAAACCGATATGAAATCGACAGGTAAAATTTAAAAGCAACAGCTAAATGTAGTTGATTCCTATAGTGATAGGGTATTTTTTTTCTCACAGACCATATATTAATTAATTAAGCAAGTTAAAAGGCATAAGATTCTTGTTAAGTCAATAATAGCTTGACAGGTCACAGTTGTCTATCAAATTCTTTTCTAGAATCAAATAAACTTTCCTAATAAATCACATTGACGAAATGTTCAATTATTCAAATATGTGGAAATATTGAATACCTATTATTTTAAAATAGATAATCATCAATTTTTTCACCAAAGAATAATGAGCTGCATAAGGTTTTTAACACGTTATCTGTTGAAACAACATTTTTTTTTATTTGGAAAGACAAGAAATTTTTATGTAACAGTGTTAACATTTTAGGAGAAGCTTTGGTGAGGGTAAGGAGAACGAGGGAGAAGATGGTGATGAAAAGGAGAAAGAGGGTGAGATTTTCTTTACCTCTTCATGATATTCAAAAACCCAATTGAAAGTTGGCACAGGGTCCACGGTTTGGGGAGTTGGGGACATGCAATTATTTAATTTCTTCCTACTCTCTTGTTTTATTCTATTCTGAAGTTCCCTAAAATGCAGAGAGAGATGGGACAATGGGCTGTTTATTTCAATAGTCCCCAAAGTTTTATTTTAATGATTTATTTTTCGTTGGCTTATCAACTTTGGGAACTTTAGTGAATTTTGATTGGTTGCTTCATAATGTTGAGTGTTCAAACGTTTCAACCACTATTTGTAATCTACTAAAGAAGTAATTTTGTGTATAATCATTGGGGATGAACATTAATTTATTGGCCATTGTCTTATCACTTAAGATCCCTAAAATGCCTACTGTTTAGATGATGAGAATGGTCACCATAGTGGTGAGAGTGAGGATGAGAATGGGGGAGGATTTATGGCAGATAGGAAGATTGTCGAAAGAGATGATAAGGTAAAGTCTTCAAATCCAAATAAAAAAGGGGGGGCGGGGGGTATTGCAACCTTCTCGTAATCAATGATTAAATGGCACTTAGAATTCGAATTTCGATCTGAAATTTTGCATGAATAATCCTTGGTAGGTCTATTTTCCCTAAATCGAACAAAAAGTTGGAAAAGTAACGGGTGGCGGCTCAGCCGTTTAAGCGACAAAAAGTATTATTGGAGATAAGTTTCGTGACTAATTTGCTCTTAAGATAGCAAAAAAATGGCAAAACGGCTGAGCCTTTAGCCGTTACTTTTCCAACTTTTTGTTCGATTTAGGGAAATATACCTACCAAGGATTATTAATGCAAAATTTCAGATTGAAATTCGAATTCTAAGTGCCATTTAATCATTGATTACGAGATGGTTGCATTAAACTCCCTCCCCTTATTTATACTTTGTGTGTTATCAAAAAAGCAAATCAGTTTTTTATACCAATCATAGGATGATATTTTAGTAAAGAGGGCGCTATTAGAAAAATTTTCTCTTATTAAAAAAAAAAAATAAGGGAGTTGGTTTTCGTTTGTTTGGTTATATAATCAGGTTAGGTTAGGTTATATTGGGTACTTGGTATACCCGCAGAGATTAGGCATAAAAAAAAAACTTTTACCTCCCCCCCCCCCCCCCCCTCTTATTCTTGAAAATTTCAAAAATATGAGTTGGGCGGTAGTATGTGGAAAGCACTGTGATAATACTCAAACTGCTATGTAATAAAGACTTATTGTGCTTTAGGTCATTTACCAATCAAGTATCATCTACCGTATTCTAATCTTTTATGTTTTGCCTCCTTTAATCTTGATTTATTTGATTTAGAAAGCTGAAAACGGCAACAAAAATGGCGAAGCTACCCTAGAAGTTAAAAAGGAGAAGAACGGTCAACCCGAGGTGGAGCCAGAGAAAGAGAAGGGAACAGCAGAGAAAGAGAAGGAAAAGGAGAAAGGAGGGGAGGAAAGGAAGAGTAAGAAGGGAGAGGAGAAAAAGAGACGGGACAGAAGCAATGAGGACGATGAAAAGAGGTAAAGATCAGATTATACCAACGATGAAATTAATTCGGGGGAAAATCACGAAACCTATACATCATTTTCAGCTGGGGGCAACACTTGACTAGAATTGACAACCTTTTTATCTGCCCCCCAATTATTGTTTTATATTTATTTCGCTTGTTGACTATATATTATTTCTGGGTAAAAATAAAATTTTTGGTATGGCTTAACAGTTAAGCTGTCATAGTTGGTTTATTTAAATTTTCCGCGGATACGAAATCAAATTCAACTGTTAAATTAAAATCATTTTTGTCGGCCCCCAAGGGTTCTAAGTACCTGTTCATTCTGTTACACCTTTTAAAACAAACACAAGAAATATACTTAAGGAAAACAATTAAAAAAGAGTTAAAAAACTTAAATTTTGCATGGCAGTTGTTTTAAAGAGGCACAATGTAGTACTGTGATAAAATAACGCCGTTTCCCGCTGAAATTTCATTGGCCCTTTAAAGCCAAATTAGACAAACTTTTTCACAAAATTTCATTTTTCCGCCGTCGTTTTACAGTTACACATTATACCTCTTTAAAGCAACTGCCAAGCAAAATTCCGTGCTGTAGTAACTCTTTTTTGGTTCTTTTTCTTAGACTTTAAATTTTGGTTTCGAAGTGTCACTTCCGCCCTCCCATTGTCAGTTTTATTTATTACCAAATCTAACTCTGCATTAGATTTTGTACTAACTATAATTCTTTTACTTAGTGATAAAAAGAAGCGTCGCAGTGGAGGCGAGGTTCAGATCAAGAAAGAGAAAACAGATTCCAAGGACAAGAAAGAGAAAGAAAACAAGGATGATAAGGATAAGAAGGAGAAAGATAGGGGATCCAAGAAGAAATCAAAGAAGGATGAGTCCTCCTCCTCAAGCAGTGAAATGTAAGTGATATTTTATATATAATTAGCGGCTATGCCACTAGAGGCCTCTGGGCAACTTTTAAGAGGTTGAAATGGGTAAGTCGAACCTTCACTATATATTTTAGTAGAAACCTTCCTTGTAGCTATAAGAAGCTTAGCGAGATAAGATCCTAAGCTACAGATAAACATCTTGTTACTTGAATTAGGAATTAAAATTAAACAGAATGTTCATATAATAAACCTACCTTTTTGCTCATTTGAGCAAAGAATTCAGGGTTGTCATATTGGGCGGGCGCTTTTGGGCGGGCAGTTTTGGGCGGGCGGTTTTGGGCCGCCCAATATAAGGTCCTTTTGGGCTCCCCCCTTTTAGGGGGAGAGAAAAAGGGGAGGGGGTTAAAAAAAGAGGGGGGCGGGCCTATTTTTTGGGTGATATCCTTATACTAAAGTAACAGGATGTGTATCTGTTTGTTTGTGTGTCTGTGTGTTTGTACCGAAGGATCTCGCTAACCGCTGAACCGATCGGGTTAACAGGGTAGCTTCTCTTAGGTTCTGGGAAGGTTTATAACTATTTGATGGAGGGTACCACCACCTTAAGAGAAATCGCCCCTGGAAAAAAATTACACTCCCCCAAAAAATTTTTTTAAAATTTTTTAAACTAAAATAAAAATGGGGGGGGGGGGAAACCACCCCCCTCAAAAAAAAATTATTCCCCCCCCTCCCCCAATCTTTTTTTACTTTTTCTTTTTAAATCTAATATAATAATTGGATTATCAAATTTGACTCTCCCCTCCTCAAGTGCCCCTAGAGGCCTCTAGGGCCGTAGCCGCTAGTTAACTATATAAATTAGTAAGCTTTTTTGTATCTAGAGAAGGATTTCGCTAACTGCTGAACCGATATGGTTCTCCTTTCCAGTGTAGCCTTTATAGGTCCTAAGGTGGTTTTAGGCTATTTTATTTCTAATAATAAGTCTAGGTATGGTTTTAGGCTATTTTATATCCTTTTTATATGCTTTTTACGACATTTGCCCAAAAAGGGTGCCCAAAACCACTTTTAGGCGCCCAAAACCCGCCTAAAACCCTTTTGGGCAATTAGGCCGCCCAATAACAAAAAAAGTAGAATACGTAGATATATCCTATTATATAATGAAGTAAGGCTTTTTTATCTAAAGCTAAAGATCTCAGAAAACGCTGGTCTGAATTGGTTTATACTTTTAAGGGAAGCTTAATAATATCTTGGGGTGGTTTAAGGCTATTTACCAGATCTCTAACGTCTGCTCTGAAGGCTAGGGTCGGAGCAACTAGTTATTTTTTAAAAATGAAGAAAGATAAAAATTTGAATTATTCAGGGATGAATCCGACACATCATCCAGTTCTGATGAGGAGGATAAGAAGAAGTCCAGGAAGAGGTCTTCTAAGCCTTCCGGGGACTCCAGGTTCCTACAATTTTTCTTTTTAATTAAAATTTTAAGATTGACTTTTAGCATTCTTTGCAAGTTAGAGGAAAAAGAGAATTTTCAAGAAGCACATGTTTCTTTAGCATAATTGGTTTGTCGGTCATGCTAAAAACATATTTATTGATTTTTTGAACGACTTTTATTGATTTTTAATTGTTTGATTGGTTGGTTGGTTAGCCACTGCGGGATGGAGCCGTTCCATTATTAGTAGTTTTAAAATCAGTTAGGAATTCAGGTAATTCCGTCGTCAGGTAAATTTAAAAATTCTGAGGCCAGAATAGGCTGCGTCCATAAATCCAGGGGTGTAAGCTCTGTGGGCTTGGCTGTGCAGATAAATAAATGTTGAACATCATGAGGGCTTTCATTACAGTCAGGACATGTGTCGGGAATGTTTTCATCACATCTGTGTTTGAATGAGTTCAGGTGTTTACAGAAACCTGATCTGAGCTGAGCAAGAGTAGATCTTGTTTTTCTGTTCAGTTCGGTTTCTGATTGGTCGATTTCTGGTGGTCTTGTCTGCAGAACTCTGTTCACTTTAAGATTGTTTATACTGTCTCTGACTGACTTGGTGTGAATAGATTTGATCCCTCTCTTAAGCTCCTGTTTAGTGTTGACAGGTAGCAGGTTGATCACTTCTTGGTTGTGTTGATACAGCGTTGGTTTAAGGTTTCTAGGTGGTCTAATAGCATCAATGTGTTTGTTCCCAGGATGGTTAGGGGCGTGGCATCCAAGAAGAAATTGTTTTGTGACCATCTGACAATGGTCTTTAACAGGTAGGACTTTCGTTTCTTGATGTAAATGGTCCATACTTGTGATTCTGTGACAACCTGTGGCGATTTTCAGGGCTTTATTTTGGACTATCTGTAGATTTTTCCAGTGATTATCTGCTAGAATTGGGGACCAGATGGGGTTACCATATTCTAGAACACTGCGACCTATTGATTTGTATGACATGACCAGCGTTTCTTTGTCCGCACCCCAGTCCGTGCCAGCCAAGCAGGATAAGATGTTAACTTTTTTCTTGACTTGTTTGATGGTGTTTTTGGCATGGGCGGCAAAGGTGTACATGGTGTCGAAAATCACCCCAAGAAGCTTGGGCGTCTTTTCAAGTGGTACTTGGCGGCCTTTGATCTTTACTTCAGGGTGGTAGTTAAATTGATGGTTATCAGAGGTAAAGAGGGTCACAGTGGATTTTTCTGGAGAAACAACTAGCTCACGTTCTTCTAAAAATTCTATGACATGGTTTACATAATTATTGATGTTGTCAGTCATACTTTTCAGATCCTTGCCTGTGGTGTAGATGGATATATCATCAGCATATTGTACTAAAAATATACCTTTAGGTGGTCTGGGCAGGTTCGTCAGGTAGAAATTAAACAGGATTGGAGAGGTGACTGCTCCTTGAGGTACTCCTGTGTAGATGTTTTTGGAGTTAGATAGCCTGTCTCTAAAACTTACCCTTGACTGTCTACCTCTTAGATAACAGTTGAACCAGCGTTTAACTGCATCAGGTAGAGTGGTGTTGTTCAGGTCTTTCAAGAGCTTGTTGTGGCTGACCATGTCGAAGGCCTTGGACAGGTCAATCTGTAAAAGAATTGTTCTGTCTGGAGGCCTTTTCTGGTTCATACCATTGCAGACATGTTGGTTAAAGTCATTTAGAGCTGTTATTGTGGAGTGAGATTTTCGGAAGCCATGTTGGAAGTCAGGTATAGGAAGGTGTTCATTTAAAGTTGGAAGGAGTAATCTTTCAAGGATCTTCACTGCTGGACAAAGTAAGGAAACTGGACGATATGACTTGCTGTCTGCTGGATCTTTACCTGGTTTGAGAAGTGGTATTATAGTTGATGATTTCCAGATAGCGGGCATAACACTGTATTTGACTGAGAGATTGAAAATATCAGTCAGAAATTTAATACCATGGGGGCCAAGATGTTTAAGGTGGAGATTTGTGATGTTATCTGGTCCCTTGGCTTTGGAAGACTTGCATTTCTTTATTGCTTCAGCTGTTTCAGCTGGGTTAAACTGCGGGGCGTCATTAAGCTCATTTTTCCTAATATCTTTGGTGATTTTGCGTTTGTCTTTGGTAGATGAATGTCTTATCACAGATGAGTACTGTTTGTTAAAATAGTTAGAAATTTTAGAAGGGTTGGAGATGTATTTTCCCTTAAATTTTATCGATAGATTTGGTTTATCTTTGGTTTTGTTAAGATTTTTGATAAGTTTGAACAGTTTGGTAGAACAGGATTTAGATATATCATTCATTGTGTCACGCCATTTTTTGATGATCACATATTCTCTCTCTTTTTTTTGTGACCATTCAACATCTGCTTTATAACTTGCTTTGTCCTTTTTTCCACCCATGATTTGTTTTGTGCTTCGCTACTTCACATTAATTTAACATATTTTGGAAGTTTTTTTATATCACTAACACCATCTTATTGTTTCAGGAAGCCACGTGACAAGAAACGTCGCAAAGAGTCGAGCAGCGACAGCAGCAGCTCTGACTCGGATTAAACACATTCACATACACACAGAGAGACAGCTAAACCAGCTGCAGGGGCGCCCACCATTTGCCAGCCGCGACGGGCCAACTAGATTTAGCAGACAGCCTCATTGCAACAGCTTGGCCTTATGTTGCGCAATTCTATGAGGCTCTTTGTTGGGTCTATTTTGGCGCGAAAACGGTTTGGAAAATGGCGCGTTCCTACACTGGTCTGTTTTGGGGGGGATTTAGGGCAGGTGAGAAAATATGATAAACGACAGAAAACAAACGGTCCTTCAAAATAGTTCGCTTACTTTTTCTTTCAATGGAAAAAAATCCTAAATAAGAAATTGTTCGTGCGCTAGGCATTTAAGTTTTTTAATGGTGAATAAAAAATATAATTACTGTTTTGTAATTTATTTGCCTTGTTATAAAGCCTACAGTAACATAATACTTTAATAGATGTTAGAAAGATAAGTTTATAATCCCTATTCCCCCTGTTTTTGCTGTACATATGAAACAATGACTTTATAATTATGTCATTTTTATCTTGTACTTAACAACAAAGTACATCACTTTTATTTGTTTAAAAATAAAGCTTACCAATGCTATTTCTAGTTAAGTCGCTAAAAAGAATTTAGATTAACTAGACGTTTGATAGTTGTCATAGTTAAGTTTTTACAGAATAAAATACTATTTTGCCAACAGTTTTAATATTTTCTTTGTTAAAACTAGTACAGCATGATTTTGCTGTCTATGACAGCCGGATAATTTGGAGGCAAAATAGTTTTACTTTGACATTCTAGAGTTTTCATCTCATAAGTTTTATTTTTAAATTATTTTTGTACTTTAATCTGGAAATTTTTAAATCAATATATCAGGGGTGCATATTCTGCACAAGATTCATTTTTTCCCCTGCTACAAAACTATTTCATTTTTCGCCTCCACCCCCCCCCCCCCCCCCCCCCCAACCTCTTGTTAAAATTAAATTATCCATTACTCTCATTATTTTTGTGTCTGTAGAATTAGATGAGAAGACGAGTAGCTTTTTGCTGATTTTTCAAATATTTCCCTATATCTTTTTCTGGATAAATAATAGTATCAGCTGATATTTTCAATACTTTGTTTTTTTTACCCTTCCCTTCCCCTTAGCAGGGGATCCCAAGCAGAATATACAGCCCTGCAATAAATTATCCTGCTATTAAAAAGCAATTTTGGCTAATTCTTAGCAATTAACCTTTTTTTTGGATCGATATGTATTTTTTCCAAGATCCTTTTTGTGTGATGTGTAAAACCATAATTTTGTGTCTTTTTTTCAAAATAATGTGAAGTTTTATGTCTATAATGTTTAACTTGGCTAATTGCGTCCTTTTTAGGCTAAAGCTGAAAATAAAAGCATCCAGAATCCAGGTATAAAAGGTTTTTAAAACAAGCAAAATTTATACAAAAAGTAATACCTTCAGTTAATACAAAAATTTCGATGGAAAAGAGAGATAGATCGGGAGAGTGGGAGCCAAAAAAACTAAGGGGCATTGGATTTTTTGTTGTATTTAATGTTACTAATTTTTAAAAATTATTCCAACTTATCTTATTATCATAATTTAATATACAGTAATTCATTTATAATAAAATATTTTTTTGTGATTTCTTCATTCAACCATTTTTGTTTTCAAGTTTTTTAAAGAATAAATATTGATCATTTGTTTTGTAATTTTTGTGTTTTTATTAATTGCAAAGCTTTTCTATGTTATGTTCGTCTGCCCAAAATAGAAAAATATTTTGCTCATATATCAGGAATGTTGTTACTTTACAATTGTCCATTTTCAATATTGGAGTCATCCTTTTTAAAAGCTAGGCTTATACCTAATATGAGTTCGACCATCCGTCTAATAAGAATTGTCCTATCTATATCAAACTTGGCATGATGATCTCTGTAATAGACAGTTGGTTATAATTTAGAAAGCGTAGCAACTCTATTATCATTAACAGAAAAATTCCATAGGTCCATTTAAAATATGTTTATTTTTAACTAGTTTGAGGAGAAAAATCAAAATGAACCTATTCATTTACTTTTTGAAAAATAATTTCTAGGGCCATGAGACAAACTCTTAAGATATATGTCCTTAATCAATTTTCTGAATAGGCGAAAAAATGTGTGTTTTTTAATCAAGCCATATGTTTAATCAACGGAGTTCTATATTAAGAAGCAGCGTAATTTGGGTCCTGATAAACTGGTTCTAAAACCACTCGACTGAACAAATGACGTTAAAAATGGTTTCTACTTCTGCCATGTCAAGTGCGCGACAGTAATAGATTATGGGGAATGTCTTGACCCAAAACAGGCCCAATTCATTAACATGCATTGCATAGTAAGGACTTCCAGCCAAAGATCGTGCAATAAAAGAGTTTGTTGTCTGATGGTTATCCTGGGTAGTTGGACCTGACGTTAGAGTGTCATGGATGGCCAACTGCCTCGCCTGTAAGAGGAATTGATCTAATTTATGTCATTCTTGATCTATTTTCCCTGAAAGATTATGTTTGTTTTGTCTATTTTGTTGACTCAGACTATATGGGACGCAAATTTGGGGCATGGTAACAACAGCCCTGTTAACATTTAACTATGTTATTATATCAACGGATTACTATTACTGTTTATTCAGATTTTGAATATTTATTTAATGTTTATCATAGAGTCTATATTTCTTATTGTTGGCAGAAAATTTGGCGGTTTCCCTCTAAGTTCAAAGTCACAAAACCTTCCCCAATCTACTTAATTTTGAAACAAATTAAAAATTTGGGTTTGTTTTTAAAGTGTTAGTGCAAGGATTGGTTATATTGGATACAGATTAGTCCCGCAGGGGTGAGTCAAATAGAAACAAATTAACACCTCCTTATTTAAAAAATTTGCTTTACAAAGATATCCCGATAATCTGTAGGAAATTAACGCTAAACTCATTAGATGTCGATCAAAGAAGATCTTTAATCTATGATGTCGATTATGTAAGTCCCGAGGGATTAAAGGCCTGGGCTGACAAAACTGGTATTGATTTTTATTTCAATATTCGTGAAATAATGTCTGTAATAAGATAGTACATGATTTTTCAGTATGGCTGAGAACCGGTTCTAATCCTGCGGAAATTTATCGGTCTTGAAGTCATACTGGAAAAACCATAACAAATCTAGTGTCAATGTTTTACTCTAGGTCTAACAAGGAGTTTTTGTGTACTCATTCAATGAATTATTTTTAGAATATTTTTTTTATTTTTCTTATTTATATCCTGTTTGTATAATATCAAAATATTTACTTTTTAAACAGGGCATTCCAGGCTCATTTTTAAAAAAGCAAAGCTTTTCTGGAGTATAGTCCTTTCCACGACATCCCTCCATAAGGAGCGATTCTTCGTATTTTTAAAATGGCTTTTTATAGGTTATTTTAGGTTAGGTTAGGTTATATTGTGTTAGGTGATTGCCCCACAGGGTTAGGTAATTGGCCCCGCAGGGTTAGAGCCCCCCGCAGGGGCTAGAAATAGGAGAAAAGCTACTGTGAAAAATACGAAGAATCGCTCCTTATGGAGGGATGTCGTGGAAAGGACTATACCCCTTTTCTGTAATTAGGGTCGGTCCGTACGTCCGTAACGGATAGCTTTTTTCGTTAATTTAGGCATTGTATGATGATTCCTGTAGTAGTTAGTTACTATTTAGAAAGCGGATCAACTCTATAATCGTTACCAGAATGTCCGTACATATATATTTTAAACATGTTGATTTTCGGAGTCCTGATTTCTATTACAATAAGGTACAATATCATAAGCAAGGCATCTCTATCACGTCCTTAGTATGTCAGTATGTCTCAAACAGTAGTCTGTATTTAAGAAGATTTGCAAAAAAAATACGTATAATTTTGACACTTTTCAAGAGTTAGGTATTGTAATATTCGTCCGTCATATCGTTTCAGAGCTTCGTCTTTATGGTTGTTGTCATCCTTGTTAAGCTAATATTTTGATGACCCTTGAGGGGCTTGGTGTCGCTTCAGGTTTTAAACCTCTCCACGCACCATGAAACATACCCGCGTTTTATAATTGCGGTTCATAGCGTCCATTTGTCTGATTGACAACCAACCCTTTTAATGCACGACCTTTGTCTAAATGTTCATTGTAATAGATTGTGCTTGTTTCTTGGTCAAGGCATTCTACAAACTTCTCACAGCTTAGCCCTTTTATGATGTTATGAAAATCAAAAAAGAAACTTTGGGTACTTTTTAAAAGCGAAGCTTTTCTATAATTAGGGTCGGTCCGTACGTCCGTCCGTCCGAGATAGATATCTTTTATTCGTTAATTTAGGCATGTTAGAATTGTCCTATCGATTTCAAACTTTGCATGATGATTCCTGTAGTAGTTAGGTACGATTTAGAAAGCGTAGCAACTGTAGCAACTCTATAATCATTACCAGAATATCCGTATGTCCATTTTAAACATGTTGATTTTTCTACTTTTTTAGCAACAAATTTTTATGTGAACTAATCATCTGATTGATCTGATTTTTGGTATATTGATTCCTGGGACAACAAAGTATAATGTAATAAGCGAAGCAACTCTATAAACAAGTCCTAGAAATGTAAGTATGTCCATAAACATTATCCTGAATCAAGCAGTTTTTTTAAACAAATTTACTTACAATTTTGCTTTGACCCTTATACATTTATATTATGATTATTCAGTTCTGACACTATACAAGTGTTAATGTCCGTTTGTCCTACCGTTCCAGTGCTTCGCTTTTATGGATGTTGTCATCCTTGTTTAATCATGATTGTTTATCATTTTTCAATAAAAAACATTATTTACATTAAAATAACTCTTGGTTTCGCCACACAAAACACGCAATTTTTCATACTTAGGGAGGGTTAAAATAAATCTAAAACTCTCACCTCTTAGACACATTCATTAGACACCAAAACCACTAGCAGATCTTTTTTAAATATGTTGATTTTTAACAGCAAATTTTAATATGATAGAATTATTCGATTGGTCTGATTTTGGAATACTGATTCCTAGGACAACAAAGTACAACTATTATAAACGAAGCAACTCTATGATCAAGTTTTAAAAATGTAAGTATGTCCATAAACATTATACTGCAGTTTTTCAACAAATTAACTTAAAATTTTGTTTCTAATTTTATAAATCTATATTCTGATTATTCAGTTATGACACCCTACACGTGTTAATGCGCGTTTGTTTGTTTCAGAGCTAGCTTTTATGGATGTTGTCATCCTTGGTTTTGTACATTTGAATTATTGCAAAAGCTATTAATATGATAGATACAATTCCATAAAAGGAACAAATTTAATTTTCAACGAAAAGAAACACACACACATATCTTCAAATAAATCAAGAAAAAGTGCTTAATTCAAAAAAATTTTATGCATGTTTTAGATTTAGGATGTGATTAAAATAGTTTCTATAGATACAAAAAAAATTTAAGCAGTCTGGCCGCTATTTATGAACTTTATATACTCTATTAAAATGAGAATATTTACAAGAAATTTCAGTCATCTATCATGAACCAGAAACAATAAATTAAGTTTAAAAAAACTACTTATAAAGTAGCTTTGCTACAAAAAAAATACTCTAAAGCATTTTTTTTATTTTTAGATTGATAAATAATTCTATTTTTTTTTGATGTTTTTTCATGTTGAAATATTTTCAAATTAGTTCAACTTTGCTGATATTTTTCAAGATAAGCCTGTTCATCCACGGATGTTGTATGACGTCTTACAATTTTTCGTATTAAATTTTTTTTGCTAGATATTCTTTATTCTTATGTACGTATTATGTATTTTATATTCTAACAATGATTTCATTTTTAAAAGCGAAGCTTTTCTATAATTAGGGTTCGTCGGTAACGGATAGCTTTTTTTCGTTAATTTGGGCATGTTAGAATTGTCCTATTGATTTCAAACTTTGCATGGTGATTCCTGTAGTAGTTAGGTATGATTTAGAAAGCGTAGTAACTCTATAATCATTACCAGAATGTCCGCACGTCCATTTTAAACATGTTGATTTTTTTACTTTTTTAACAACTAATTTTTATGTGATCTAATAATCCGATTGATCTGATTTTTGGTATACTGATTCCTGGGACAACAAAGTACAATTTTATAGGCAAAGCAACTCTATAATCAAATCTTAAAGTTGTAAATATGTCCATAAACATTATTCTAAGGCTGATATTATAGGTGTGTGTGCAGTAGAGGGGTGTCAATACCACCCTATAATTTGATTATTGTTCGGCCTTTCCATTTTTTCTTCCCCACAAACCCCATTTCGAATCAATGTGCACGCCACTAACTGATCATTACGTTAACCAGAGTAAAGCTTTCAGAAAAAATATATACACACCATAAGATTTTTTCAGTAAAAGTAATTTTGATACTGTAATTAATGTTTTTTCCAGTATCGCTTCAAAACCGATTAATATCCGGTGGATACTGCCATACAGATAAATTATGTATGGCAATTGGCATCGTATTATATTCAGTTTTATACGAATATGCAATCTTATGATTAAACATTCTTATATCCGTGGAATGCTGTTTATAATACAATGCGATAAATAACTATTGGTTAAATTCGTTTTCTTTTGATAACAATGTACCACCCAAACCCTCCTTTATTTCTTAAAAGCTTCCAAAAGTAGAATTTAACATAATAAAGGTTAAGTAAGTATTTTATGATAAATCCTATTTTATTAAGTAGTAAAGGTTTTTTTATGAAGCGTAAGATTTCACAAACTATTGAACCCTTGAGCTCTTCAGTTTGGGAAAGTTTCATGTTTTCATTCATACCCCTTCAAGTACAGAGCCTCTAGGGGCGCAGCAACTAGCTTTATATGAAGAAATATAGGTGTTGATATAAGAGAAAATCTGCCTGTACACGTGAAGACGCGCAATGGTGCAAGATTAATTAGATATCTGTTGTCAAACATTTTATATTAGACTTTCTCAAAATATATAAATGATTTCCTTCCACAATTTTTCTGGATAGTTTTGTTTAAATAATTAGAGCGAAAAAGACTACAATGAACACCAAAGTTAAGTATCAAGTGAAAAAAAAATTTTGGCTAAATTATGAAACAAAGTATAAAATATAATAAATCAATATAATAAAATAAATTTTGGACAACTCTAATTTAGTTAGTTGATTCACGGTTCTGGAATTTGTACAATCTTCAAGCAAGTTCTAAAGATGTTTGTCACAATAAAATTTCAGACTTTTTATGGTTGTAAGCTGGGTGTATTTTTATCTTGTTTTAGAACCAGCCGATGTATCAGCCCTGAAGCTGTTTTGGTTGAAATTTTGTGCGTCGCTTTTATAGCTTGGTGTTCATACATTTAAGTAAAATTAATAATTTATATCATTGTATTAGGGTTGGGCCGGATACTTTTTTGGCCGGATACCGGATATCCGGCTGATTTCAAATGCCGGATATCCGGTAACCGGCCGGATATCCGGCCAACGCCGGATATCCGGCAAATATCCGGTTATCCGGCCAAATTACCGGATATCCGGCCGGATAACCGGCCAAATTACCAGATATTTAAGTATTAAAAAAAAAATTCTTCAGAAATCTTATATAAATTTACATAAAGTTAAACTTATTCAGAAAAAGTGTTCTTCTAGCTTCAATAATAAGAAAATTATAGCCATTTAAGATTTTAAAAAGCAGAGATTTTTGGTGTAAAGTATAAAAAATTATAGAGCCGGATATCCGGCCGGATAGTTTCAATATCCGGTATCCGGCCGGATATTGAAAATGACCGGATATCCGGCCGGATATCCGGCAACACCGGATATCCGGCCCAACCCTACATTGTATACGCATCCAACATTTCAGAATTCTGTATATCTACATTTGTACAAACTAGTGGCTTCTCTCGATGTCTTAGTTCTGCTTTTTAGAAATGATTTGTATTAGAATCAGGGTGGTTGTAAGTTATTTTTTATCTCACAATACACGTGACAAGTGCACCACAATTTTTGAATTTAGAACAATCATATTTTATTGTAATGTTTTGTCTGAAGCTCAAAATCCACTGACATGACTAAGTTCTTCTTTTTAGAAAAGCTTTACATTGTTATCGGAATAGTTTTAGGATATTTCATTTTTAGATTTAAGCCTTGTGAAGGTTTTTTATATCTTTTATTTTTTATATCTAGTGAAATTAATTGTATTGTAAAAACACCATCTTTGAGGGAAGGAGAAAATCGCTTCCAAGCAGTTGTTTGGAAAAATAGGGAAGTAAAAATATTTTAAGGTGAACAAACGGAGAAGAAAGAGACAAAGGGAAGGCTTCATATGTGCATTTATTTGTGGGAGGGAAGGGGGAGGGGATAAAGCCGGCTACATTTTGTCAAGGTGGGGGGGGGGGGAATGAGGCTTTTAGGGGCTTTTCATTCATAAAAAGAGAAGCTGTCGTACTTTGCTTTACTACAGTTTTAGAGATACATTTGGGTGTGGACTTAGAACTAGGGGGGGGGGGGGGGGAATGCTTTCACAGCACTTAAATAGAGAAGGCAAAGATACTTCCCCCTTACATAGATTATTATGAACATTTGGAGATTTTTTAGTTAAAAGAAAAAAGAGAAGGAAAATTTTTTTTTTATTTTTACACAAAATAAACATTTAAACCGGTGACTGCCATTTTTATTTTGGCCTTGGTGATGGTGTTGTTTGTTACTGTTAAATAACATTAGCCATTATGTGAATAGCATCCAAGCATTTTTCTCAACTAGATTGTTCATCATTTATTTAATTTATTTCTTGTCGTTCAGTCAGTCCAGTCCAGATTCGTCAGACAGCAGACAGTAACATTTTGAATTCAGTGCTGATAAGACGTTCAATGGCATCTAAGTTTGTAGTAATTTATTCTAGGGGCTTGGCCACAAGCTTGTAATATCGTGACAGGTCCTAAACAGCCGCAGGCAGCTTGCAGACGGCCGACAGGTTATTTTGTGAACAATTTTAGTATTCTTAGATACTTTTATTATGTAAAAATCAGAATAATAGTTTATGATATTTTTATAGTACTAAACGCTTTTTCATGATTATTATTTGATATATGGTCAAGAAAATTAAGTTGCTGTAAACATTTTATTTTTTTCTTCAAAATTGTTATCAAAGCACATGGGGAGAGGACAGTGAAAGATTAACAAATTTAAACATTAAACAATACAAGCTACCAAATACAGAATATTTAACTAAGAATTAACCGGGGGGGAAGCTAAATTTATTGTTTAATGTCTTATCTCCGTCCCATAGAGTGACCCCACCCGTATAAAACTAGATTTCACCGGCAACTTCAACTAACAATGGATATAGCATACGTGGATATATTGTCGGGAAAAAATTTGTCGTCTATTTAGATTGCTCGTATAGACTTCATTTCAACAACTAATTGTTTGATTGACAGATTTATTAGTTTATTTCTGTAGGGAAAAGCTTAATACATAAATCCTTTAAAATGCTTTTACAGCTTTGCTTTTCAGTTTATGTAGACGTTAATCCTATTAGAGCTTTTTTGGAAGATAATTGATGTTGTTATAGACACCTTTCCGCGGATATTAGAATAATAAATTATAAGATTAGAACCATTTTGTTAGCACCGAGGGTCATAAGACCCGGGCTAACAAAACAGGTAATAATTTTATGATTTTTATTTCAATATTCATGGAAAGTTGTCTGTATTACGATGCTATACATGATGTACAGTATGGCTGAGTACAGGTTCTAATCCAGTGGTTATTAATCGGTTCCAAAGCCATAATGAAAAGCACGTTCTTTTTCCTTATAGCTCTAAAACTTGAAGTGATGCCGCTCTTTTATGTCTTTCTTGTTATTCGCATATTTTACTGAAATGATTGTTGTCATCCTTGTTTCTTTAACACATAGCAACAATATCTAGGTGGGGCTTCTATGTACATATATGTATATTTAATAGGGTTGGGCCGGATATCCGGTGTGGCCGGATATCCGGCCATTTTCAATATCCGGCCGGATACCGGATATTGAAACTATCCGGCCGGATATCCGGCTCTAAAATTTTTTATACTTTACACCAAAAATCTCTTCTTTTTAAAATTTTAAATGGCTATAATTTTCTTATTATTGAAGCTAGAAGAACATTTTTTCTGAACAAGTTTAACTTTATGTAAATTTATATAAGATTTCTGAAGAAATTTTTTTTGCTACTTTAGTATCTGGTAATTTGGCCGGTTATCCGGCCGGATAACCGGATATTTGCCGGATATCCGGCGTTTGAAATCAGCCGGATATCCGGTATCCGGCCAAAAAAGTATCCGGCCCAACCCTAATATTTTATATGTATAATTTTTTTTTTCTGCCTCCCATCTATCTTTTTAAACATTCCCACATTGTATTGTAATAGACAAAATAGTTAGACCAATCCAAAGGATCTTTTTACATTAAAGCTTTTTATTCATAAAGATACATAAGTATCTATATATCTAATTAAAATCTTAGAATCTTATTGTACGAATAATTTTTTTTGTCATTAAAGTTATCATTATAAAATTGTGGTCTAAATGGACGCAAAAATTTTAGAAAAATATATTTTTCTCACATGCAATAGGTATCTCTCCAATTTTTATAAACTCTATTACCAGCACTTATGGCGTTTAATTCTAAATGATGCGCCTCGCAGCAGGGTGTCTTATCACTTCCCCATTTTGTCATTCCTGCATTTTTTTATATTTCAAAAAAATACACAACCTTTATACAAAAATAAAAGGATGTATGTCTGTGTGTGTAGAAAAGTATCTCGCTAGCCACTGAACCGATATGATACTTAATAACTTTAAATCGTCTCATATGTCCAGGGAAAGTTTTCAACGATTTTGGGGGAGGTTACCATCACCCTCTCAATAAAAATCTCCCCTAGAAAAAATGTGAGGTCGACTTCCCCCACTTCACTTAAGTGCCTCTATATGCCTCTAGGGGTGTAGCCTAGTTTTTGTTGTTATGTAGTTTTAGTTTGCGATGCTGAAGATTTGATAATGTTGCACAAATGGTGGAAGTGGTTGCACTCCATTGCACACAGTGCCAGTTCAAATTTCTCTTTTGGACTCTTGGATGTACTTTTAAGCATTTTTTGGCAAAGCCGAGTGGATTTTTTGCACATAATAACAGTTATTTCAGTTGATACTTATTTTTTAAAAAAAAGATGAGGTTTATATTAGTTCTTCAAAGATGTAAACTGATTAAGATTTGATTTTCTAATAAACCCAGAACCACTTCATTATGCAATCTACATTTTCCTGGATATTTTGTCTACGGTAGTCCATAAGTGTACAGCTTTACAGTACATTGTTTCTATTTGTCAAAGCAACACGTATGATAAAAGAAAAAGATTCTTTTTAAAGTAAAATGCTTATATTTCAATCAAAATCTATATTTTTTATTTTTTACCGATCCACTTCATTATGCAAATCAAAAAAAAATCAATGGGAAAACGTTTGATTTGCACTTTTCTCCACTTTTAAAAAATGATTCTGATAAAATAACAATTTTTTAAGGGATTTATGCATTAATTATAATGAAAAACAGTTTGAGGTAGATTTTAATGATTTTTCTAAATAAGAAATAATTGAAAAAAGGAAATTCTATCCCTATCACTTTAGAGGACAGCTGCCGACCCTTAGTCTTATGGATAAAGCCAAATACATGTTAAAGATAAAAATTAGCATGAAAAGTATACAAAAATGTTTTTTGATGTGTTAAAAAAATCATTTTTAAAATCTTGATTTTGAGGATGATGGCCTTCAAGATGCTCTTACTGGTGGTGATGGTGAGCTAAATGTTATCTAAGTACATGACCATTACAACAACTTGTCTATTAACCTATGTAACATTTTTTGTAGTCATAGCAGCCTCCAGTGGAGCCTCTCGACATGAAATATAACCATTATCTAAAAACTACATTATTTACTTTATGAATTTTAGTAATTAAAATTGCAATTTTTTTCTTTTTTAATATTGCTTGGCTGGAGGCTGCTATGACTACAAAAATTGAACCATAGTTCAATATATATGTTTTCATCATGGGCATGCACTTTGATAACATTTAGCTCACCATCACCACCAGTAAGACCATCTTAAAGGCCATCATCCTCAAAATCAAGATTTTAAAATGGATTTTTTTAACACATCAAAAAACATTTTTGTATACTTTTCATGCTAATTTTTATTTTTAACATGTATTTAGCTTCATCCATAAGACTGGGGGTCGGCAGCTGTCCTCTAAAGTGATAGGGATAGAATTTCTTTTTTTCAATTTTTTCTTATTTAGAAAAATCATTAAAATCTACCTCAAACTGTTTTTCATTTTAATTAATGCATAAATCCCTTAAAAAATTGTTCTTTTATTAGAATTAATTTTTAAAAGTGGAGAAAAGTGCAAAACAAAGGTTTTCTCATCGATTTTCTTTTGATTTGCATAATGAAGTGGATCGGTAAAAAATACAAAAATTTAGATTTTGATTGAAATATAAGCATTTTACTTTTTAAAAAATCTTTTTCTTTTATCAAACGTGTTGCTTTAACAAATAGAAACAATGTACTGTAAAGCTGTACACTTATGAACTACCGTAGACAAAATATCCAGGAAAATGTAGATTGCATAATGAAGTGGTTCTGGGTTTATTTTGCATTGTATTAGTTATATTCTACTATGGATTATTGGCAGGGATATTAAGGGATAAGACAATGGATGATAAATTAATATACATCCCCAATAGTAATAGAATAGTACTTTAGTAGATTAAACTGTTTTTAAACTATTTTTGAATAGGGGTCAAAAATATACTAGGACACCTATAGAATCAGACTGCAGAGCCCAAATTTGAATTAAGTCCCCAATAAACTTTTTTTGGGAGATTTAAAAATTAATTTTTACTGTTGCTCTGGTCATTTTTACCAGATCAAAAGGTCTTTTTTTACTTCGTGTAATATTGTAACTTAGTGAACAATTTTATATGATTCACTTTATACTGATACAATAAAAAAACATTACTCTGTTCAATGGAAATAATTTTTTTTTCTAAAACAATAAATTTGTTGAGTTCTTCTTCCTTGGGGCTATTCATATTGGAAGGGTGATGGTACCATCCACTAAAATAGTTAAAAACATTCTCGGGATCCCTATGAGAAGCTTAACTTTATTGAAGGAGAACCATATTGGTTCAGCGGTTATTGATATTCTTCGGTCCAAACAGATAGATAAATTCTGTTACTTTAAAAAAAAAAGATTTGTGTTAAAGTGCATGTTTTATTGGGAATTAAAATAAGTTCTTTAGTTTATGTTTTTTTTGAATATTTTATTTTATTTTTGTTCACACCTTAGCACAGAATTTGGTAATGAATGTATTTATATTTAAATTTCATGATTTTGTCTGCATTGAAAAACTAATTTCACAGGAGTGGCTATGGGAGAGCATTGTTATATAATTATTTTAATTAATTTCTTTTAAATTGCCAAATTTTGTTATCGTGTGGGCTCAAGTAGTTTAATTTAACATTTCAAGTTAAAACAAGAACATACCAAAACGACAAATGAAATGAGGCCTCTAAATTTTAAGTAGATAAATTTTAAAAGATAAATTCCACACTAAAGAAGTGGAGGAAAGTGGTAAAAGTCTCGAAAATGTATGTAGTTTTAATTATTAATTTAGGAGAAAAAAAGCCTAAGCAGGGAAAATTTGCATAACAACAGTCAGACAGAAGGATTTACAGATCTATAATACAAAGTAAAATAATGTCTGTCTGTTTTTCCGCCCTTTAGTCAGTTTTCTGTTCATACCCTAAAATCCTGTAAATTGTTAAGCTGAAGCTTACTTTCAGGGATTGTGTCTACTCGCCCTAAGGTGGTTTTTAGCTATTAGCTTCAGAGGGGCTGAGGGGTGTGACAACTCCTCCCGAAAAATTTGACAACGCATTCCTCTCACCCATTAAAAAACAATCAAAAAACTGTTTATAAGCTTTTACTATGTGTATACAGTAGTTTTAAATCTTATTTCTCAAAATTGTAACAAAAGTTTAAAATTTTTGTAATATTTTCTAATTATGATTTAGCAAAGCTTTTCAAAGAACATAAATATTCGATATTTTTCAATTGTTATTTTCATATCCCAGCCATTTCTATTTAATTGTTTATCATGAAATCTGACTGATTTTTGTGGTTTTTATTCATTCAAAAAAATAATTGGAGAAATATTGCGTTGTTACCAATGCAATGGTTTATTTTTCCTGCTTTTTAATATGTTTAGAAACTGTACATTTTAGATTTTTTTTCTTTGATATTTAAGAATACGTAATACAATAGCTTGAAAACGTAATATAATGCCATAAAAATCGATTTTTGCATTCATTTTTCATTGAAAAGGAAAGAAAAAAATATCTTAGTTTTTGTTCAAAGAAAGAGTTTTTTATTGTAATATATAATCTTATTCTCCTCAAAACAGTTAAAAACCTGCCCAAGATGTATACTGTGTAGGAAGATTTCCAGTTTAGTGGTTAGTGCAAATTTTTTTCCACACATAAAGATAAAGATTATTTTGCTAAAATGAAGAGAAAGCTTCACCGCCGTAAATGAGAAAGTAAAAAAACTAGCAGACTAATTTTAAAGAATGCAGAATTTTCAAAATGGGCAGAGAGTTGTAAACCAGTACAATTGTGTATCATTAAAATATCATCCTATTTTTAGATAACTAGTAGCTGCGCCTCTAACATCTGGGGGATTGGTAATATAAAAGCCAATTAGTGGCTAGCAAAATAGCCTAAAACTGTACTAAGACTTAAATCTGAAAATAAAATAGGCTAAAACTATCACAGGAACTATGTGAAGCCTACCTTAAATATAGAACCTAATCGTTTCAGTTGTTATTGAGATCTTAAGCTTCAGACAAAAAACCTTACCACTTTATACAATAGGAAGTAAGATAATTTGTCTTTCCGTCAAGATCTTGATAACCATTGACCGGGTTAAGTTTTCTAATTTTAAGTAGCTTGGAATTGACGTCCAGGAAAGGTTTTAGGCTGTTTTTTTTTAAATTTAGTTTAGTTTTAGTGTGGTTTTAAGGCTATTTTTCTGCTTCTTCCTCCCCCCCCCCCCCCCCTTTAATATATACGAGGGGCGACACCACTAGTAAACAAAAATTGTAAGGCCTTATAAGTGAAAACTAAAATTATTCTTTAAATTTCAGAATCTTGAAAATGCCTTCAATCGACATCTACGGAATGCCCCTGTCTGCTCCCTGCAGAATTGTGCAGGTAGGCCATTTAATTGTATAACCTTTGTCTTCAGGCCGTATTCTTTTTTATTTTATTAGCACGCACCCATTTTATGTTTTGTTCTGTGTATTGAAGGAAAACAAAATATAACAAAATTGTCGATCATGCGGCTGACGGGCAGCTAAGGCTTCAAAAACGACTGCTGCTGTCAAGTCTTGTTTAAAGATTATTAATACAGAGTTTTGATGGTCTTAATAACATTTGAATTAAAACGGATCATGGAAAGAAAACAAAGTCATTCATTAATTAGGACAGAAGTCACCTTCCTAGGAAAGGACATAAGTAGCTTCCCTTATGTGAGAATTTGTTAGATGAAGGGCATAACTTGTCTCCCTTAACAAAGATTTTGCAAGATGAAGGACATAAGAAGCCTCCCTTCACCACACAAAACCTAGCTTTTTGGTCCTTCACATAGCAAAATCTTGCATAAAATAGTTTATCTGTCCTTCACATAGCAAATTCTTGCAAAACATAGCATTTATGTCCTTCACATAGCAAATTCTTGCAAAACATAGCATTTATGTCCTTCCCATAGCAAATTCTTGCAAAACATAGCAAATTCTTGCAAAACATAGCATTTATGTCCTTCACATAGCAAATTCTTGTAAAACATAGCAAATACTTGCAAAACATAGCATTTATGTCCTTCACATAGCAAATTCTTGCAAAACATAGCAAATTCTTGCAAAACATAGCATTTATGTCCTTAACATAGCAAATTCTTGTAAAACATAGCAAATTCTTGCAAAACATAGCAAATTCTTGCAAAACATAGCATTTCTGTCCTTCACATAGCAAATTCTTGCAAAACATAGCAAATTCTTGGAAAACTTAGCATTTCTGTCCTTAACATAGCATTTTGGTCCTTCACATAGCAAAATCTCACAAAACATAGGTTTTTCTGACCTTTTTCTACCAGGAGATCAGAACTAAATCAGAACACACATAACAAGAGTTTTTACATAATACATTAAGATTATCAATTATGCATTTAACTCTGCATAAATTATGATAATTCATTATTATTCCCCCCCCCCCCTATTTAAAATTTACCCCTGCATAAATTATGATAATTTATGCTGAGTTAAATGTACTGTTTGAACTTCTATCTAACAGGATATGAGAACTTAATCAGAACACACATAACAAGAGTGTTTACATAGTACATTCAGATTAACAATTATTCAATTGGCCCCTTTTCAGTCCATCATATGACTTGGGAAGGAGTTTGAGGAGCATTTTATGCAGCCTAAATTCCACTATGCTATGCCACTTTTCCTAAAAGGCGTCATAGCTGGCCTCTTTTGTGTCCATCATATGACATCGGAGGTGGTGCCATGTAGGAAAAGTGGCATTGCATTCTTGGGAATTTAGACTGCATAAAATGCTCCTGAACCTCCTTCCCATGTCATATGATGGACTGAAAAGGGGCCAGCTATGACGCCTCTTAAGCCCTAGAATGCAATGCCACTTTTCCTACATGGCACCATAGCTGGCCTCTTATGTGTCACAACCTCCCATGTCATATGATGGACACAAAAGAGGCCAGCTATGACGCCTTTTAGGAAAAGTGGCATAGCATAGTGGTATTTAGGCTGCATAAAATGCTCCTCAACCTCCTTCCCATGTCATATGATGGACTGAAAAGGGGCCAATTGAATAATTGTTAATCTGAATGTATTTTTTAAACACTCTTGTTATGTGTGTTCTGATTAAGTTCTCATATCCTGTTAGATAGAAGTTCAAACAGTACATTTAACTCAGCATAAATTATCATAATTTATGCAGGGGTAAATTTCAAATAGGGGGGGGGGGGAGGGGTAATAATAATGAATTATCATAATTTATGCAGAGTTAAATGCATAATTGATAATCTTAATGTATTATGTAAAAACTCTTGTTATGTGTGTTCTGATTTAGTTCTGATCTCCTGGTAGAAAAAGGTCAGAAAAACCTATGTTTTTTGAGATTTTGCTATGTGAAGGACCAAAATGCTATGTTAAGGACAGAAATGCTAAGTTTTCCAAGAATTTGCTATGTTTTGCAAGAATTTGCTATGTAAAGAACAGAAATGCTATGTTTTGCAAGAATTTGCTATGTTTTGCAAGAATTTGCTATGTGAAGGACATAAATGCTATGTTTTGCAAGAATTTGCTATGTTTTGCAAGAATTTGCTATGTGAAGGACATAAATGCTATGTTTTGCAAGAATTTGCTATGTTTTGCAAGAATTTGCTATGTTTTGCAAGAATTTGCTATGTTTTGCAAGAATTTGCTATGTTTTGCAAGAATTTGCTATGTGAAGGACATAAATGCTATGTTTTGCAAGAATTTGCTATGTTTTGCAAGAATTTGCTATGTGAAGGACATAAATGCTATGTTTTGCAAGAATTTGCTATGTTTTGCAAGAATTTGCTATGTTTTGCAAGAATTTGCTATGTGAATGACAGAAATGCTATGTTTTGTGAGGTTTTGCTATGTGAAGGACAGAAAAGCTAAGTTTTGCAACTTAAAGGACATAAGCAGCCTTCCTAATGTAAGAATTTGTCAGACAAAGGACATAAGTCACCTCCCTTAAGTTAGATTTTGTTAGATGAAGGACATAAGTAGCCTTCCTTAGACCAATTTCCAGTGACTTCTGTCCTAATTAGGAATGACTTTGTTTTCTTTCCATGATCCATTAAAACTACCAAGCTATTATTGCTTGATTCACTTTTACAAGAGACAAAATTAATTGAAAAGGATTGCTAAAATCGAAATATTTTCATATTTTAGAAAAGTGTTTTTTTTAAATATGTTGAAAAACATTCTAACTTAAAAAAATGGATTAAAACTGCCTAACTAAGTACATTTTTTCCTTCTATTAAACTCCTACAATCACGAAATATAATCTTATGATTTATTCAAAAATGGTTTCATGTTTTATACAGTACAAAATTTAAATAAAATATAATCTTTACTTCATCACCAAATTCTAAATTGTTTAATCTTTTGTCGTCAGTTGTATGGCCCTTGGGACCTTCAAAACAGGGGTCTCCTAAAAGTTTGTCTGTGTGTGTGTCTGTCCATCCGTGTGTAACTAGTTTGGTTCAGCATTTCTTGGCCGAAGTTCTGTACATAATTTGATGCTTATTTGTCAAAGTAGTAGGTTCTGTATGATTGTTTATGAGTTTTGCTTATCTTTGTTATTTTCACCAGATTTACAACTATTTTCGTCTAGCTTTTAAATGTTGATTGGACGTCAACAAGTGGGGTTTAGAAGAATTTCAACTAGTGACAAAAAAAGCATGAAGCCTGCTTTTCCAAATTTTTGCACCTCTATCGTTACTAATATTTCAAATGTTTGTACTGTACTAAAGTGGAACCATTTTCTAATATCTACCATTTTTTGTATAATGTACTTTTGAAAATACAAAAATCTGCACTTTTAAATTCTCTTGTATCTTGCATGTTTAAATCTTTTTAAAAATTAGTTTAAATGAGAAAATTAAATCACATTGCGAATTTTTTAGATTAACTTATTACGTTGTCATACTCTAAATGACAAAATGACAAAAAAGTTTAATTACTTCACAAAGTAGAATTTAGACAATCCTTATTTAAAAGTAACACCTTGTCCGTCTGTACCTCGAAGGATCTCGCTAACCGGCGAACTGTTATGACTCCATTACAGTGTATCTTCTCATAGGTCCTTGGAAGTTTTATAACTATTTGAGGATAGGGTAGAACCACCCTCTTAATTGCTCTCCCCCTACCCCAATTTTTTAAAACTTGTTTCTTTTAAAACAAAATTTTTAGCCAGATGCCTCTAGGGGCGAAGCCACTAGTAATACAGATCAATAATCTTTAAAGTCTGCATAAACTGAATTTGTATTTATTCAAATGAAGAAGTGGCATAAGTTAGAAAGGTTAAATGGATGGCAAAAAGTAATAACCAGACTATCAAAAGATTCTAGAGTAAATTCGCTGCTAATTTTCAAGTGTTTTGGCAATATATTAGGTATTCTTGGAGAAGTTCTTATTTTTGCCCAATTAGTTTGAATTTTAATATACTTTAGAGAAATGATTCTATTTAATTACTGACTATCTGTTTGTCTGTCATTTATTTTCTCATCTGCTATTAAAGTTAGATGTGTTCTCTACTCTAAAACTGTTATATTTTTTGTCCGGAAATTCCTGATTTAATTTGGGTACCTTCCAAAATCTCTGAAATTTTGTACCTCCTCCTGTGGTTCTGAATGTTTGGGCTAAACCCTTATGTTTTTATCATTTTATATTTATATCCTTCATTTTTAGTAATGAATGCTGTCCTGTCCAATTTGTGAAATATAATCTTGTAGGTTTTTAACTGGAATATAAATATTTTTATATAAGATCACAACAATAACAGCTCAAGGCAAAAAACTTCGTAGAATATTATTTTTAAAATATCTTTAAAAAATAAAAGGTTTTTTTGATGTTTTGAGGTTTTCTTAGGTACTGGTTAGTCCCGATGGGTTACGACACCACATGATTAAGCCAGGTAGCCTCCCGGTTAAATTGAAAAAATAATCTAAGGGGTTTCAGTGCTCGACAGACACTTTGAGGGAAAGTACCAAATAAAATGTAATGTTTTGTTTAGATGACCGCTGAATGTTTGGGAGTGGAGTACAACTTTAAGCTTACGGACCTCATGAAGGAAACTTTTTCATTAAATACTTATAGAAAAGTATCAGGATATATGTCTGTCTGCCTGCCTGCCTGTACCGAAGTATCTTGCTAACCACAGAACCGATATGGTTCTTGTTTTTTATGTAGCTTTTCATATTGTCTTGGAAGTTGTATATTTATTTTTGGGGAAGGGTACCACCACCCTCTTAATAGAAGTCGCCCTTAGAAAAATAGTTCAACCCCCCCCCCCCCCTAATTATATTTTAATCTCTTTTTAAAACTAAAATATGGCTGTTGAAATCAACTCCCTCTCACCTTAATTACTGCTAGAGGCCTCTGAGGGCGTAGGGCATATTATAGTCTATTCTGCCCCAATGTGCAAGGAGTATTTTATGAAAAAAGAGATGTAACCGTAGGGCGAGCACATGACCCCTGAATTCTTGAAGATGAATCCTGAGCATAATATTCCAACTGTTGTCGATGGTGGGTTCAATTTTAATTTTCAAATGCCGTCTAGTCCGTCAGTCTAGCTTTGCTTACTTCATAAAGGCGAGGTTGCATTATGTATATATTCGCTGATACGCCTCTAGAGGCCTTCAGGAACACTTGAATGAATCTAGGTTGAGGAAGTCGACCCTTTACTTTCTATTTTTTACTAAAAATAAAAATTAGGTTTATTAAAAACTTTCTCTGGACCTATAAGAAGCTTCACTGTAAAAAAGAGCCATATAGTTTCAGTGGTTAGAGAAATCCTTTGCTAAAAACAAATAAGCTTACTACTTTCTGTAACACTAGCGGCTACGCCCCTAAAAGCCTCTAGGGGCACTTAAGTTAGGAGGGGGAAAAGTCGATCTCATCCCATATTAAATTTGAGTTTCAAAAGAATAAAAAAAAATATTTTTTGGGGTAGGGGGGTGAAGACACCCTCCCTAAAAATAGTGTAAAACCTTCCCATTACCTATAAGAAGCTTCACTGTAAAGGAGAACAATATCGGTTCAGCTGTTAGCGAGATCCTTCGGGACAGACAAAAAACGCTTACTACTTTATATAATAGGAAGATCATTAAAAGAATGTGGTTACCTATCATCAATAATACAAAGTAGAATGATGTCTGTCTGACTGTCCGTCTGTCTGTTTGTCCGTCCGTCCGTCCCTTACGATCTCGGTAACCACTGAACCGATCGGATTCTACTCTTCAGGGAATATACCTACTGGTCCTGTGGTGGTTTTATGCTATTTTCTTAGGGGGTGGGACACCCTCAACCCCCAAAAAACAACCCCCCCCCCCCATTTTTTTTGTAGAGGATTACCTTGGTCCTTTTATTTTATTATTTTTTTTGTAGAAGATTTCCTTGGTCCTTTTACGAATTTCGCCAAAATTCTTTTTTTTTAATTACCTCTTAGGGCAAAGCCCCTAAAGGCTAGTGTTAAAAATATAATAATTAAGGGGATCTGAACATGAATGAGTCTCATGCCCTGGCTACCTTCCTGGTTAATAAAAATACTAATTAAGGGGATCTGAACATGAATGGGTCTTGTGCCGTGGCTACCTACTTGGTTAATAAATATTATGATTATAGGGGATCTGAACATGAATGGGTCTTGTGCCGTGGCTACCTACTTGGTTAATAAATATTATGATTATAGGGGATCTGAACATGAATGGGTCTTGTGCCGTGGCTACCTACTTGGTTAATAAATATTATGATTATAGGGGATCTGAACATGAATGAGTCTCGTGCCGTGGCTACCTACTTGGTTAACAAGTATGCTGAGGATGACAAACTTTATCCTAAGGTCAGAGTTTCAAAATTTTCAATAATTAGGTATTTGTTTGATATTTTTTTTAGTGAACATTCCCTATGTCAAAAAGAATTTAGTATATAATTCACTTGGTCTGCTGGTCTGTCGGCCATGCTACAAAAGACCAATACATATCTTATGCCAAAGTTTTGTTATTTTATATTTATTTTTTATGACTTCATACCTGCTTTATAACTCTGTCCGTTTGTCAATCCACAATTTTTTTTGCTGCTTATGGATGTTATTATCCTTGTTTATTTAGACTTCACATACAAAATGGTATTTATCCAAATATTATTTTTATTGATTTAAACTGAATATAATGTTTCTTATGCCTAAATAGTAGAATATTTCCGGAACTGTTATAATCAAAGTAATGTAAATATTTGTCATTTAAAGGATGCCTGCAAGAAATCCACCGCTCTACCTGCTGAAAGACTGCCACAAGAAGACCCAATACCCCAAAATTGAAGTCTTCAGCTTCAATAACAAAAAAGTTATAGGCAACTAAACGGTACAAATTTTGGGTATTAGGTCTTCTTGTGGCAGTCTTTCTGCAGGAATAGTGGTGTATTTCATGCAGGCTTCCTTTAATTTTTGGTACTGTTATTAGGATGCTACTCTGAGATACAAGGTTGACAAACTTCTCTACTTCGATATGGGAGTCCTTTACAAGGTAAAAAGAAATATATTTCCAGTCTGGCTTTCAAACTGATTGATTTCTGCTGGTTTAGAACCAGTTCTCAGCAATACTGAAAAATCATATATCGCAATGTATTAGAGACAATTTTTCATCATAAAATCAATACCAGTTTTGATATAATAATGTTTAGGCATTTGGAGATGTTGCCTACCCCAAGATGATGCCCACCTATGGCCCTCCTGCTGATGAGAAGAAACATGACCGCCTCAAGGAGGTATATCCGCCAGTGGCCACTTCAATTTTTTCTCTCCATAATTTGGAACTAATAAATAATGGTTTAGGCATAGACGTCAAAGTGGGGGGGTAAAGGGGTGATAACCCCCCCCCCCCCCCAAACGAATTTGGGGTGCCGTAGGCACCCTCAAATTTTTTTTTCATTTTACCCCCCCAAAATAAAAAGCTTGGACGCCCCTGGGTTTAGGTGCTGTTTACGGTTTAATATTCCCGGGATAGATTGCCTCCAAGGCTAAACGGCTACCCTTATTTATCATGTTTGCTGGAAATTTCATCAGACAAAAGACGGCCTACAAATAATCTGGAATAGCAATTACTCAATAATGCATAGTTATCTCGCAGCGCACACAAATGCGCGAACAAGTCTTCTTTCTCGCTTGTTTTCTTCAGTCTGGCTTTCTTTGTGAATCATTGGATCTCGACCTATTCCAGATCATTTATTGGCTTCTTATGTCGTTAATAACTATATTCGGGCATAACATGTACGTTAAGCCGTTTGAAAGCTAGCAGTCTTCTAAAAGTTAATAGATTTTTTAGCGATAATCGATCCCAGGAACATTTAACTGCGAACTGTACCAAATCCCAAGTAATCGCTCATATTTCCCAAAAAATAACAAAATCTTCAGGGAATTATTTAATTATTTATAGTTTGGTTATGAACAGTTGACCTCGGATATGTAAATTAAAAAAAAAATAGGCTTTCGCAGCGAGCAATAAAGGGATTATTGCATTTTCAAAATAGAAGTTGAGACAATTTGATTATATTTCTCTAGGTTCTTGGGTGGTTGAACAACTATGTCTCTGGTGGCAAGTTTGCTGCAGGTAATTTATTATTATGGTGGTTTCGCTCTCTTTTATTTTGCCTGAGTTTTGTCCTTGTTTAAAGAAATATAATTTCTTAATCCTTGTACTAAAGTAACAGGATGTATGTCTGTTTGTTTGTTAGTACCAAAGGATCTTGCTAACCTCTTAACCGATATGTTTATTTTTTAAAATCTAGCTCACACAGGTCATGGCAAGGTTTATAACTATTTTGGGGGAAGGTAACACCCGTTTTTTAAACTGAAATAAAAGATGGGGAGGGGGAGAGAATTCAATCCTCCACCAAATCAAATACCCCTAGAGGCTTCTAGGGGCGTAACGGTTAATTGATTATTATAGTGGCTGCGCTCTAATGAATTTGGCCTGACAAGATATTTTATAGAAATATTAAGATTTCTTAATTAATGTATTTATGGTTTAAGGTGTTAAAGATAATTAAGTTTTACTAAGGCTTCCCTGAAAAGCCTTCATTCATATCTAAAAAAATATAAAATATTAGCAATTGGGGCCCTATGTTCTTAAAATCAAAACAAGTTTAGAATTTCTTATTTAGACAAATTTGAGTAAATATGAACAAATTTTAGTTTAATTTTAGTAAAATTACAATGACTGTTAAGCAGAGCAGATATTTTAAATGCATTTATACTCGTCTTTCTGTTATTTATCGCATCTTATTCCCCGGATGGTAAAAATTGAAAATTATAAGAGTAATTCCAGTTTTGTTAGACCTGTAAGGGAAGTCAATTCACACAGGGGCGCCGCCAGCGGCACTTTCTTTTCTAGGGGCGATTTCTCTTGGGAGTGTGGTGGTACCATTTTCCATAACACCTATAAAATCTTCCTAGGGCATATGAGAAGCTAAATTACAAAGGAGAACCATATCGGTTTAGCGGTTAGAAAGATATTTGGTACAGACATACATACACACAGAAAGTCTCATACCCTGTTTCTTTATTATAAGGATACTTTCAAAAAGCTATGCTACCAATGGAAACTTCAGTGTCTTTGTGTAATTTTAAGGTTCTTAAACTTGAGATTTAAATAAATTGTTCTAAGAAATATAATAAAATGAAAAGTCATGTAAATAAAATTATTTGCATTATTATATCTAAAATGCACAATATTATTTTTATAAAAATAAAAAAAACCGTATAGCTGTACAATTTTAACATGATTGATCTTGGACAAAGTAGCACCCGGACAAAGTAGCCTCCACAGTTAATAAAGGTCATGGCCGCAGCGCTCGGCTCCCTGGCCTTTCTAGCCGAGGGTGCTCGGCCCCCTTGCCTATAACCTAACCTAACCCAACCTAAAAATTTCAAAAACAATGTTAAAAATTGTAAAGGCAATATTAAAACTTGTAAAAATCTACCAATCACTTTTTGTAAAATCCACGAAATTCTAAACTATCTATGTATTAACAGTTGAATATATTTATCTTAAATAAATGTCCTCCTGAGGATAACATAGGTTAGGTTAGGTTATAGGCTAGCGGGCCGAGCGCTGCGGCCATGACCTTTATTAACAGTGTAGACTACTTTCCTTAGGAGGTTACTTTTCTTAAGTAAATGTCCGGAGGCTACTTTGTCCAAGATCCGTTTTATACCTTGCTATATTTGTTAACAGTACTTTATCTTTAAATCATTTCAATGGTGATCTAAACCACCCCGCGCGAAATTTCAGCCAATCACAGCGGCGCATTTTCAAAATGCGCCGCTGTGATTGGCTGAAATTTCGCACGGGGTGGTTTAGATCACCACTGAAATGATTTAAAGATCAAGCTCAGGATGACAACATCCATAAATACGAAGCTCTGAAACGGTAGGACAAACTAACATTTACACTTGTAGAGTATCAGAATTGTTTAAAATTGACGTACAGGCATTCTGGCAAAGATTATGGAGAGTTGCTACGCTTTCTATATCGTACCTTAGTACTACTATACAGGTACACTATGCTAAGTTTAAAATCGATAGGAAAATTCTAACATGCCTAAATTAGCGATAAAGCTATCGGTTACAAACGGACGGACCGACCATAATTATAGAAAAATTAAAATAAAGAATTCTTTAAAGTAACTATTTAAGAACGAGAGAAAGAGTTTTGTCGAAATTAATATCAAATGCTATGTTTAGTTCAAAGTGTAAAAAATACGACAATATCATATGAGCAGCTGATACTAACAACGAAATTATTTTTTTTAATCACGAAACCTAAGTGTAAATTTGAGCTGTCGTTGGGGGGGGGGGGGGGGCACTTGGTAAAGTTTTAGATTAATTTCGCTTGTTGGTTATACCTTATTGTTCATGTCATATTAGGCTCGTCGGATTAGCATCAAATTTAAGATGTAAAAAATAAGATTATTTTATACGGTTAATTATAGAGATTTTACAATTTTTCTTTGGAAAAAATATTTATCAATAGGTAACAATTTGAATTAATATATTATTTCTTTACTCTGATAAGTAATAACGTAGCTGAATAACACAACGAGAGACCCCATTTACCCTCTTTACCAAATCTCCTCTTACTGAATGAAAACTGACCAATAAATGAGGCCCAGAAGCAGGGGCGTCCAAGCTTTTTTTTTTGGGGGGGGTAAAAAATTTTAGGGGGGGGGTAATTCGTGTTTGGGGGGGGTAAAATGGCGCGCGAAGCGCGCCGAAATTTTTTTTACCCCCCCCAAAATTTTTACCCCGGGGGTAAAATTTGATTGGGGGGGGTAATTACCCCCCCTAAAGTCTGTTGGGGGGTGTAAATACTCCCCCCAAATCTGTTGGGGGGGGGTAATTACCCCCCCCAAACTAATTTACCCCGGGGGTAAAATTTTTGGGGGGGGTAATTTAATTATGTAAAAAAAGCACCTACCTAATCTATTAAGTTAATAAGTACTATCCTATAACATAAAGTAGTAAGTAAGGTTTATTTGACTATAGCTTCAGATTTCATTACTTTTAATACTGAGTTCTCCTTTTTAGGAAAGCTTCACATAGATCCCATGATGGTTCCACACTATTATAGGTCAATCCTTTGAGTTGTTTTAGGCTATTTTTCTCCTCCCTTTTTACCCTTTAGAAAACACGAGTTCTTAGATGCTAAGGGCGCCACTACTATTCAAATATATAGTAGTATCTCATTCTTAAGAACATAAAAATACAATAATTAACTCACTAACCAATGAACCAATATGATTATACTTTAAAGTGAAGCGTCTTATAGGTCCTGGTAAGTTTTATAACTAGTTTTGAGACACCCTGACATCCTCCCAAAAGAAATCGCCTATAGAAATTCTTTTTCATTATTTAATGTAATTTATTCATTTAGTTAGGTATCTATTTTATGAAATCTTCAGTGCTTTACGATTACATCATAGATCCCCAGGATGGTTTTAGCCCTTATAAAGGCCCAAGCAAATAAAACATGATTAAATTTTTTGTTATCATGGTTAAGAACTGTTTTAACTGGTTGGACTATATTGGGGTATAGTCCCTTTTGTGGCAACGCTCTTTAAGGGGCGTTTCTTCGTTTTTTTTCACACAAGCTTCTCTCCTATTTCTAGCCCCTGCGAGGGGCCAATTGCTTAACCATGTGGGGCAATCACCTAAACCAATATAACCTATCCTAAAATAAACTATCAAAAGCCATTTAGGATATACTTTTCATTAACTATTAGGAGACCAAACGAGGAACATAAAATATATTACACCTCAAGGCTCGAGTCACACTATGACCCCAAAAAAAAATTTTCAGTAAAATTTTTTTTAAGAACATTCAATTTGGGGGGGGTAATACCCCCCCCCCAAAATTTTTTTTTAAAGAACATTTATTTTGGGGGGGGTATTGTTCACAAAATTTTGGGGGTGCCTACGGCACCCCCAAAATCGTTTGGGGATGCCAAATGGCCCATTACCCCCCCCCCTTGGACGCCTATGCCCAGAAGAGCAACCTAAATTGACTAGAAATATTCCCCTGTCAATATATTTACATATTTTTTTCCTAATTAATAGGAACCAAGTAAAAATTATGTAGGTTTCTTATCAAATGCAGAGAGAGACGGGACAACGGGCTGTTTATTCCACTAGTCTCCAAAGTTTTATAAAAACGTTGGCTAAAAAACTTAGGGGACTTTACTCTTAAGTGAATTTTGATTGGTTAATACATTACGTAGAGTGTTGATACGTTTTAACCACTAATTTAATTTTTGTTTCATCATTGGGGGAGTACATCAATTTATCAGCCATTTTCTTATCCCTTTTGATCCCATAATCAAATGCCTGTTTTGTGAAAACTCTTTTAATTATTTTGAAATATCTAAATATACCACTATTTTAATGTGGGTGTTAAATAAAGCAAATTTTATTCAATTTTAGCACAATCTTGAATTTTTTTATGAAGCTATTAAATAAACAAGAGTACTTGAGACTGTTTATTTAAATTGATTTAATTTCAAGTGTTTTCGGCTGATTTGAAGATGCATGAAAAACCTTAGAATAATCCTTTTTAAAGTTCTATAAAACCGTGGTTTCTAAAAGTTTTTAAGTGCCATTTTTTCGTCTTAAGGCATTAGAAATAATTAACCATTGTTACGTTTTTTAGTTGCATATTATTTAATGCATAATATAAGCGACGAATTTTTGTAAGGTGATAGAATTTCTCCATACAAAGCTTATTATATTATCTGACTTGAAAAAAGACTGACATTGAACTTTCTTGATAATAATATGGCCGCATTGTGTCTATTGGTCCAATTAAGAGATTGAAGATCTATACTTTGTTTATTTTTTGTTGTTATTCCAGTTGTCCCCAACCTTTTATTATACCTAAGGTTTCTTATTCGTTAGGTAGCTTATTAACTTTAGGGACTTGTATTGAAATTTGATTGGTTGGAATTGGATCATTAAGTTGAGTGTCCTAACATTACAGCCATTAAATGTAATCAACAGTATAGGGTAATTTTATGTATTATCATTGGGAATGCACATGAATTTATCGGCCCCCTAACTTAACCCTTTAGATCCCTGATATTTATTGCAATTAGAAATCACTAATAATAACTATGAAAATAGCTTACGTAATAAAAATGTAAAAATCTGAAAAACTTTCCTTCTACTTATTTTTGCAAATCATATTTATGATGACTAAAACGTCTATGAGCTAAACGAAAAACACAATCTATATTATGTTAAAATTATGTAATATTTTTTTTCAATTAAATATTAAGTTCGTACCTTTACATACTTTGAAACCTTACGTCCATTAGTTAATGGAGAAAACAAGAAACTCATGAATTTAAATCATGAAAAACAAAAAAGAATGAATGGAAAAACTACTTTTCTGTTTTTTTTTTATATCTATCTATACATTGGGATGTCCATCAATTTATCCATGTAAATCCCTGGGTCAAATATACTTTACAGTCCAATATCCCCTACCTCTCTGAAGATTTCTGTAATGTCTTACAATGTGGAACAGTGTATTAATAACAGGCTTATACCAACAACGAAATTAATTCGAAAAAAATCACGAAACCTATACGCTATTTGGGGGGCCTATTTGAAAAACATAAAATGTACGACCTTTTTGTCTGCCCCCCAAATATTATTTTAGATTTATTTCGCTTGTTGGTTATACCTTATAGGGATTAATAACATAATATTGAAGGTACTGATGACATGACCGTGGCCGATATCGCCCTTGTGGCCACCTTCTCCACCATCAAGGCCTGTGAGGGAGTCACTGACCTGTCCAGCTATGAGGTGGGTTACAAGCTTCTATTTGATTATACTATCCTATCATGTGAAGTAGTAAGCTTTATTTTGTCTGTAACGAAGGACCTCTCTAACCGCTGAACCTATATGGTTCTCCTTTACAGTGAATCTTCTGATAGGCCCATTGAAGGTTTTTTACTATTTTGGGGGAGGGTATCTCCACACTCTCTGTAAAATATTACTTCCACGCCCCATGGTCCCACCTTAGGTGCCCCTAGAGGCTTCTAGGGCGGCGTAGCTGCTCGTGATCTAATAATTCCAAAGCATTAAGTAAATATAAATTTAAAGTTAGAAATAATAATAGGGGAGGGGGGATTTGAGTACGCCTGTTTTTCTCAAAGATTCAAAGTTTAATTATACCTAAAAATGAATATCATTATAAATGGATATATTATTACTTGGAAATACGCAGCGGGCTAAAGTAACTTTGTCCCTCTTCAACCTCTGTACCCCATCCCTATACTAGCTAAACGAACTAACCAAGCTAAAATGACTAAAATTTTTGAACTGTCATATCTACGTATATTCTACCAGGGGCATCAAAGGTTTTTATTTTGGGAGGTATTATGTCGCGCGAAGCGCGCCGCATTTTTTTACCCCCCAAAATTTTTACCTGGGGGGGGGTGTAATTACCCCCCCTGAAATCTGTTGGCGCTAAAATTTATTTTGATAGGGATTTTTTATTTTGGGGGGGTAAATACTCTCTCCATAATGGTTGGGGGTGCCTACGGCACCCCTAAGGTAGGGGTAACTTTTAAATGGGGGGGGGGGGGGGGTAAAATAAAAATTATTTTGGGGGTGCCGTATGCCAAAGTTTTGGGATAATCGCCTCTACCCTCCCCCCCTTGGACGTCCTTGTAATAATTCTACATCCATTTAATGATATGAGCAAAAATTTGCATTTATTATTTTTATTAATTTAGGATATTGAGAAATGGTTGACCAAATGCCAGGGACTCATTCCTAATTACGAGAAGGTATTACTATTCTATCCTTATGATCAAGAAACAGGATGTTTCTGTGTATGGGAGGATCTCGCATACCGCTATACCGATATGGATCTCCTTTACAGGGTAGCTTCTCGTAGGTCCCGGGAAGGATTATAAAAATTTTGGGTGGGGTTATAACCCTCCATCAAAAAAATTCGATAGGGATTGTACTTTTTCATTTTGACATTATGAATTAATTTCAAGAAAGGGGGGGGGGGTAACATTTATTCTTTTCTATCGTAGAAGTATGTGTTCTAAGCCTTTAAAACGGGAGTAGAATGCTGAAATTTGGAATTGCAGTTGCTTTAATGGGGTACAATGTGGAACTGTAATTACGGCGGCCGGGTGAACCGCCGCTCCCACTAAAAGCCGCCAAACTTAATTTTTAATTTCTCTATTATTTGGATCATGAAAAAAAACGAAGTAGCAGGTTTCGTCGTATTTTCACAATAGCTTTTCTCCTATTTCTAGCACCTGCGGCGGGTCTCAACCCTGCGGGGCCAATTTATTAAGCCTTTAGGACTAACATTAACCTAACCCAACCTAAAATAACCTATCAAAAGCTACTGTGAAAAAACGACGAAGCCCTCTACTTCGTTTTCTTTCCATGAACCATTATTATTTGTTTAAGTAGTTTGAGTTTCCATGAAGGTTGATTATTAAGATATATAAGTTGGAAAGAATTTTAATGTTAGAGGGAGATTTGAAATCTGCATCAAATTTTAAGGATTTTTTTTTATAAAATTCGTTTTTTAAATAATTTTTTATCTAAAAGCGGAAATACAATTAAAGTTAATTAATCTTGACATCTGTGATTGGTGGATTGAAAATTATCTGCGCTCTGATTGGAGAAGCTTAAGTGTCGCACATCATTCAACCAATTAGAGCGCAGGTAGTTTCTAATCCACCTATCCTATTGGTCAAAATTAATTAACTTAAATTGTATATCCGCTTTTAGATAAAGAATTATACAAAAAAACTAATTTTATAAAAAATCCAAGGGTTTCGGATCCGCATTGATTTTTTGTGGATCCGGATCCTCCAAATTTGGTCAGTGCGGATCCGGATCCGGTTCCGGATCCTTGACAATAAAAATAAAATCACCAAATTTTTCAAAAATATTTATTCTTTAATTCGAAGTCAAAAATACTTTTAATTTTCAAGTCTGACTCTAAACCTTAAAAATTGGCTCTCATCAAGAGAATGTCTGAGATTTTTTATAAATTTAGGTAGATTTTTCCATTTTTTCCACATTTTTTTTGAGTCCAAGGATCCGGATCCGCATTTTTTTGCGGATCCGGATCCTTGGACTCAAAAATATGCGGATCCTTGCGGATCCGGATCCGAAACCCTGAAAAATCCTTAAAACTTTATGCAGATTTCAAATCTCCCTCGAACAATTCCTTCCAACTTATATATCCTATTGATTATTATAATTTTGTATATATTCTTAGGCAAACGGAGAAGGGGCTACTGCTTTCGGAGGATGGTACAAATCCGCTGCTTAAATTTTCAAATAAATTTTCCTTATTATAAAAATTTTATTTCATTACTTTTATCAATTAAAGTTTTTGAAAGATTATATGTTTTTAATCCTATACCTTCATTTTATTTTAATCTCACAATTATATATTCTTAAAGTAATTAATTCTATTTTTATGTATTTTTCATGTAATACTTTTAATTCAATAAATGCATTTAAATAATGTTCTATATACTATAATTTTTTCAAGCAATCTATATATGATTACTTGGATGTTACACCAGATTTCTATGTACTCTAATAAAGTAATACCCCCAGCTGGCTAAAATAACGATAATCTCTATCCGACCCATTTACCACATCTACTTCTCTCCTATTGACCGACCAATAAATAAGGTCCATAATAGCAATTCAAAGAGACAAAAATTTTGCCCTGTTGATAATACAATATTTAAGTATTCTGTACAAGAATGATTAAACGTACTCCATTTGTAGCGAGGCTTTGAAGTATAAGTATAAATAGCTTTGTAGGTGTAAGAACAAAGTGACATTTCAGATGAGATAAATATTATCATACAAAATCAAACAGTAAATTTTTTAAAGCAAAGCATTTAATATGTATGGTCTCTCCGTCCTTCCCTTACTTATGACTATAAAAATAACAGGATGTCTCTTTGTCTGTGTGTAGCTCACTATCTTGCTAGCCGATCCACTGTTCCAGAGAAAATAACTATTTGTAGGGATGGTAATCTAACCCTCCCACGAAAAATCGTCCCCGGGCAAACATACCCCCGCCCTCCCGAGGTATTTTATTTTTTCCTTTTTTAAAATAAAAATTGAATGGTCGACTTACCCCCAACACATCCGTCAAGTGCCACTAATAAATTATGTTAAGTCAGAGGACGTGATTCAGCAAATTAATTCAATTCTAAATTGCTTATAATTTGAATACATAAGACGCGTAATGTTGGCGTTAAACTTATTTTGTTCTGTAACTATAAAGGGAAGTGAATGGAAATGAAGGAAGTGGGTTGAAGGAAAATTTTCACTTATAATTTGTTTATCAGAATCCCTTGTTCATGCATGTACTATTATAATCACTAAAATAAAGCTATAATTGGATAAACAAAAAAATCTGATGGTAAAAAATACATTTTTGACATTGACAGTGTATGTAATGTACCTATACATACACTGTTTTTGCTATTGACGAAAATAAGCAAAAAAACTTACTATTGACAATGGAGTAAAAATAACCGCAACAAAAAGTTGATTTAAGTGTTACACTTAAATAAAAAATAACGTTAACATTTAACAGAGAAGGAGGCGAATCATAAGAATTGTCCTATCGATTACAAACTTTGGATGATGATTCCTTTAACAGTTACAATTTAGAAAGCGTAGCAACTCTATAATCGTTATCATGAAAATATGTACGTCCATTTAAAACATGCTGATTTTTTGGACACCTTTTTGTATGATATAATCATCCTATTTATCTAATTTTTGGAACAATGATTCCTATGACCACAAATAACAAGATACATTATTTTGACCTAAAAATGTCCTTTTGACACTCTACAAATGTTCATGTTCGCTTGTTCTATCGTTTATTTTCAGAGCTTTGCTTTATGGACGTTGTCACATTTTAATAACCTTTTTTTAAAAACAGCTACGTTTTTACTTTTTGATAATAAATATGTAATGATCTATACATAGAAAAGAAGTTTTTAAACCTTGAATTTGTAAAAAAAAAGTCAACATTAAGAACGGAACTGCAAATATTACAATGAAACAAAGAATATTCAGCGATTCATAAAATAATGGATTTAGATTATAATATACATGGATAATATGACAAGAGAAAAATTGTCGTCAATTAAGGTTGCTAACATGGAACTCATTTATTGACCAGTTCCTTCATCTAGTGGTAGGGGATTGAATAGGGGTATGGATATTTTTGCCCACTGCGAAATTCACTTTATTAGGGAATATGAAAATCTGATGTAATATCCAAGTAATAATGTATCCATTAATAAAATATATTTTTTGATTTATTATGTTTAAACTGCATTTGAAAGTAATATTTTAAAATATGTTGTGTTTTATTGCTTGGTCTTAGCAAGTGTGTTCTAAAGATAATGGCTTTCCCCACCCTGTATGAAATTATTGTGAATGTAGCATGCAGGGATAGCTATTCTAACAATCAATTCTTTAAAAAAAAATCATGAAACCTTTTAAAGTAAGGTGGAAGTATATGTGTTGTTTTTTTCATGTAATTGAAGCGGGGTGGGTAAGAAGAGGAGGAAAAGGGGAAGGGGGTTGTGGGGAAATGATGTAATAGTTATTTCTCGCATCGTATTATAAATAGCTTTCCGCGGATATAGAATGTACAATTATAAGATTAAAACTAGTTTTTTAGCCCCGAGTTGCCGAAGGCACCGGCTAAAAAAACTGGTTTTAATCTTTTGATTGTACATTTTTATATTCATAGAAAGCTGGATATAATACGATGCTAGACATAGTTTTTTCGTATGGATGAGAACCGGTTCCTATCCACCGGATTCGAATGAATACGAGAAAAATATTTCTTATTGGCAACTGTGAATCCATATACAATTACTTGTATGTTACACTAGTTTTTCGCCTACTCTAATAAATTAGGCCTTCCAGCTGGCTAATATAACATTATCCCCATTAACCTCTTTACCACATCCCCACCCCTCCTACTGTATATACGTACTGCCTAATAAATAAGGTTCATATTTGCAATCTAAATTGACGACAAGTAACTATTATATATGTTTATCTATTTTATGAGTTCAAACTAAGACAAAGAGAAAGCACAAAAAAATACAACCATGTTTTTTTAAATTCTTTCCTTTAAAAGGTAATAACTAGAGTTTATGAAGATGGAGGCTACCGGGGGAATATTATAATTGGACCATAATTAAATGAATAAGTTATCATCATAAGCCTAATTGTACTTTGAAGCCTTGTAGATGACGATCACCACTAGTATTCATCTTTAACTTGACAAAATCAAGTAACACAAGTGCTGGTTGCACACTGCACAGTATCATCAAGATACTCATTTTTTTAGGGACCAAGTTTTTATTAGGAAGATAGCCTGAAACCATTCAAAAATATATATTCACTCGCTATCGATTCCGCGGTTACTGAAATCGTAAGTATCAGAAGGACAGACATACAGTGTAGAGATTTGTATTTTAAAAGAATAGAATAATGAATTTGTAATTTCACAATAGAAATGATTTAAAAATCATCTTTGCTCTTAAATCATCCTTTTCTTGCAATATATTTTCATAACAGAAAAAAATATAGGATGTCTATCCTCCAAACCTTTAATATCTCTAAAAACGGTTTATTTTCAGAGGGCAACCCTTCCTCCTATTAATTCTGTTTTTTGTATCTATTGAATGGTGGCTAGGCTAAAAAATTCACCCTTTAAAGAAAATTTAATATTTTTATTTTTAATTTACTTTGAAGAATAGTATTAATGCAATTAATAGTTACAAACAGTGATCTAAAGGGAAAGGACAATGGCCGATAAATTGAGGTACATCCCAAATGATGATACACAAAATCAAACCTTCTGTAGATCAGGGACAAGGGAAGGCTATTCTGGCAAACAATAGTATAAGGCATTATTTCACCATAATCTAAATTATTCCAGTTTGCAGCTATAGCAACTTTTAGCTTTAGTATGATTGTCAAAGATCAAATTATGATGAAATACTAAATTGATTTTGTCAGGTTTATTGAACACAATTCTACAATAAGCCTATTTGATAAAAATTCTGAAATAGAGAACCATTTATTTCATTTAATAAGCATACAGTTGACTAATTAAATTTTTTTCTTGTTCCTACTTTTTTTTTCATAAATTTGTATCATAAACAATTTTTAAAACAATTGTATGTTTAATGATTATTGAATTATGTACTTTATTTATCTTTGACCCTTATTATATTTTTTGTTTGAGACACCTAGCGGCCAGATTTTAAACTACATATTTAACAAAGCACATTAAATTTTCTTTTCTTTGCTTGCCCAAAAATATTTTAAATCTTTTATTATACAGGATAAATCTTGATGTATGTAAACACAGACAAACTAAAAGAAAAATGGGCATGCAAAAAACATTATCTTTGAAAAGATATCATCGCCATCCTATTGTATAAAGTAGTAAGCGTTTTTTGTCTGTCCTGAAGGGTCTCACAAACTGCTAAACCGATATGGTTCTGATTTAGATTGAAGCTTCTTATAGGTCCTGGGATGGTTTTAAGCTATTTCATTTGTATAAAAAATTCGTTGTGTTGGTTTAAGCTATTTTTCTCCCCTTTCATATCCCTTCAAATATACCTAGATATTAGGTACACAGCCGCTTGTCCTATTATAAAAAGTTATTATTTTTTGTCTGTAGCAAAGGATCTTGCTAACCGCTGAACCGATATGGTCCTCCTTTACAGTAAACCCTCACATAGATCTCGGGATAGTTTTAGGCTATTAGTCTTCCACCTCTTTACCCCTTCGGAGATAAAGTCCCCTAGCAACTAGTCCTATATAATGTATTAAGGGTTTGTTGTCTGAAGCTTAAGATCTCAATAACTACTGAACCAATTACTTTCTCTCTTTGAGAGAATCTTAAAATAGGTCCAGTAATTGTTTCAGGCCATTCTAATTTCAGATTTAAGTCTTAAAATGATTTATTTTTCTGCCTATTTGAATCATAGCCCCTAGAGGCTAGGGGCATAGTGTAAGGGGTAAGGCCACATATGCTTTTAAAAAATATAATACAGACTTAGACAAAACAAACTAACATTTCATTTTGAGTTATACAATATTAATTAAAAGGAATTTAAAATTAATCATATATTTACATATCAATTAAGCAAACTTAACAACAATTAAAAATAATAACAATACATAGGTAGGTAACAATAAATTATAAATGATTACATATATTCATTAAAAGCTTAAATATTTTTTTTCATTTCATGTAATTGCTGACCTTTATAACAAATATCAATGTAGTAAAATAATCTAAATTGTCTTCCTATCTAGCTTAAAACACCCTTTCTTAGAAACCGACCCGAACCAATTTTTCAGTGATAATCCTATAATGCAAGTAAGTCATACTATTGTGTAGAACTGTAATATTCTAAACTAATTACAGCTATAACAAATGGTAAATCAAGGCCTTAAATTCAAGTACTACTGGCTATTTTTTTCGGCCACTAATAAGACATTTTATTTCAATGATATTTGTACCAATCTGCTTGAATGATCTCAAAGATATCTTTTTGGATAATTTTATATTGCTATTGATTCTTCTTAACCTTAATTTGTTTGATCATTTAAAAGCTTAAAGGAAATTGATTTTATAGTATCTATGAGGTCAAATTTAGAAAAGGTTTTATTCAGAGCTTACAATTTAAAAAAGGGGGGGGGGGGATTTATGCAACCCTCTCGTAACCAATTATTAAATGGCACTTAGAATCCAGATTTTGTTACAAAACTTGGCATGAGTATTGTAATCCTTGATAGGTCTATTTTCCCTAAATTGAACAAAAAGTTGGAAAAGTAGCGGCTAACAGCTGGCAGCTTAGCAGTTTAGCCATTTTTTGGCTATTTTTAGGGCAAATCTGTCATGAAACCTATCTCCACATAATACTCTTTGCCGCTCCAAAACGGTTCTAGCCGGTATTTGCTGGTACTAGAGATTTAAAAAATAGTTTTTGGTATCACATGATATAAATCAAAAATATGTTTTAAAAAGTTGATTCCTACGTAATTATGACAGATTTGCCCTAAAAATAGCAAAAAACGTCTATTCAGTTAAGCTGTAACCAATATACATACCAAGTATTAATAAGTTTCGTAGTGAAATTTGGATTCTAAGTGCCATTTAATCATAGATTACAAGATGGTTGCATTAACCCCCCCCCCCTATTTCTAAAGGACCTTGCAAACGTGTTGAGTCTTACTACTTTAAGTACTTTTTTATCGTTATACCCAGGAAGGATTTTCCTCCATAATTTTTCCACTAATCCTTTAATTACCCCTTTCCGCTTTAATTTTGGCCCATGAAAGTTTTCAAATATTTCTTTTGTTCTTCTTACAATTTCTTATGTCTTCATTGGCTGTGCTTAGCTGTCTTTTACTAATTCTCCTAGAACAAATATATAAATTATTTCTTCTAATACACATAAGATAATATATAATATCCTTATACTAAAGTAACAGGATGTTTGTCTGTCTGTGTGTCTGTCTGTGTGTACCGAAGGATCTCGCTAACCACTGAACCGATCGGGTTCTCCTTAACAGGGTAGCTTCTCATAAGTCTCGGGAAGGTTTATAACTATTTTGGGGGAGGGTACCACCACCCTCCCAAGAGAAATGACAAAAAATCGAAATTTTTAAAAATTTAGGGGAGACTTCAACGTCAAATAAGGTGGTATCGTACATAAAAAATTAACTTTAACAAACAAAAACATTTAAAGTGCCACTAGAGGCCTCTAGGGGCGTAGCCGCTAGTAATATAATATAATATAATATAATCATATTTGTTTGTCTAACCATTGACTTTGTATAAGATTCTCTAACTTGTAGATAAAACGTAAAGATTTTAATAATTTATAGCAATAGTCTTAATAAAAAGGGTGTCTTCCACAGAATGTCTAAAATTGATGCAGAATTTATAATAATGTTGAGATAAAGAGCATTAGTAGACATAAGTATCAAATTAGTTTAAGTGGAGGGAAGGAATTAAAGTAAAACATACACGTATTAATCTTACCTAACCCAATCATATTGATCCATCTTGACAATATCAATAGCCTCATGTATAACTTCCTGTTGTAAATCTCTTCTATTTTTCAAGGTCCATCCTTAACAAAGTAATTTTATGAGAACAAATTCAAATATTAACAAGGATAACAACATCCATAAAAGCGAAGCTATGAAATGGAAGGACAAACGAACATTAACACTTGTAGATTGTCAGAACTGAATTAGCAGAATATTAAATGCATCAGCACAAACAATATTTTAAGTAAATTTGTTGCAAAACTGCATAAATATATGATACTGTTTAAGGACATACTTACATTTTTGGGACTTATTTATAGAGATGCTTCGCTTATAACATTGTACCTTGTTGGAATAGGAATCAGTTTTCAAACAATCAGAAGAATCGGATAATTTTAACATACAAAAATTTGTTGTCAAAAAAGTTAAAAATCGACATGTTTAAAATGGACGTACGGACATTCTCGTATTGATTATAGAGTTGCTACGCTTTCTAAATTGTACCTATTTACTACAGGAATCATCACGCAATGTTTGGAATCGATAGGACAATTCTAACCTGTTTAAATTAACTTTGACGTACGCATGGACGGACGGACCGACCCTAATTATAAAAAAGCTTTGCTTTTAAAAAGGCAGTCCCACGAAGTGTATTTAATATCAAATATTTAATATTCATGTGAAGATCAAGGATATTTGGGTATAGTCTCTTTTGTGGTAACACCCCTTAAGGGGCGATTCTTCTTATTTTCAAAGTGGCTTTTCTCCTATTTCTGCAGGGCCAATTGCCTAACCCTGAGGGGCTATCACCTAACCCAATATAACATAGCCTAACCTAAAATAACCTATTTAAAGTCATTTTGAAAATATGAAGAATCGCCTCTTAAGGGGTGTTGCCACGAAAGGGACCCTTCCCGGATATTCCATAGAAAAATGAACTTTTACGCAAGTACGCCAAAAAAATTATGAAAGTAAAAGTTGCCATTTCAGAAAAAAATATTGTAAGAGTATGATTTTCAATAAAAATACTAATATTTTTAAAACTATGAGTTAGATAAGTTTAAATCCATTTCGTGGAAATAAATGTCTGAAACGGTTAAAAAAAATTATCAATAGATAATGTGATAATGTTAGAATAGATCATGTGTATAAATGACGTAGTATGTCTTTTAGTCAATCTGTTTTTATGATTTGAAATTAAATTGACTTAAAACAGTTAACCTTTTGAGGTTAAATAAAATAAACGTAAAATTTAACAATAAAGCCACTTGTCCTTTTGTCTACTTGTTAATATTACCCACACAACATTTGAACATATGATTAAAAACGAAAATATATTAAAATCAAAATATTAGAAAACTTAAAAGGCTGCCTTAAAGCAGTCCGGCTGCTATGGATGTTATATGCTCAAATATGCGCTAGAATGATGGGAAAGTTGACAAAAAGGTGTAGCTTTAATAGTAGATTAGTAAACCTAATTTCCCTCATAGTGTTACGCACTTACAGACGGACTGACGACGAGAATTGGATAGTGGCTTTGCTACTAAAATAAGTAAATTTTATTCCTATCCATTTGAAATAAAACATCCCCTTCAGAACGCCTCTGGTTGGTAAATGTTAATTAAATAGTTACCAGCAATGTAGGTAAGGACATAGTTTCTTGCAATGTCTGAAACTGATTACATCTTACCAAACGTTTCTGAAATTATATTACATAAATAGTATAATTAAAAATCACTTTACTTGATCAAGCTGAAATATCATCAATTTGTTTGCAATGCATTAAATTATCACCTATGATATAAACCGAAACGTGTATTAAAAAATTTAACGAATAACAGGCCATGTTCCGAAATCTGTGTTGTATTTTTTTAGAAGATATATTCACACAAAAATGTAACACGATATATTGGGCATTGTTTTCATAAATAATTATGGAAGAAAAAAATAATTTTATCGTTTAATTAGACCATAAATTGAAAATTCATAAAATCACTATGTTCAATGGATTGTTTGTTTTGATTAATATTCAGCTGTTTTTAAATTTAATAGTGTACACTTTTTTGATGAGGTTTAGCGAACTTATACCCTAAAGTACTTTACTACTAGCCGATTTTTATAAGAGTTGAACCATTCATAATATTAGATACTCATATAGGTTTCGTGATGAAATTGCATAATTTTAATAGAATTGTTGTTCAGAAAGAACTTCCCTTGTCCCTGTCTGTAGATAAAAATTAGTGGTTGAAACGTTTCAACACTCAACTTAATAAACCAACCAATGAAAATTCAAAAGTCCCCAAACTCTCTACATTGTTACAAAGATGAAATTTTAATTCAAGAATTTGAAGCTTTTAATGTAATTGTTGCAGTCACACTATTTTATAATCAGTTTATTCAACGTGTACTTTAACCCAGGGAGGGAGGGGACATTGGGAGGTATATTACACTAGTCTACAAAGTTTTTTTCATAACGTTTTATTATTTGTTGGCTTAGCAACGTGGGGGACTTTTATCAAATTTGATTTGTTTGTTTATTGAGTTGAGTGTCCAAACGTTTCAACTACTTATTGTAATCTACAGAAGGGGTAATTTGTGTATCATAATTGGGGATGTACATCAATTTATGGGCCATTGTCTTTTCCCTTTAGATCCCTGAGTTTAACCACTTGATGTTGTAAGAAATTAATATCTAAATTTTAGAAAGCAATCAAATTTTTTCAATATTTTAAGTACATGTTTTTAATTTTTTTGTTACAAGAACCACACCACCTTTGCCATAAAAAAGTCAAAGAATATTCGTGAATATACTTCTGAAATTATCTAAGACCTCTTATTAATGACCATCTACTATAAGTTACTGCTGAACCGATATGGTTCTTCTTTACAATGAATAGTGGTAATAGTCCAGGGAAGGTTTTCATCTTTTTAGGGAGTGTATATAGCCCCTCCTAAGCCTATAGCCTCTTAAGCAAATATTTGTTAAAAACTTTTTCTTTTTAAAACTTAAATTGAAAATGGGGGGGGGGGGGATCGACTTTCCCTCCTCCCACCTTAAGTGTACCTAGAGGCTTTTAGGAGTTAGGCCGCTAGTTTCGGTAACATAGAATTAAAAACTTTAATAGAAAATCACTTTTATCTAATATTCCAAGCATGAAGCAAAATCAAAGTCCTATTGAAAAGGTTAAAACTTTTAGGTCTTCAAAAACATTTAATGAGTACATTATAAATACTTATATAAAAATTATATATTACATTTAATTTTTAAGTTTATATAAAATTTTTTCCTAATAATTTAATTTTTTAGAATTTAATTTTAATTACAATTTTTTTAAATTTTATTCTTGTCAAAAATTTATATACCTCTAGCTTTTATTTTATACTTTTATCTCAATTGAAATATTGAAATTCTTAATCTTAATTTTTATTTTTCCTTGACATTATTTGAAATGGTCAAGATATTTAATTCTCCGCAATGTACAACTCATGTCCACCCCCTCTTTTCAATTTAAATTGAATTAATGACGCTATAGTTTTAACCTAACCTAATCTATGATTACTCCAGAATTCATTCAAATACTAGTTAAAAGAATTTTAACGTTTTACATTCATTGATAGAAAAGTAAGGTAGTATTTGTTTATCCCATCGAATTATAAACAGCTTCTTGCAGATATAAAAGTGAAAAAATACTGTTAGTTATTTTATGATTTATATTTTGATATTCATTGAAAAATTGTCTTCAATTCGATGCGCTACATGATTTTTCAGTATCTTATCCAAGAATAATCCAGACAACTAACTAGATCTAGTGTTGGGGACCTTTTTCATCTGCTTGCAAATTGCTTTCTGCTCTTTTGTAGCGACTTGGCTGTGTCGTATTTGTGACGCTGTTGGCTTTAAAGACCCAATTGAAAGTCGGCACAGGGTCCACAGGTTGGAGACATACAGTTATTCTAACCCTCCCCCCTCTAATATTTGAACTTTATGTTTTTTTTTAAAGTCTAGTAACAATTTTAATATTATAATATAGAAGACATTCTTCGCTGAAAATAATTGAAGTATGTCTATCATTGATATTATAAAAAATATTTAATTGAATTATTTAAACTTTTTATTTAGATAAGAAGAACACTATATAAGTATTAAAAAATACAAATTTAATATTTGAGATTCAAAAAAATTATGTTGTACACTATTTTTATATCCTAAATCTAATCACCTTTGACTCTTTTTACACATTATATGGTAAATAGTTGGATGAGGTTTTATTTCTGTACTAACAGCTGCGCCCCCTAGAGACCTCGAGGTGCACTTAGAAAGTGCACCTATTAGAAGCTACATTGTAAAGGAGAACAATATCGATACAGCGGTTAGCAAGATCCTTCAGTGTTAACTAAACCCTGGGATTTAGCGATGGGACAATGGATATAAAATCTATTTTTTTGCCTGTCTAAGACTTTGGGCACCTATGGAAGTTTGAAATACTAGGGCACTAGCACATAGAATGCCGCTAAAAAGTTCTTCTCTTAGAAGATAAAGCTTACTCAACTTTATCAACCCAAATACTAGCAGAAAAGTGAATTTATTATTACTTGGATCTTACACATGATTATCATGTACTCTGATGAAGTAAAACTTTTAGAGGGCCAAATAACGATCGCACTATTCCCCCCCCCCCCCAAAAAAAAAATGAAAAAAAAATTAAAGTTTAACTTAAGTAAAGTTCAAAACAATTTCAGCTGTTTCTAACAAAAATGATTTACATCTTAGTATGGATGGGATAAGGCAGAAACACTACTGTGATCGCTGATTTTAAAACTACAAGAGAAATTGTTCTTGCCTGTTTGCCATGAACGTATGTGTTATAAGATTTTTAAAATGAGAAAAACGCTGAAATTCACTATACACCTTCCTTCCTTACCGAAAGCAACTATTGACAAGAAAATTTAACGAAACATGAAAATCGTTGAAAAATGTAAAAAATCGTCAAATGCTACGTTATAGTCAAACTAATAAAAAAATAATTTTTCATTCACTATAGTAAAATTAGAGCAGAGTTTAGAACTTAAACTATCAGTGGCATGAACTATAGTTTAAGCAAGAAGCGGTACCTTAACCCCCACTCCCCAACGCTCCCCCACCTAGCCCTAAAAAAGTTTTTAAAAATTTACATAACCTTAATTTTCTAAGGAACCACTTGATGAACCATGCAGATACTTTGGGCTAAAGCTTTTATGGGTATAAACTAACTTATACAGCTTATGAACGGTTTCCGAGCCCTGGGTTTAAGTTCCAAGTGGTTAGTTAACTAACTGAAACAGGTATTAAATAAATACAAAAAAATGTATTCTAAAAAGGTTAAAGGAAAGAATGGATAGTGAATAGGGTAACCCTGGCCAACCGCTAATAAAAAAATCTAATTTAAATTTTTGTTAATAACTAAAATGATATATAAATTGTTTATAGAATATTTTATAATTGTGCTCTCTTCAACAGGGAAGGAGGGGACATTAGACTGTTTATTGCACTAGTCCCCAAAGTTTATAATAACGTTTATTATTCGCTGGCTTTTCAACTTTGGGGGATTTTATTAAATTCTTACTGGTTGGTTCATTAAGTTAAGCCATCTAAAGTTTCAATTATTAATTGTAAACAGAAGGAGTAATTTTGTGTATCATCAATGGGGACATGCATCAATTTCTATTGTCTTATCTCTGTAGCTCCCTGTCTGTTCTAGCCTATGTAATGCATTGCATTGTGAAAGTTGTTTGTCCAAAAATTCTTACATGAGAAGATTCATTAAAGTTACTTTTTTTCTTTTAAGTATATCTTTTTAGAAATTTTTAGTCAGGTCTTGCCACCTTTGGTCTATATTTGGAGCAATGTAACTTATTTATTTGTTATTAGAATGATTCATATCTTTTAATGTCTGTCCATTATGGGGTTTCATACAAGGAGGGAGGGGACATTGGGCTGTTTATTACACTAGTCCCTAAAACCTTTTAATTGAATTTAGATTGATTGGTTCATTTAGTTGAGTGTCCAAACATTTCAACTAAAGATTGTCATTTTGTTTATCATCATTAGGGATGTACATCAATTTATTGGCCATTGTCTTATCCCTTTAGTTCCCTGGGTTTGAGATTTAACTAAACAGCAACATCTATTTTTAAACTTGTCCCTGTTTAATGTTTGAGCTTTAAAACTTAGTCTGTTGATGATTTACACTCAGAAACATAACAAGAATTGAGTCATAATAAGAAACCATAAATTCATATTTTAAAAATATAAATCTTGGATGTATAAAGAATCCGACCTCTTGCTGATGGATATTGAAATTTAGATTAATCTTTTGACGTGAGGTAAATAGAGTGAGTGTACATAATTCAATCATGCACAATTTATAATGTGGGAGTACGTAGAAGCTGCTGTATGTCAGGTGCATGACTGTTTCACAAATATTACTCTATTTTTTTATTTCTGTATGTTTAATCTAAACACCAAATATCCATATACCTGATTTGTATATCATTAGGAAAAATGAATATATTTACCCTTCTGTTAATTAAAAAAAATTCATGTTTTTTCTTCAATAAATTACCAAAAAAACTCTTTAGAGTTTTAAGCAAAAAACCTAAATTTAATAAATATAAGAGTCAAAAAGATGTTTCCATAATTCTGAGTTAACATTTCTTTGAATTTCATTACTTGTCAGCTTCATCAGCACAAATAATTTTATGGTTGTTTTAGTTTTATTCAAAAAAAAATGTAAATAGTTTAATTCTAATTCATTTTGTCAACCATAAAATCCTCTTTAAAAATGTGAAATCTACGCTTTTAAAATCACACATACAATCAAAACAATAGATTTTCACCCATGATATTGCTATATTTTTCCTGTTTTTACATTTTCCAACCTATTTAATATTAAAGAATAGAACAATTATGAATATACTTATATATTGGAATGAATAGTTATAACAACTACAATGAAAAGATATTCTATTTATAGAAGTAAAAAACAAAATATAAAATAAAATATTTTATACATTACAATTACATGTCATTAGAAAAAAGTTAATTATTACATAATTATTTATCAGGTCTAAGCAACTTATATGTTTTTTATCAGAAAATTTGGAGGATAAAAAAATGAAAATAAAGTAATATAATAAAAGGCTTATTAGTACATTGAGTACAATTTCATGCTAAAAAATATATTTTTTGGAGGATTTTTATTATTTTTTGAACAGGTACAACTCATTTCATATAAGACTTATTCAAGAAGAATAATAATGATTGATGATTCTTAAATGATCATTAGAGGCAGTTTGTATCATATACATATTGCCTTGTATTATTTGATTAAGATATATCAAATGGCAGGTTATACAAAGGGACACAATTAGGAATATTGTAATATAATTCAAAATTAGATAATTCGGGAATAGTCCCTTTCGTAACATCGCCCCATAAGGGGCGATTCGTCGTATTTTTAAAATGGCTTTTTATAGGTTATTTTAGGTTAGGTTAGGTTATATTGGGATAGGTGATTGCCCCACAGGGTTAGGTAATTGGCCCCGCAGGGTTAGCGCCCCCCCTGCAGGGGATAGAAATAGGAGAAAATCTACTGTGAAAAATACGAAGAATCGCCCCATAAGGTGCGATGTTACGAAAGGGACTATACCCGATAATTTAAAACAAAGAAGCTGACTCTTTAATTTTTACATCTTTTAAATTGGTTATAGTTTAAAAATCTTACATGAGCAACCCCTTTGCTTATTTTATTACTGTTGCAATATTTAGCCAATTAAAATAATGATTATAAAATGTGCAATCATTCTTGATACCCACTCAGCTATAAGAGACTCCATCCTATTTTCAGATTTATTGGCAAAACACATTTTATCAAAAAGTAAGATAAATACATATTCAATATATCATTATCATTCATAACAATTTCATTTAAATTTGCTTTGGTTTCTACACATGTGCAGTGATTTTAGTTCCTGAATAAATAACTTTTAGTACAAAGCAAAATTAATGAAAATTGTTTTTTTTAACTAGTTTCTTCAGCCATTTAAAAAATATCAACTTTTCTATAGATCCTTTAAGACAAAAAACGGTCTAAAACCTTTTTTTTATCTTTAAAAAATATTGGTTTGGTATTATTATATAGCTGAATATATTTGAAATAGCTGGAGAAAAAATAATTGAGCATATAAAGCACATTTAATATTCATATTAAAAGTTACATACATGTTAAATATTATTTTCTGTTTGAATTAAAATTTCCTAGATTGAAAAAATATCAAATATATCATATTTTAAATTGTTAAATCAATAAGACTAACTGATTTTTAAAATTTGCTTCTTTATGTAATTAAATTTGATCTAAAAAATATGAAGCAGTGGAAAAATCTAAAAAAATCTAATTATTTTTATTTTTAATTTACTTGTTAAAATTAAATATTAATCTATTTTTATTTTTTTATGAGGGCGTTTTTCAGAAATGACAATTTATATAAAAAATTTAACAGGATTAAGTATTTAAAAAAAAGATAGACAAATATGTGTTTGTTAATAGAAGTCAGAAATTTTTAGCCAAGTAAAATTTTTAAAAACTTATTTGAATATCTTTTTCTAACACTTTTTAATCCTATTTTCACAGATATTTACATATTTAAAAATTTATAAAACATAGTTACCAGATTTGATGATAGCTTGTAGCACAGACAATAATTCTAGGTTATATCATATCAAATGCTTTTTTTGTTTTGTTTACTTCAGTGAAAAGTGGTGCTGTAGTTGTTGTAGTATGTGGTCCAAATCAGGGTTGGCGTAATCTCTTGGAGAGTATTTACTTTTTATCTTCAAAATTTGCCTCTTCATTCGTTGGGAACTCTGTGAGCCTGGGGGTGAAGCCACTTCGCTTCTCCTGAGGTCCAGGCAAGTATTGGTGCAACAAAACTGGTTCCCTGAAAATGAGGTAAAAAGAAATTATAATTCAAGTATTTAAAATATAGCTACCAAATTTTAGTGTAAATATCTTTGTGATAAATGATCTGTTGTCTTTTGTTTTGTTTTTATTCATATATTCAGATTATTAATGTAAGAAGCCATTAAACAAATATGATAATAATATTGAGCTTTAATAATATAGCTCTGGGTAGAAGATCCAAAAACTGCAATTTGTATAAAATTGAACTCCCACTATTCTTGATCCGTCACACTTATGACAGGAACACCCACACTACAAGTCTACATCACCCTTCTCCCAGATTTTTCACAGGGAGGGGACATTGGGCTGTTTATTACACTAGTCAACAACCTTGTGGACTTTTATTGAATTTTTAATGGTTGGTTCACTTAGTTGAGTGTCTAAATGTTTTAACCACTAATTGTAATCAACAAAAGGGACAATTTTGTGTTTCATCATTGGGGATGTACATAATCTATCAGCCATTGTCTTATCCCTTTAGATACCTATTTTCTACGCCTACATGTGATATCTTAATATGTATTATAGAGAAAAAAGTAAGTAGAGGTGCTTATTGGTCATGAAATAGTAATCAACATTGATTTATTATTTATCCCATCCTACATATTTTTACTCTTCCATTTTTCTATACTTTTGATCCATACCCCTTTTTTTCCCATTCTCTCTTTTTCTCTCCGCCCCTAGACATAAATCATTCATTTTATTTGGTCTTACTTTGTGAATATTGCATAAAAAAGTACTACAACATACATATATTAATATGCAATCGAGTTCACTAAGATATGATGACATCATCTTTATATCAGGAATTTTTTTTCTATCGCATCGTATTATAGACAGCTTTCCGCAGATATTAAAATGATAAATTATGAGATGAAAAGGAGTTTTGTTAGACCCTAGGTGCCGAAGGCCTGAGATAACAAAACTGGTATCAATTTATGATTTTATCTTAATATTCGTGAAAATTATCTTTAATATAATGTTATACATGAATTTTCATTATGACTTAGAATCAGTTCTAATCCCTTGGATATTAATCAGTTTTGAAGCCGTACTGAAAATTTTTTCTATGAATAAAAACTCTTTAAAAATTGAATGAAAGATTACTATTGAAACAGAAAAAAAAATACTTGAAAAATATGTAACAAACTAGAAATCTTTAATTTGATTCAAAAACTAAACTACCTGTAAACACAACTGCATCCAATATTTATTGTAATATTTCGAACAGCTCTGAAAAAAAAACAATCATAATAATGCTATAACATTATTTTTAGAAAAACAACCTTTTAAGTTTTATGATATTTCCTTGAGGAAATATAATGTCATGGAATTTACAAAAGTTGATATACTGTGACCAAAAGGTAACCAAAACCAATTTATTATACGAATGGAACCTATTTACATCACGAAAATTTTTACAATAAGTCAAATTATAACCAGCTTCCGAAAAATATTTTCTACACATTTCAATTGAAATGTAAAAATTTTTAGAGAGAGACAGAGGGGACAATTGGCTGTTTACTATACTAGTCCCCAAAGTTTCATAAAAACGTTTTCTTATTATATCAATTTATCGGCCATTGTCTTATCCCTTTATATCCCTGAAAATTTTACCTTAGCCTCCATTCAGTTCCCTCAATAGTTTCCACAGGTTCTGTGTGTGCCACCAACATCTTCGCCTAAAAATTATCGGGAATATTAACACAACAGAGCAGAAAAAAATTGCAAGCAGACGAAAAAGGCCCCCAACAGAGGGATCCAGCCAGTTGTCTGGTTTTACATCTTTATTTTGAGATTAATTTTGTAGTCAAAATGTTTTTTTTTCCTTTCAATGCATCATTAGATTTTAAGTAGATTTTTAATAAATAGGTTTTATAATTCTAATTTTCTTTATTTTTGCAATAAAATTAATAATGTCAAAAACTCTTATAAATTTAATAAGAAAAAAATAATGGTTTAATACATTACATCAAACAACTTTCGCTTTAATAATAACATCATAAAAAAGCATTTTAAAATCAAAATTATAACAAGAAATAACAAAAGTCAATAGCTATTTTGCATAAAAAATTCATCTATAAAATGATAAATCTATTGTTGTAAAACTTAAAAGTTTACCCTCAGAAAATGGAAAAAGAATATGACTCAAATAATAAAATATCATTCAATAATAAATTTAATGATGTAAGAATTATACGTCAGGAGAAAGTAAAATTCTTACTTTTTTAAAATAGAAAAAGAAATACTTATGTCAAAAGCCTTCTTCAAATCCAAATTATTGCTTTTAAATCATTAATGTCGATAGCTCTGATATTTTATAAATTTTCATTCATATTGCAATAAAATTCTGAACAAATCAATCCCTAAAAACTCATTTTTTTCTTTTCTAGACTGGAAAAGGTAATTTTTATGCCAAAAGCCGCCAAAAAATGAAAAGTTCACCTTCATTTGTTTGCAAGTATAGTACGGAGAACCACCGCATGAGGCGCCAGAGTTGTGACACAAAACTTCTGTGATGGTTTCTGAATATAGAAATTGTACACATTACCTTCTACAAGTTTTATAATTCATTTAATATCTAGTTTATTGTCACTCTAAATGCATCATATTTAAAATTAGCGGATTATTTCAAATTTTAAAATTCCTCTAAATATAAAATTTTATTTGTGGATAAAAAATTAAAGAAAGCAATCCAAAATACAAGAAATTATTAACTTTAAGTAATGACATTTTTTTCCTAATTTATAATTGATTTGAAAATTTAATCACCTGGTATTCTTTTAGGTATAGTATTCAATCTGAGAGACCAAGTACAATGTGCCCCGACCACCACGTGGGCCAGTGGCATAAAATGTTTGGCCACTCCAAAGCCCTGGTACATCTCCTGGTGGTGAGATTGTGCACTACTCTGACCCCCTGAACCACTGTCAGGAACCTGCAAACAAATTTCTATTGATAAATGATGTATTTTGGTAGTTTCCTAAATCAATGTAATTGAATTGGTCATCCTATTGTATAAAGTAATAGGGTTATATTTGTCTGTCCATGAGTATCCCAATGACCACTAAACCATTTAAGAGATGCTTAACATAGATCTGTGGAATTGGATGGTTTATGGCTATTTTGATTACACATTAAAGTCTTAGGATTGTTTAAGGCAAATTTCTTTGAAAATTTTTGTTGCTAGTGCCGTAGCAAATTTTTTTTCATTATGATCTATCTTTTTACTTATTTATTACTTAAAATTTTGTTTTTTTTCTATGTGTTGGTCTTTCTATTTGAATGCATTTTTATCATGTTTATTGTGTTTGTTCAGTCAAACAAAATTCTATCAAGTAACTGTCTTTCTATCTTTTAACATATCAGTCAATTTCATTATCTAATGAATTAACTGTCAAAAAGAGATGGGACAATGGTCCCCAAATTTTTATAATAACGTTTCCTTATTCTTCGACTTAAAAACTTGGGGGACTTTTTTATTTTTTTATTGGTTGGTTTATTTGTTTTAATGTTCAAACGTTTCAACCACTAACTTTGCGTTACAAAAGGGGTAATTTTGTGTATCATCATTTGGAGATGAACAATCTATCGGCCATGTCTTATCCCTTTAGATCCCTGATTGACTATACCTGTTCTGGACTGCCAGAAACTGTTAATATAGAAGCATGAATAAGAATAAGAAGTGGCAGAGAGTTCAAGAAAACTGGTTTCATTACACCCATAGATGATCTGAAAACAAACAAAATAATTAGTAAAACTAAGGAATAAATTTTTAACTAAATCTTGACTCCATTGTTAACTTAATTATTTGAATTTAACTCAGAGAGAGAGGGGATACTGGGCTGTTTATTACACTTGTCCCCAAAGTTCTATAATAACGTTTTCTTATTCTTGTCTTAACAACTTTGGAACTTTTAATTGTATTTGATTGGTTTGTTTATTAAGTTGAGTGTCCAAACGTTTCAACCACTTATTGTAATCTACAGAAGGGGTAATTTTGTGTATTAATTTTGGGGATGTATATTGTACATCGATCATTTTCTTATCCCTTTAAACCCACGAGTTAAATAGTTATGATTTTATCTTCGGATATCAGAATTTTTTTTTAAATCATGAAATCAGTTTTTTAATTACTTCCATTAAAATGAGCTATAAAGCTTTAGAAATTTTAAATAATAACCTATTTTAGAGATTAATTTAGTAAATGTAAATGTTAAAATACATTTAAAATTAACTGGATCAGTTATCACTCCAACATTAATTCAATTAAGAATAAGAATATACTTATATTTAAATAGAAGAATAAAATTATTTCATTATATTTAGGAAGAAAATTAGCTAAACTGAATTTAAATACAATATCTGACTTAAACAATTTGCAAATAAAGTTTATAATAAATCTATAATTATTGAGAATCATTAATTAGAGTATTTTTTATAATGTGAATAAATCATAAAACCCTAAAAATAAGCAAATAATAAAGTGTTTTTATCCTAATGTATTTTTAATTTATTTTTCATCTTTTTTAAAGGTGTAAAAATAAATTTACTCCTGAGGTGGATTCTTAAAAAAAATTTGCCAACTAATTTACTTAGTGGGGCAAAATTGTTTTCGTGAAAAATCCACCAAAATCACATTAAAAATCTACAAAAATGAAACAAAATCATAGAAGGGTTATCAACATATGATTTTGTTTTATTTTTGTAAATTTTTAATGTGATTTTGGTGGATTTTTCACGAAAACAATTTTGCCTCACTAAGCGATTAGTGGGGCAAACATTTTTAAGAATCCACCTCTGAATAAACAAATATAGGTAAACAAATTGATTATTCAAAATAAAAATCTAGTAAACTCAATATTGTTCTAAAAAGTAATACCCAGAGAGAGAGAGGGGATGGTTGTTATGGTTGTTTACAACAATAGTCCCCAAAGTTTTATCATAACTTTTTCTCATTCGCTGGTTTAACAACATTGGGGGACTTCAGTGAATTTTGATTGGATTATTTGTTAAGTTGATTGTTCAAACGTTTCAACAACTAATTTTAATCTACAAAAGGGGTAATTTTGTGTTCATCATTGGGGATTTACATCAATTTATCAGCAATTGTCTTATCCCTTTAGATCCCTGAGTAATCTAGTAAACTCAAGATTGTTCTAAAAAAAAATATACCCAAAACGCCCACATTGTTCCGTTTATAAACAAACATCTTTAACGCTTCATCTTTTATTTTTGTAAGAAATATATTTAGATATTTTGATTTATTTGGGGAATATACAAACTTATTATAATTATTATAAAATTTCAAATTAAAATAATTAAGATTATGCTATTCAATTTTCTGTTTTGCGATGTTCCATTGATTTTATATGCATTTTAATAGTCATTATTCCTCTGTAATATTTTAAAACCTTGGTCTTTGGGCTATTGAAAAATGTCACATTCAATAACCCAATCTGCAAATAAATTAGTTTTTAAAATGTAATGAAATCTTTGAAGATTTATTTTTCCAAGTGCAGATTGAATTTAAAACAAGTTTTAAAGAAAATGATTAAAAGATGGCTTTTAAATGAAAATAAGATTAATTATCACTATAAAATAGATTCAAGTTTAGTAAAAATGATTTTCAATTAGATTTATTTTCTACAAAAAGATCATAGTTTTGAAAATCATTATCATTAAAATTAACGTAAGCTTTCCTATCAAGTTTATTTGAGAGAAAAAAATTATAAAACTTATGTTTTGTTTTTATTAACAGTCAAAAGAAAAAATTTGAAAAATATTTTTTTTTATAAATTTATGGTTTGTTAAAAAATATTTCTACTTTTGAATTGAAGGAAAAGAATAAGTTGATTTACATACATATGTAATATTTATTGAGAATTTATTCAAACATAATTTTATTTTCAAGTATCATTATAAGTACATTTTTTATTAATGAAATTCATAAGAGGCTCTTAAGTCAATGAATAAAGGTTGAGTTTTAGTTCGTGTCATTTAACTCGTAACTTATAATTTCCTTTGTGGGAAATTAAAAATTTGATCAAACTAGATGAGGGAGGTTAAGAATCTGGAAAAATCTGAAATCTGGGAAAATCTGGATTTTGTTATTCTTGTTATCCATTCATCTGGCGTTTTGTTTTGATTGTAAATATTTGTTGAGACTGGGAAAGATCATGGATGGAGGACTGTTTATTATACTAGTCCCCAAAATTTTTTGTTGACGTTTTCTTATTTATTAACTTAACAACTTTGGGGACTTTTATTGGATTTTAATTGGTTGATTCATTGAGTTGAAAGTCCAAACGTTTCAAGCATTATTTATAATCTTCAGGAGGGTAATTTTTTATATTATAATTGGGGATGTACTTTAATTTATTAGCCTTTGTCTTATCCCTTTAGATTCCTGAGGAAAGATACCTTACAGGACAGAGTATTTTAAGAACATATCAGTTAAACTCAGTGGCAGCGTGTTAACAAAAAATTCCAATTATTTTTGCCGACTAATTGAAACTTATAACAAGGATGACAACATCCATAAAAGCGAAGCACTGAAACGGTAGGACAAACGGACATTAACACTTGTATAGTGTCATAACTGAATAATCAGAATATAAATGTATGAGAGTCGAAGTAAAATTGGAAGTAAATTTGTTGAAAAACTGCTTGATACAGGATAATGTTTATGGACACATTTATAAAGCCAGATTAGGACTAGTATTTTTTTAGATCGATATTTAGCTTCAGACAAAAAAATTTGTCCTATTATATCATATTATCAAGCAGATAAAGCTCTTCTAATAATGATAAATAATTGTATGTTGATAAAATTGGAGTACCGCAGTTTAACAGAAAGAGGGCTATTCAAGTGTAAGTAAACAGAAAGTACGCAAACTTTAATATCGAAAATCATTTCAGTATTAAGTCACTTTAGGAAATTAAAATTTATTAAACCGAAAAATGAGTTTTCAAATATAATTGGAAATAATGTTTTATTTATTTCCTGCTATATGTTAAACCTGTTAGTCTGTGTATTGGCCTATCATTTTCACTTGTAAGGTATGACGTCATTATGCACTGTAAAAAAAATTCAAGTAATATGCTTTTAAAGAAACCCTAATGATTATTTAATAAAAGATACAATAGAAGGAATAAGCTATAAATCCATATCTTTAAGATAAGTTATACTATACATAAGATTTAGAAAATCAATGAAAATATGCCAAGAAAATGTTGTTTTACATTGAGAGAGGGGATATTGGGTTGTATATAACACTAGTCCCCAAAGTTTTATATTATCGTTTTTTATTCGTTGGCTTAACAACTTTGGGGACTTTTATTGAATATGATTGGTTTGGTCATTAAGTTAAATATCCAAGCATTTCAACCACTAATTTTATTCTACAGAAAGGGTAATTTTGTCTATCATCATTAGAAATGTATATCAATTTATCGGCCATTGTCTTATCCATTTAGATCCCTTGTTGCTTTAACTGGCAAGTGAAAATAGGTATATTTAATGTCAGCTTGACTTTTACAAAACGTTTGATAGCATTTTAAAACTTTTTTTTACCACTAAGATTTTTAGAAATAATGAAAAAAACATGAATTATCAAATGATATAATCATGAATTAAGAAATAAAGTACTATTTGTATTTTACATTACTGTTATTTAATATGAACTAATTATATGTGCTTAACCCTGGTTTAATTAAAAATAATCCCAGAATTTAGTGTTAATACTTTTAACAGTACAGTTATTGATTTTTAGGCTGTCGTTAAACTTGATTTAGAGATATTTTAAATAAAATATTTTTTTTGTAATTTTAAAGCAAATTGAAGTTAATACATGTTTTAATTTATGCCTGTATTAACTCCATCTTAACTTGCAAAGAAAGAAATTTACCAATTTTGTAATAACTTGAAATATATTAATAAATGATTATAATAATTTGATATTTTAAATCAATATTCTCTATTTATAGAAGCTCTCTTAGGCAAATTAAATTTAACCCTTACAGATCGGGGGGGGGGGCTCAAAGAGCCCCCCCCTCTAGTTTTTTCAATCTCATTTTTTTTGTAGGTAAGATGAAGAGCTGTAACTTCATGACTTTTTAAGTTTAGTAATTATACGTCGGCAAGAGTTGATTTTTTTAGGATATCTGGTCTGTGTCGGTCGTGGTGTCCGGTCAAAGTCGGTTGGGTAGCAAAAAAAATTTGAAAAAATTCTAAATAAATCTTAATTTCTACATTATGACTTTTGTGTATAAGGTAGAAACCTAAAAATTTTTGGTGAATACTTAGATATCAATGACCTTCTGAGAAAAGTGGTGTTATGACCGTTTGACCGCTCCCTGACCGACTTTATGACCGATTTTTGTCCGGCTTTTACTACATACATATATCATGAATATCGTGGCTTCTATTACAGCTAGAGACCTATAATTTTTTTTGGTAAATCCTTGAGCAATAATAAACAGATAGAAATATTAATTTGCGCCGCCAACCGCCGTTATACCGCCGTAACCGCCGAAAATGGCGGTTTCCGTTATTTGCCGTTTTTCGGCGATGATCAGAAAAAGTAATTTTTTTGTTATGAAAAATAAAAGTTCGTCCTAAAATTTGGTCATCCTAGCTGCAAAATTGGCCGCTCTACAGCTGTTTTAAAATTTAGCGGCTGGCCGCTAAAAAGCGGCTAAGGAGCGGTCTGACTGCTATGAAAAGAAAAAGTAATTTTCTCTAAAAATACACATGAACCACCAGAAAAAAATTTTACGTCTTTATCTGTACCAGGAGCCGAGATAGAGGGGGGGGCTCAAAGAGCCCCCCCCCCCCCCCGATCTATTAAGGTGGGAATTGGGGCCCGATCTGTAAGGGTTAATGTGTTTTTAAAATTGCCTACATATAAAATAATATAAAGTAAAAAAAGCAATTATTTCGATAACTTATTTATAGAAGCTCCCATAAGAAAATTAAATTTAATGTGTTCTTAAAAAGCAATTATTTTGATAACTTATGAAAAAGGTTTCATTTTTGAAGAAAGTTTTCTTGAAATTCACTTTATTCAGAGCTAATTCTAGGAAGTTGAAACTGTTTGGGAGGCAGAATTTTAATTTTAATTGTAGTCATGAATAAGTGAAAAAATACATGAATGAAAAAAATGAATGTTATCGTTACCTATCAATGTTAACTTAGAATAAATTGATTGTTGATTCAGTTTTTAGTAACATATATGATATATTATCCTATTCTATGTAGTAGTACGTTTTATTTATGTCTGTTAAGATCTAGTAAACAGCTGGACTGATATTTTCAGTGAAGATTTTATCAGTAAAATATTGGCTTTAAGTAGTCTTTACCCACCTTATGAGATATAATTAACAAAATATTAAAGCCTCTAAAAGCTATCTAGGCAATGTCAAAACTTAAAGGTTAGCAAATAATGAAATATTACTATTCCTTGCTTAAAATCATGAATAAAAGTTGACAAATTTAATATCTATCTGTCCAAATTCAAATTCCACTTTTATATTAAAGTATTAGGAAGTTGAGTTTGGTAACAAATATTAAAGTACTAATTTACAGGGATCTAAAGAGATAAGACAATGGCATATAAATTTATACACATCCCCTATGATGATACATAAACTTACCCCTTCTGTAGATTTCAATTAGTGATTGAAACGTTTGGACACTCAACTCATTACAACAACCAATACAAAATCAATAGAGGCCCCAAAGTTGTTAAGCCAACAAATAAGAAAACATTTTTATATAACTTTGAGGACTAGTGTAATAAACAGCCAAATGTCCCCTAACTCTCTGAATAATATATATCTTAACTTTTAAAATTATAGATTTTTAAAAACGCAAGAGCAAATATTTCTTTAAATAATATTAATTGAAAGGACAATAAATACAGTTTTCTGCATATTTAGAGCCATCTTTTAGATGGGTCAGGCCCTTTTTTTAGTTTGAATCACTTTGACAGCATTAGTTTCATTTTTTTGATAAGTTAATGTTGTTTTTACTTTATAAGAACGTTTTACTCTAATATCTTTAAATAAATAATGTAAAAAATAGATATCCTTTTTCTTTTTTCTTTTTTTTGGCAGCTAGAAATACAATTTAAGTCATCTTTAAAAATAATTAAATTCCTCTTTAATCTTTAAAACAATCTTTTAAAAAATTAAACTTATTATCCCCTATTTTCAAACTTTTATCTGTTAAAAGTAGCTAAGGTAAAAAAGGAATCTAAATTTGATGTGTTGAAAGTAATAATATTTTTTACCACATACTTTATTCAAAAAAAAATTAAGGTTATTTGACCGAGAGGTTTTATTCAAATTAGAATATAGGCATGATTTTACCTCAAACGAGCGGGGATGCTATACATAACATACAAACGCCAGGTCCAACAACCCAGGATAACTAAGGGGAGCCAAATGTCTCCTTTTCTGTCCAAACACCCAGGGTATTAAGTTAAGTAACACCCAATAAACAACCAACTCTTTGATTGCACGACCTTTGTCTTAGAAGTCCTAACTGTGCATGGTAATGAGTTGCAGCTGTTATAATTCCCCCTACTCTAACTATCAATGTCGCGCAACTGACATAGTAGCATTAGGAACAATTTCTAATGCCTTTAGCTATGTTTTATCTTTTTCAAACTGCAAGATTAAAAATTTTATTTGATGACAGCGCACAACATTTAACACCAATAACAATAATAAAATAAATAACAAACCTATAAATATTGATGTGTCCGTACATATGTGTTAATGTGATTGATTGATTTGTTGGGTTTGTGTGTGTCAGGGGAAGCTTTATTGCCTTTTTCTTTAAATGGCAGATATTTTTATTAATTCAACTTTTTAAAAATGATGTGTTACAAGCAAAGGTTTGGAGCGCGGACTGATTTGATCAACAGTCAACCAACACAATTTATAACATTAACTCTTTACTCCTTCTTTAACATATGTCTCTTTTTTTTCTCTACCTTGCCTTTATCTCTTTCTCTCTCTCTCTCTCTCTCTCTCTCTCTCTCTCTTCTCTCTCTTTCTTTCTTTCTCTCTCTGTCCTTTCTTAAGGCACAATTTTCTTCCTCTTTCTCTGTATTTTCTTAGGCTCTCTAGCATTTGCTTTAAGACCTCCCCCGCTCCCCTCTCTCTCTCTCTCTCTCTCTCTCTCTCTCTCTCTCTCTCTCTCTCTCTCTCTCTCTCTCTCTCTCTCTCTCTCTCCCTCTCTCTCTTTCTCTTTCTCTCTCTCTCCCATGTGCTCTATGGATATTTCTCTTTCTATCCTACCTCCCTCTCTTTAAATCAAGCAACCAACAATTCTTGGATTGGTTTATTTTTTAATGTTTAGAGGGCGGGGTGGGGGGCTAGAGGCCTAAACTGTGTATTAGTGAACCGAACTGTATTTTAACTTTTAACACCTTACACTATAGTTTTCTCGAAGAATGTCTTTTCTTTTGGCTACCTTCCCCTTTTCTTTCAGGTTTCTTTTGATTTACATTTTCTCTCATTGTTTATCCACCCCCACGCGTTTTAAGATAAGCAAAAAATAAATAGAAATGTTATTTTAAACAATTCTTAGAAAACGTTTGGGCGAAAAATCTTAAAGCTGTATCTATAACTAGCGGCTACGCCCCTAGAGGCCTCTAGGGGCACTTGAGGAGGAGAGAGTCGAATTTGATAATTCAATTTCTTATTTTAGATTTGAAAAGAAAAAGTTAAAAAAAATTTACGTTTGACGTTTATTTTTCGTTGAACTCTCTTTCTAAAATTGGTAAATTTTTTAAAAATTTAATTTCTCTAGGGAGGGTGGTGGTACCCTCCCCCAAAATAGTTATAAACCTTTCCGGGACATATGAGAATCTACCCTGTTAAGGAGAACCCAATCGGTTCAGCGGTTAGCGAGATCCTTCGGTACACACAGACAAACATCCTGTTACTTTAGTATAAGGATTATTTTCACTAACAAAAGCTTAAATTCTCTCAGAAAATTATACATTTATAATGATATATAATTACAAAAAATCTAAATCTATTTGACCATAGGTAATAAATTGAGATTAAAAAAGGTAGTATAACCAAGTCATTATAGAGTTGTTACACTTAATTAATGTCTGTCGCTTTAAAGATGAATAAACTAATGTGTAGTTTTTAGATTAATGCCGGGCGTTTAAAATCAATAGAACAATTCTTAATAGTAATATAATGTGCAAATGGCTAACCAATAAACCAAGTTGAAGAATCAGCAGTTCTTCCTTTAGTCAAAACTAATAGAAGCTTTGCTTTTACTTTAACAACTCACGTAAAATAGTTAAAATCATCATATTTGTAATCTTTATTTTTTGTTGTGAATTCTCTATAAAATAATTATTGTAATTAGATTTAATATACACATTTATTGTGGCACAGCTACTATATAACTAAGAATAGTGCAAATTTTCATCTGTATAGAGTAAATACTCTACATACGCTTTCAGTAGAGAAACACTAGAAGCTTTTTACATTGCCCATAAAAATGAAGTCATACTGGCCTACCATTGGTCAATTAAAATGTATACTGTATACTCATTGGTAATTTAGTCTGTGTATTAACCTATCATTAGTAATTTGTATTGTATATACCTACACTAAATATATTGTTAAAACGTTGTTTTTTCCAAATATTTTTGGGCACTTGAGGAGAGGAAAGTCGAATTTTATAACCCAATTTATTATTTTAGATTTTAAAAGAAAATTTGAAGAAAAAAATTTTTAGGGGGGAAGGGAAAGGGTGCCCCCTCCCCCCATTTTTAATTTTAGTTTTAAACAATTTAGAAAAAATTTTTTGAAGGGGGATTTTTTTCTAGGGGTTATTTCTCTTGGGAGGGTGGTGGTATATTTTAAAGTTAGTATGTTTTTCAACCTATTTTTAAAAAAATTACACTATTCTAAGACATGAAGATATATTTCGATTTTAGCAATCATTTTCAATTCATTTTGTCTAAAAAATATAGGCATGAGACATTAGATAACAGCAAATATGTTCAAAGATATTAAATATACATTTATATAGAACAATGTCACAAATTATTTTGAATCTTAGGTATCACCATAAAATACAGATGACTACTGATACCCTTCTTCAAAATAGTTATAAACCTTCCCAAGACCTATGAGAAGCTACCCTGTTAAGGAGAACCCAATCGGTTCAGTGATTAGCGAGATCCTTCGGTACAAACACACAGACACACAAACACACAGACATTCTGTTACTTTAGTATAAGGATTATATGATCAGTACTACGCTGTTTAGAAGCAGCTTATAGTGCCTACTAACAATAAAATGACCAATGATAGGCCAGTATACATTTTACCATTGTAAATTGGTCATTTGTATTGTATGACGTCATTTTTATTAGGCACTATAAGCTGCTTCCGCTACTTATGTAAGAAATTATCCTTCGATTGTTGTACAGGCATCATTAAAATCGGTTTCAGATTTCATTTCTATTAATTTTGATTATTATATTTGACAATAATAGTTGAATATTTTATTGTTTGTGTGTTAGTTTATTATTAAGATTATATAATCAGTGATTATTTATTAGTCTATTTATCAAATAGATATGCAAAATAGTTTATAACTATTGATTTACAGTTTTTGAAAGCAGTGCATTGGTCATAAGCGAGTTTTAGACTGTTTTGTGGAAAAAGTTTAATGCTCTACAAGGATAAAAAGTTGAATTTCTACAGAATTTTTTTTTCCCGTTTAACCATGAAATATGGGAAAAGGGGCAAACAATACCCCCCCCCCCCCCCCCTCCTCGTTGTTTTTATATCTTATTTTCTGCGTGCAAGTTTATGGAAAGCCAAAATTAATGATATTTTAAACAAGGAGTAAGGGTGGGGACAATGGGCAATCAATTCAATTTAAGAGTTTTCGCTGAAAGGCAATGAAAACCAGATATATCCAGAAAATTTGAAGAAAATCTTAAAGTGTTCATGGTAATCTAATTTAGAAAAAAAATGTTTAAAGAAAAAAGCATTTACTTAAAAATTAGGTTAACAGTACATCACAATGTAGTACACATTCTGTAATTAATCACTAGAAAAAACGCCCTTAGAACTTCTTCATCCCTTCTCCTATATTATTAACTGCCACCAAAATTCAAGGGTTCTTGGACTGTTTATTACACAAATATCTATACATAGAATGACATTTTATTAAAAAAAAATATTTGTTAGAACAAGCCGAAATAATTTTATACAATATAATTATTTTGGCTGCTAGAAATTGTGTTCATTATTTTTATTAATTTTTGTCTGTTACGATCATAACAAATTCCGCGTCAAATGCGCGCTAGAACCCGAAGTCTCCCAAATCTTGCTAAATCCTTCACGAACACTTTGAACTGGTACCCAAGGTCTGAGACCCCTAATAATTGAATATTCGATCAATTATCCCCTCCCTTACTCCCTGCATTTTAAATGTATTAATTACACAACTAGGAATTGGAATTTTTGAATTATTACCATCATGGCAGCCACAGGATGCCCGTAAATCTGAAACTGGGTCATTCAGGCTCAGTCCGAAAAATCATTTCCTTGCATGGACTGCCGCTAAAAAATGAAGGGCCTCCCATATTGGATAACAATTGAGATAAACGTACTTTTTTCAGAACATTAGACAAACATAAAATGTTTATTCTAAAGGTACCTTATATAAAATATATGTCAATATAATCATCTGATTTTTATTAAATTTAGCTCGTTAGCACATTGAAGACATCCCTTTCTTATATTTAGTTATTTACAAATGTGGTTTTATACCCTAAGAGAAGATCTAACCCTGCAGGGTAATAGCGAAAGGAGACTCGCCTTGCCGTTAATTTACATTTCTAACCTAATCTAAAAAAATCTCCATAAAATTTGTTTTGGTTCTATTTCATTATATACTAATGTAACAGGATGTCTCTTTGTCTGTTTGTAACGAAAAATCTCGCTAACCGCTGAACTAATGGGGTTCTTCTTTCCAGGGTAGCTTATCCTAGGTCCCAGGAAGATTTATAACTATTTTGAGAGAGGTTACCACCACCCTCCCAAGGGAAATCATCCCTAGAAAAAAAATTCCCCCCACGTAGAAAAATGGGGGAAGGGCATCCCCCTCAAAAAATTTGTTTTACTTTTTCTTTTAAAAAATAAAATAATAAATTGGGTTATAAAATTCGACTCTCCTGAAGTGCCCCTAGAGGCATCTAGGGGCGTAGCCGCTAGTTTCATTAAAATTGCAATTGCTAAATTTTTAGAGCTCGGCAGCCGCCCACCACGCGACTAAGCCTCGAATCTAAACACGTTTGGATGCATTGCATAAAAAAGTTAATTTTTCAGAGGCTGCCGAGCCCTGCTAATTTTCTAATTTCAGATTATGTGCGCAATTATTTGTGTGTGTTTTACAAAGGTAATAGTTATTTCTCGCCTCGTATTATAAACAGCTTTCCGCAGATATAAGATGTACAATTATAAGTTTAAAACCATTTTTTTTTCATTCTCGAGATGCCGAAGGCACGGGCCAAAAAAACTGGTTTTGAACTTATGATTGTACATTTTTATATTCTTAGAAAACTGGATATGATAGGATCAAGATAGGTTAGGTTATACTATATTGGTAGTAGGTTAGGTCACCGTAGGTAAAGGCCCACATGGGTTAGAGGCATGGAAAAGAACTGCCCCCCCATGTGATGGGGTTGCAGTTTCCACTTGTGGATTAAACACTAAGGCCTTTCCAATATGTTATTTTCATTTTAAGTGTCAGAAAACAGCAGTACCGAAGCAAAGTTATTATGAAGATACAAACAATGTGGTTTTTAGAAGGCTTCCACAATTTCAGGTATGCTTTGTTGAACTGATAATTTTGCCCGAAAAATGACGTCATACTTAACTACCATTGGTCAATTTAAATATAAACCGCCTATCATTGGTCATTTGTATTGTCAGTTTCTACTTTGTTTCTTTGTTTCTAGAATGGCGAGAGAATAATAATAACAATATTAATCAAAATATAGCTCGCATTTTGATGGATATGAATTTTTTAAAAGCGAAGCTTTTTTATAGTTAGGGTCTGTTAGTCCGTCCCTCAGTCCGTAACGGATAGCTTTTTTCGTTAATTTAGAAATTTTAGAATTGTCCTATCGATTTAAAACTTTGCATGATGATTCCTGTATTAGTCAGGTACCATTTAAAAAGCGTAGCAACTCTATAATCGTTACCAGAATGTCCGTACATCCATTTTAAACATGTTGTTTTATTCTTTATGTGATAAAATCATCCGATTTAATACTGATTTCTATTACAATAAGGTACAATATTTTAGTGAAGCATCTCTATAATCAAGTCCTTAAAATGTCAGTATGTCCTTAAACAAATTTCTGTATTAAAGAAGTTTTGCAACAAATTCACGTATAATTTTGTCAAAACTTATATATTCATATTTTGTATATACTGTTCTGGCTCTCTACAAGAGTTAATGTTTGTCTGTCATACCGTTTCAGAGCTTCGCTTTTATGGATGTTGTCATCCTTGTTTAAAGTGAAAGTAAAGAGAGAAGTTATTTATTTTCTTGAAAAAAAGTTTTTTATCAATAAAATATCCCGTAAACTTAAAATTAACCAACGAACTAAGTAGATTATAGATTTGATGGAAGAGTAATTTTTAATTTTTAAAAGCGAAGTTTTTCTACAATTAAGGTCTGTCCGTCCGTAACTGTTAGCACTTTTCGTCAATTTAGACATGTTAGAATGTTCTATTGATTTCGATTTTTGCATGATGATTCCTACAACAGTTAGGTAAAATTTAGAAAGCGTATCAACTCTATAATCTATACCAAAAAGTCCGTACGTCCATTTTAAACTTTTTTTAATTGATATAATTATCGCATTTATTTGATATTTGGAATACTGATTCCTATTACAACAAGGTACAAGTTATAAGCGGAGCATCTCTATAATCAAGTCCTAAAAATGTAAGTATGTCCATTAGCACTGTCTTGTATTTAAGAAGCTTTGAAAGAAATTTTTTTAAATAACTATATTCTGCTTATTCTGTTCTGACACTCTACAAGTGTTAATGTTGGTTTGTCCTGCAGTTTCCGAGCTTCGCTTTTATGGATGTTGTCATCCTTGTTTAATCCTATACTTGTGTTGTAGAGATCTGTACGTGGAAGGAGTACTGGTGTGCCCTGCAAGTGTGGAGAAACTTTTGCCGCAACGCCAGACAAATCATCAGCATTTGAATCAGGTAATATCAAGGAGGGAGGGGAGTTTAGGCTTTAATTCAGGGAGGGAGGGGACATTGGGCTGTTTATTGCACTAGTCCAAAAAGTTTTATGATAACGTTTTCTTATTCGTTAGTTTAAAAAACATTTGGGACTTTTATTTGGGAATTTTTATTGGTTGGTTCATTTAGTGGAGTGTTCAAACGTTTAACCACTGCACTGCACTGTTTGTAACCCACAGAAGGGGTAATTTTGAGTATCATCATTGGGGATGTATATCAATTTATCGGCCATTGTCTTATCCCTTTAGATCCTATTTTTAAACTTTAGATATGTTCTCTCATTTTTGTAGACAAATTTATTAAATCTTGTGTGTAGAAACAAGCAGTGTCAAAATGCAACATAAATTTTGTAATCTTACATAACTTCAAATCCCTTTCAATTAGATAAAATTTTATAACTGAACATAAAAATTTTATCATGTAATAATTTTTTTAGAATTTTACACTCAAAATCTCAAGAAGTCAGCAGGAAGCGATTACAGTAAGTTTCGTTCAATTTTAGAGTTGCTACTATATAGTTAGCTATGGAGGGAGGAGACATTGAGTTGTTTATTACACTAGTCCCCCAAGTTTTACAATAACGTTTTCTTATTCGTTGGCTTAACAATTTTGGGGACATTTACTGAATTTTGATTGGTTGGTTTGTTAAGTTGAGTGTTGAAACGTTTCAACCACCAATTTAAATCTACAGAAGTGTTAATTTTATTTGTCATCATTAGGGTTTTACATGAATTTATCGGCCATTGTCTTATCCCTTTAGGTCTCTGATAAATTAAAATAGCAGAGCAAGTCTATTTTTCAAAGCTTATATAAAAAGTACTTAGTATTGTAAAGGTGTAAGCTAGAATTATACAATTTGTGCTTAAAATATTTTCACCCCTACCCCCCCTGGTGAATTTCTGTGAATACAACACTGGCTGAGAGGAATGCATCGACCCATATTCAGTATCATCGCATTTCAATATTGGGTCATCTTTGGGTGTCAGATCTAATACCCTACTTATAAATTATATTGCCTTTTGATGTTTAGATCTTTCCTATAAACCTTTCCATGTATACATCCAGTTAGAATTATCTACCTTGCCCTTCATCTAAAATATTTATGATGATTATATTTTGCAGATTTTATAATTGTGTTGCAAAAAAGTACTTTACCAAGGCTCATTTTTAATATTTTTTCGTCACAAAAAAAGGAAAATTACTTGTACTTTGTACTCCCTTCATAATATTTGTTTTAATAACTTTTTATTATTGTCCTTTTGATTTTAAACTGTTGATATAAAACTACTTTGTCTCATATGGTCGATATTACGGGGAACCGACCCTTTAATCATACATCCAAAGTAAAGAGCATGGTAACGAGTTTTGGGACATAGAGATATTTGGTACAAATTGTAACGTCTTTAGTTATGACGCCGTTTGGGCAGAGATTCGAACCTATAACATCCCCTACGACCAGTCATAGAGTTGAATCCCTTATAGATTGATTGATTAGCAATAGTTTCTTAGTGTTTGAATCTAGGTCGTCATGCAGTAGGCTGAGACACTTTTGTTTAGTCACTAGGGCCAGTTCTACGTTCAAGCACATTATGACTTGACCCGCCATTCCATAAGAGCTCCTCATTATTACCCCACACTCTTAGAGTTTGACAGCTTGGCAAAAGTATAAGTAAAGGGTGTACTGGAATTATGTGCATTGCTATTGGTATACAAACCACTCATTAACCTCCTTTCTTACACAATCAGGGGGAAGTTGCGTGAATGTATTGCGACTGGGAATTTCGTGTCAATGGAGACCCACACCCCAAAGTCCCCAAAGTCGTATAGTAACGCTTTCCTATTTGTTGGATTACCAACTTTGACAACTTTAGTGAATTTAAATTGGTTGATTCATTTAGTTGGTGTTTGAAACGTTTCAGCCACTAATTTTAATCAATAGAAAGGGTAATTTTGTGTATCAACATTGGGGTTGTACATCAATTCATCCGCCATTGTCTATCTCTTTAGATCCATGATAACTTAGTGTGATACAACTAAGCGACAACGCCCCCATTTATGAATCCGTCCACATAATATTATGATCAATTATAAATTTTGGAATTTAATTGTAGGTTATGATTATGCTGATGATGTCAACATAACAAACAAACATAATGATGATTTTATTGATTATAATGATCAAGATGAAAACAGAATAGGTAAGAAAAACAAGGATAACATTTATTGAATAGCGTAGCTTGAGACCAATAATGCAAAGATTTAAGAGCTTTAAGCTTACAAAAAAATCCAATTTTCAGATATTGCCATATATCATTTTAATGGTCCTAATAACTAATATATTTTTAAGGTTGCAGATAATTAAGGATGAATTTTGATAAAGAAACCTATCATTTATCATTAAATAATTAAATTTTTCCTCCAAATTTTGGGGTCAAGGGGGGGAGGGAGTTGTGGTCACTCCACTGCACAGGTGGGGTCACCAGAAGAAGACGCGACAATGGGCTTTTTATTACACTAGTCCCCAAAGTTTTATGTTATCGTTTTCTTATTGGTTGGCTAAACAACTTTAGGGACTGAATCATGATTAATTGTTTTTTTAAATTGAATGTTCAAACGTTTAAGCCACTAATTTTAATCTACAACATAACTGGTTATTAGAGTCAATTTAACCAAGTCATTTATTTTTGCCAGGAGGGATGTTGAAACGTTGTAACTTTCCACTGTAATCAATACTGTTGATTTATTAACTTTCTAACGGCTTCGCCCCTAGCCTTTAGAGGCTTTGCCCCAAGAGGTAATTATAAAAACGTGCCTACAAAAAAGATGTAATTATGGGAATCATTACATCTTCTATTACCTACCCAGCCAAAAAAAATTGCGAATGGGTCGCAAATTTTCGCGAATAAATGGCAAAAAATCACAAAAAGGGGGGTATTTTTGTTTTGTTTTTTGGGGGGTTCGGGGTGTCCCACCCCTTAAGAAAAAAGCCTTGAACCACCACAGGACCAGTAGAATCCAATCGGTTTGGTGGTTACCGACGGACGGACAGATAGACAGACATCATACTACTTTGTATTATAGATGACAAGACAGACAAACTAAACGTAGAAGAAAATAAATTGCTTCACTGCTTAAAAACTTTTTTAATTTGTGTAAAGCAAATATTAATTTACGTCAATATTAACGTATTATTAAGGTAATTACGATAATTTATTTATGCTTTTTTATAGACAAAAAACTTTATTGTGTGGAAATGTATTAAATTTTTAGAAATAAAGTTTAAAACATAAAACAATGATTTATGGAAAAGAAATTAAATTCGAAAATTCCTGTACAAATGACGTCAAAAGCGCAAAGCGCCCTAAAAAGTTTAAATACCCTTAGAACCAAAATCGAGTGGTTTTACATTATCTTAAAGGGGTGAAGGGGGGGGGGTGAGCCCTGGGTGCTGGTCAAAAGATGGAGAGTAGAGTTGATTAACAAAATAAAAACTCAAAATAGCCGCCACTCAATAATGGATACTTATTTTCATTCAGACAGGCATACAGATGGACAAAAACTATTTAGACAGACATACAGATGGACAACACTATTCAGACAGGCATACAGATGGACAAAACTATTCAGACAGGCATACAGATGGACAAAAACTATTCAGACAGGCATAAAGATGGACAAAACTATTCAGACAGGCATACAGATGGATAAAAACTATTCAGACAGGCATACAGATGGACAAAACTATTAAAACAGGCATACAGATGGACAAAACTATTCAGACAGGCATACAGATGGACAAAACTATTCTGACAGGCATACAGATGGACAAAACTATTCAGACAGGCATACAGATGGACAAAACTATTCAGACAGGCATACAGATGGATAAAAACTATTCAGACAGGCATACAGATAGACAAAACTATTAAAACAGGCATACAGATGGACAAAACTATTCAGACAGGCATACAGATGGACAAAACTATTCAGACAGGCATACAGATGGATAAAAACTATTCAGACAGGCATACAGATGGACAAAAACTATTCAGACAGGCATACAGATGGACAAAACTATAAAAACAGGCATACAAATGGACAAAACTATTCAGACAGGCATACAGATGGACAAAAACTATTCAAACAGGCATACAGATGAACAAAATCTATTCAGACAGGCATACAGATGGACAAAACTATTCAGACAGGCATACAGATGGACAAAAACTATTCAGACAGGCATACAGATGGACAAAACTATTGCACTAGAATTGCATAACCCTCTTAATTTAAAGGAGAATATGCCTTTTTTTTTTATTTGACAATCCCGTTGGCTGTTTTATGGGGGTGTAGATCGCTTGTGACGGGGGGCTTTAAAATGGCGGATACAAAGAATGGTGCAAGCGCACAATCACCTTTATATTGTCAGGGAGGTGGACACACACCCCTTCTCAGCTTCTGCCGCTTTTTCAAAGCGAAGCTTTTCTATAATTAGGGTCGGTCAGTCCGTCCGTAACGGATAGCTTTTTTTCGTTAATTTAGGCATGTTAGAATTGTCCTAGCGATTTTAAACTTTTCATGATGATTCCTGTAGTAGTTAGGTACGATTTAAAAAGCGTAGCAACTCTATAATCGTTACTAGAATGTTCGTACGTCAATTTTAAACATGTTGATTTTTTACTTATTTAACAACAACTTTTTATGTGATAAAATCATCCGATTGATCTGATTTTTGGATTACTGATTCTTATTACAATAAGGTACAATATTTTGAGCAAAGCATCTCTATAATCAAGTCCTAAAAATGTCAGTATGTCCATAAACAGAATTCTGTATTTAAGAAGTTTTGAAACAAATTTATGTATAATTTTGTCAAAACTTATATATTCATATTTTGTATATGCAGTTATGCCACTCTACAAGGGTTAATGTTCGTCTGTCATAACGTTTCAGAGCTTCGCTTTTATGAATGTTGTTATCCTTGTTAAATTGAAATTTATTTATTTAGTAAATGGTTATTCTGTAAACCGAAGAGAGTTTTATGTTGGTCTCTCTACTATGATGGTAAGTAATATTTATGTTGGTCTCTCTACTATGATGGTAAGTAATATTTATGTTGGTCTCTCTACTATGATGGTAAGTAATATTTATGTTGGTCTCTCTACTATGATGGTAAGTAATATTTATGTTGGTCTCTCTACTATGATTGTAAGTAATATTCATTTTGGTCTCTCTACTATGATGGTAAGTAATATTTATGTTGGTCTCTCTACTATGATGATAAGTAATATTTATGTTGGTCTCTCTACTATGATGGTAAGTAATATTTATGTTGGTCTCTCTACTATGGTGGTAAGTAATATTTATGTTGGTCTCTCTACTATGATTGTAAGTAATATTTATGTTGGTCTCTCTACTATGATGGTAAGTAATATTTATGTTGGTCTCTCTACTATGATGGTAAGTAATATTTATGTTGGTCTCTCTACTATGATGGTAAGTAATATTTATGTTGGTCTCTCTACTATGATGATAAGTAATATTTATGTTGGTCTCTCTACTATGATGGTAAGTAATATTTATGTTGGTCTCTCTACTATGGTGGTAAGTAATATTTATGTTGGTCTCTCTACTATGATTGTAAGTAATATTTATGTTGGTCTCTCTACTATGATGGTAAGTAATATTTATGTTGGTCTCTCTACTATGATGGTAAGTAATATTTATGTTGGTCTCTCTACTATGATGGTAAGTAATATTTATGTTGGTCTCTCTACTATGATTGTAAGTAATATTTATGTTGGTCTCTCTACTATGATGGTAAGTAATATTTATGTTGGTCTCTCTACTATGGTGGTAAGTAATATTTAAGTAGCAAACCAACTCAACATTTAACCCGTTTTGTCGTTGTTTCCGTATTGCTTTAAGAGATTAAATCCCTGATGTTATTAGTTATTTCTCGTATCGTATTATAAACGGCTTTCCGCGGATATAGAATGTACAATTATAAGATTAAAACCAGGGGCGTCCAAGCTTTTTTATTTGGGGGGGGGGGATAAAAATTGAAAATCCAAAATTTTGGGAGTGCCTACGGCACCCCCAAATTCATTTGGGGGGGGGGGGGGTAATTACCCCATTACCCCCCCACCGTGGACGTCTATGATTAAAACTATTTTTTTTGGCCCCGAGGTGCCGAAGGTACCGGCTAAAAAACTAGTTTTAATCTTTTGATTGTACATTTCTATATTCCTAGAAAACTGGATATAATACGATGCTAGACATAGTTTTTTCGTATTGATGAGAACCGGTTCCTTCCACCGGATTCGAATGAATACGAGAAAATATTTTCCCTTCTTAGCACCACTCTCCAATCTCTGATTATTTGTCATTTATTAAAGCCTTAAAATTGAATCAGTTGTCTTTATGTTCAACTGTAGGTCGATTCTTTTAAAGAGTTACAAGAATCGCTTTTTAACCCATTTACTATTAACAGAAGGTAAATATTGATATTTTATACTTTTATTGGATTAGGGAGTTATATGGTATTATCCTCTTAGAATTTTTTTTCAGCCTGCCTAGCCGCAGCGCTTGGCCCCTTAGCCTGCCTAGGAACACAGTAAAAGTGTCGGACTGATTATGACGTAAAAAAAATTAGCCAATGAGAGGCCACTATAAATTTTACCATTGGTCAATAATGGCCTCTCATTGGCTAATTTTTTTTTATGTCATAATCAGTCCGACACTTTTACTGTGTTCCTGCCTAGCCGCTGGCGCTCGAAACCCCTAACATATCCTAATTGTAAAAAAGGCGCCGCGGCCAGGTTTCATAGTCTTTTTTTTTTTTAGGGGGGGGGGGGTGGAGTAACAAACTTTTCAAAAGAAGATGAAGCCAGTTATATATCAGAAAATATAATATGGATATTTCGCAACCCAGGACAAATTATCCCTTAGAATTAGAAATTCTTTATGTGACATGTTTTTAGATGTAATTATAATTCTAACTTTTACATATTTATAGATTTAATCCTTAATTTTCTGAATGCATGCCTTTATTTTTTCCTTTTTTGGGATTAGCGATTATTTTTATAAAAGGAAGTTTCAAATCCTTAAAATCCAAATCAATCTGAAAATTATCTTTTTGTTATTCTTAAGTATATAAGTAGTTGTAAATCTCATATATAATTATCTTTGTTAATTGGTCTATCTCTGCGAATTTGACAATTTTGTAGAAAGGCCCTGTTTATTATCTTTAGGGATAAAACAATGAACGATAATAGTTATTTCTCGCATCGTTTTATAAACGGCTTTTCGCGGATATAGAAAGTACAATTATAAGATTAAAACCCGAGGTACATTTTTATATACGTAGAAAAATGTATATGGTACGATTCTCGACATAGTTTTTTTGTATGGATGAGAACCGGTTCCTATCCACCGGATTCGAATGAATACGAGAAAATAATTTATTCAAGAGTTTTGATGCATTATCAGAGATTTAAAAAGTATCACCCAATTTTACCCTTGATTAAATCTTATGGTTGAAACGTTTGGACACTCAATTTAGCCCGCCAATCAACATTTAATAAAAGTACCCAAAGTTTTTGAGTCAACAAATGAGAAATAGGAAAATTTTAATCCACCTATCTGAGAAGCTCTTTATTGTGCCTGTAAAAAATTGACAACATACAATACAAATGACCAATACACAGAATAAATTAACAATGGCATTATACATTTTGATTGATTAATGGTAGGCCAGTATTACGTCATTTTTTACAGGCACAATAAAAAGCTTCTTTTCCTAGGTTATTATTGTGATGGTCATCCTTGTTATTTTACAGATGACAGACATGAATAATCTGGCTCCTATAATAATAACAATAACAATCAAGTTCGGAAAATGACGAAGATATTTTTCTCAAAGAGAGAATAGACAATATGGTCTTTATTACCCTAGTCCCCAAAGTTTTATAATAACCGTTTTCTTATTTGTTGGCTTAACAACTTTGGGGACTTCAATAAATTTTCATTTGTTATTTCATTAAGTTGAGTGTTCAAACGTTTAAACCACTAATTTTGATTTACAGAAGGGGTAGTTTTGGTATCATCATTGGGGATATACATTAGGGTGGGTTCATATCAGAATTAGACAAAAGTGCAACAGATAAAACTAACTTAAATAAAATTTTTGACTAAAAAAGAATTTTAAAAGATTGAGATTTAGAATGCGACCAATTAAAAATGTATTTAATTAATAAAAAAATATGCAAAGGCGACATTCAAGCTCTTTCCACTTATTATCTCAGTTGCTATCAGTGCTAGAGGGCTAAATATTTTTGTGCATTTCCCCAGTTTGATAATGAATTTCCGACTATAAGTCAGTCAAAGTCATATTTCGCTTCCTTACCCTTTATTTATCAACCTTTTACCAATGACCAGACATACAATTGTAGAGCTATTTGTAAATGGATGTCAAAAATTTATTGAATCAGAACTATGGTTTCATGGTGCTCCCAGGAAAGGCCTTGAGAACCAGAATCAGGATCTTTTGTTCGTTTCATAATATCTCGTTCCTAGCCTTAGAAATGGCTAAAAAAAACATTATTTTTAAAGGTTTATTGAGAATTGTCCAATTTGTAGAGGTTTTTGGAGGTTTTCTAAGGCTAGGAACGAGATTTTTTGAAATGGTCGAAAGTTCCTGATTCTACTCCTCAATGCCTTTCCTGGGAGCACCATGAAGCCATAGTTCTGATTCAATAAATTTTTGACATCCATTTACAAATAAACCCCGAACCACTTCATTATGCAATCTACATTTTCCTGGATATTTTGTCTACGGTAGACCATAAGTGTACAGCTTTACAGTACATTGTTTCTATTTGTAAAAAGCAACACGTATGATAAAAGAAAAAGATTCTGTTTAAAGTAAAATGCTTATATTTCAATCAAAATCTATATTTTTGTATTTTTTACCGATCCACTTCATTATGCAAATCAAAAGAAAATCAATGAGAAAACGTTTGTTTTGCCCTTTTCTCCACTTTTAAAAAATAATTCTGATAAAATAACAATTTTTTAAGGGATTTATGCATTAATTATAATGAAAAACAGTTTAAGGTAGATTTTATTGATTTTTCTAAATAAGAAATAATTGAAAAAAAGAAATTCTATCCTTATCACTTTAGAGGACAGCTGCCGACCCCCAGTCTTATGGATGAAGCTAAATACATGTAAAAAATATAAATTTGCCTGAAAAGTATACAAAAATGTTTTTTGATGTGTTAAAAAAATCCATTTTAAAATCTTGATTTTGAGGATGATGGCCTTTAAGATGCTCTTACTGGTGGTGATGGTGAGCTAAATGTTATCAAAGTGCATGCCCTTGAAGAAAACTTATATATTGAACTATGGTCCAATTTTTGTAGTCATAGCAGCCTCCAGCCAAGCAATATTAAAAAAGAAAAAAATTGCAATTTTAATTACTAAAATTCATAAAGTAAATAATGAAGTTTTTAGATAATGGTTATATTTCATGTCGAGAGGCTCCACTGGAGGCTGCTATGACTACAAAAAATGGTACATAGGTTAATAGACAAGTTGTTGTAATGGTCAAGTACTTAGATAACATTTAGCTCACCTTCACCACCAGTAAGAGCATCTTAAAGGCCATCATCCTCAAAATCAAGATTTTAAAATGGATTTTTTTAACACATCAAAAAACATTTTTGTATACTTTTCAGGGTAATTTTTATCTTTAACATGTATTTAGCTTCATCCATAAGACTGGGGGTCAGCAGCTGTCCTCTAAAGTGATAAGGATAGAATTTCTTTTTTTCAATTATTTCTTATTTAGAAAAATCAATAAAATCTACCTGAAACTGTTTTTCATTATAATTAATGCATAAATCCCTTAAAATATTTCTATTTTATCAGAATCATTTTTTAAAATTGGAGAAAAGTGCAAAACAAACGTTTTCTCATTGATTTTCTTTTGATTTGCATAATGACGTGGATCGGTAAAAAATAAAAAAATATAGATTTTGATTGAAATATAAGCATTTTACTTTAAAAAGAATCTTTTTCTTTTATCATATGTGTTGCTTTAACAAATAGAAACAATGTACTGTAAAGCTGTACACTTATGGACTACCGTAGACAAAATATCCAGGAAAATGTAGATTGCATAATGAAGTGGTTCGGGGTTTAGCTATACAATTGAATGTCTGGTCGTCAGCGGTTTTAAGACTTAAGATAGATTTTAAATCATCCAGAGGTGTATTATACTCATAAAAATCATTTGCAGATCCCCGCTTTGGTCTCAGAAAAAAAATGTCCAAAATCGACCCAACCTAATATACATCAATTTATCGGCCATTGTCCCTGAATTTTTCTATTAAATTGAAAGACTTTACCTGACAAATTTAGAAATATTTTTTGAATTAACAGTTTTTTTTAACAAACTTTAGTTATCTGTTCATAACCAATCGCTGTTATAATTTGTTAAAATCACCGACATTCCATCACATAGGTATTATAGAGCAGCTTCGCTGATAATAAAAATAATGATAATGCTTCTTTAAAGTAAACATTCATGTTTTTGCTATTTCTATTTATATAATCTCATAGTCTGAAATAACACGTCATTTTTTTACATTTTTTTTTATAAAGGCGGACTTATATTAACATAAATAATTATCTTTGGTCAGAAAAATAGAGAGAGAGAGAAAATGGGGGAATAGTTATTTATCGCATCATATCATAGACAGATTTCCACGAATATTAAATGAAAATTTATAAGATTAAAACCGGTTTTGTTAACCCCGAGGGTCTGAAGGCCAGGGCTAAAAAAACTGGTATCAATTTACGATTTTTATTTTAATATATGTAGAAAATTGTCTGTAATACGATGCTATATATGATTTTTCAGTATGGCTGAGAACGGTTCTAATCCACAGGATATTAATCGGTTTCGAAGCCATACTAGAACAAAAGATTAAAAGTGATTGGGAAGAAAAAACAAGTTTAGAAAGATAAAAAGAGAGAAAGGGGAAGAAATGATTAATCTAAAATAGAAAACGATGACAGTAGTTCGAAATCTCGGATTTTTTAAAACTTGTTTTGTTCCCCCCCCCCCCCCCCCCCTTATTTTTGTGCATTAACTGGTGTTTATACAAATGCGCCAATTTCAAATCCCCTACCTAAAATTTATTTATAATATTTTTTATTAAAACTCAAATTAAAAAGTAGAAAGGCGGTTGACTTATCCCCCTCCCACTTTAATAATACCTAAAGGCTTCTAGGGGGCGTTGCCCCGAGTCTATCTTAAAATAAAAGCTATATCTTGCATTATTTTTTTCAATTAGGTGTTTGAACACGAATTGCATATAGTAAAAATATTTTTCTTTTTTAATTGTTATCCTAATAAGATAAAAGTTATACTTAAAAATTGTTTTAATAGTTATCATTATATTTTGCATTTTTAAAAAAACACCAAAATTGACCAAAATATGCGTATATATTTTGTACTCACTTGCGTCATTTATATTTCAGATTTCTATTACCCTTCATCTAGAAAACGGGTAAAAAAGAGAGAGTGAGAGAGGGGATAATGAGATGTACATATATTACACTAGTCCCAAAAGTTTTAAAATAACGTTTTCTTATTCATTGGCTTAGGGACTTGTGAATTTTGATTGGTTGATTAATTAAGTTAAGTGTTCAAACTTGGTGAATTTGTGTATAATCATTGGGAATGTAGATCAATTTATCGGCTATTGTCTTTTCCCTTTAGATACCTGGAAAAAAAGGGTGAAGAAAATATTAAATTGGAAGGCAATGTGATAAAATCATAAAAAAATATATGCTAAGGCAACGGCTGAGGGTGGCTGACAGATAGTATGGCTGAGGGTGGCTGACAGATAGTATGGCTGAGGGTGGCTGACAGATAGTATGGCTGAGAGTGGCTGACAGATAGTATGGCTGAGGGTGGCTGACAGATAGTATGGCTGAGGTTGGCTGACAGATAGTATGGCTGAGGTTGGCTTACAGATAGTATGGCTGAGGTTAGCTGACAGATAGTATGGCTGAGGGTGGCTGACAGATAGTATGGCTGAGGGTGGCTGACAGATAGTATGGCTGAGAGTGGCTGACAGATAGTATGGCTGAGGGTGGCTGACAGATAGTATGGCTGAGTGTGGCTGACAGATAGTATAGCTGAGGGTGGCTGACAGATAGTATGGCTGAGGTTGGCTGACAGATAGTATGGCTGAGGTTGGCTTACAGATAGTATGGCTGAGGGTGGCTGACAGATAGTATGGCTGAGGGTGGCTGACAGATAGTATGGCTGAGTGTGGCTGACAGATAGTATAGCTGAGGGTGGCTGACAGATAGTATGGCTGAGGGTGGCTGACAGATAGTATGGCTGAGAGTGGCTGACAGATAGTATGGCTGAGGGTGGCTGACAGATAGTATGGCTGAGGGTGGCTGACAGATAGTATGGCTGAGGGTGGCTGACAGATAGTATGGCTGAGTGTGGCTGACAGATAGTATGGCTGAGAGTGGCTGACAGATAGTATGGCTGAATGTGACTGCATCTAAGGGCGGTTATTCAGCAATATCGAGGGATAAAACAATTGCTGAAAAAATTAATCATGATGCACAAAATTACTTCTTCCGAAGAATAAAATTAGTTGTTGAAACGTTTAAACATTCAAATTAATTAATCAACCAATCAAAATTCACTAAACTCTTCAAATTTGATAAGACTATATTATAATAAACTGCCCATTGTCCCCTCTGGCGATTATTTGCTGCTCCTACTTCAGTTGTATAAGCTGTTTTAAAGAGTATTTCAGCAGGTACCTCAGCTAAAAAGCCGCTAGCTCATACGGCTGCTTCAGATAATGACTGAAGCTTTGAGTGGCTCAGAATTAGGTGAGAGTCGTGAAGCAGCTTAGAGATCATATAAGGAAATAACGTCATACAATACAAATGACCAATTTTACATTTTACCATTGGTCAAATAAAATGTATACTGTCCTATCATTGGTCATTTGTATTGTATGACGTCATTTTGAAGCACTATAAGCTGCTTCGCCATTAAGGATTCGAGCGGCTGGGGCTAAGGCTGAGAAAGCCAAGCGGCTGATGGTGACTGTAGCTGCAGCTGCAGCTGCCTAGCCATGAAAAAATTAAATTTGCATGTAGCTTGATGAAAAACACTAACATTAAAGTTACAAGTTAATTAGTAAGAATGGATTTAAAATTCAGCTTAAAACTATAGTACACACTGTAACAAAGATAACAACATCTATTAAATCGCAGCTCTGAAAAGGTAGGACAAACGAACATTAACACTTGTAGAGTGTCAGAACTAAATAATCAGAACATAATTGTATAAAAGTCGAAAAAAGTAAATTTGTTGATAAACTGAATAAATAAAGGATAATGTTTAAGGACATACATACATTTTTAGCACTTGATTAATAGATTAATCGGTTATAACATTGTACTTTGTTGTCCTTGGAATCAGTATTCCAAAAATCAGATCAATCGGATAATTATATCATATAAAAACCGGATGTTAAAAAAGGTAAAAATCGTCATGTTTAAAATGAACGTGCGAACATTCTGATTATGACTATAGAGTTGTCACGCTTGCTAAATCGTGCCTTACTACTACAGGAATCACCATGCAAAGTTTGAATTTGATACTACAATTCTAACATGCCTAAATTAACGAAGAAAGCTATCCGTTCCGGGCGGTTTACGGACGGACAGACCGACCGACCCTAATTATAGAAAAGCTTCGATTTTAAAAAGATATGTGACATTTTATGAAACAAACAAGCCTAACAATATTCATAACGCAAAGCTCTATAAATTAGACAGTAAGTTAAACGTTCATTGAAAAATATAGAACGACGTCACTTCTAAATTATTTATTTTGACAAATCTTTGTAATTATGTCTTAAAACAACTTAGATACGGGGTGCTTCATGTGAACATAGTTACAATTTAAGAATTGATTATAGAGATTCTTTGCTCATAAAATTGTGCTTAATCGTTCAAGGAATATAAAATAAAAATAAAATGAAGTAGAATAATTTCATCATTGAAAATATTGTTGTCAAAAAAGCTAAAAACTTTTCTAAATTGTGCTTAAGTGTTACAGGAATAATCATATCAAGTTTAAAAAGTATAGGATGGTTCAAAAATGTATAAATTTGCTATTTGGTACGGACTGACGGAAGGATGTACAGACGGACGTATCCTAAATGTAGAAAATCTTTTTAACAAGGATGACAACACCCATAAAAGAGAAGCTCTGAAATGGAAGGACAAACGAACATTAACACTTGTAGATTGTCAGAACTGAATTAGCAGAATATTAATGCATCAGTACAAACAATATTTTAAGAAAATTTGTTGCAAAACTGCATTAATAGATGATACTGTTTAAGGACATACTTACATTTTTAAAAAGTAAAAAAATCAACATGTTTAAAATGGACGTATGGACATTCTGGTAATGCTTATAGAGTTACTACGCTTTCTAAATTGTACCTAACTACTATAGGAATCACCATGCAAAGTTTGAAATCGATAGGACAATATTAACATGCCTAAATTAACGAAAAGAGCTATCTCTCTGTGACGGACGGACGGACGGACGTACGGACGGACCGACCCTAATTATAGAAAAGCTTCGCTTTTAAAAATCAGAAGAATCGGATAATTTTAACATACAAAAATTTGTTGTCAAAAAAGTTAAATATCGACATGTTTAAAATAGACGTACGGACATTCTGGTATTGTTTATAGAGTTGCTACGCTTTCTAATTTGTATCTAACTACTATAGGAATCATCATGCAAAGTTTGGAATCGATAGGACAATTCTAACCTGTTTAAATTAACGAAAAGAGCTAACTCTCTGTGACGGACGTACGGACGGACGGACGTATCCTAAATGTAGAAAATCTTAGCTTTTTAAAAAAAGCAATACAGCAAATATATAGAAACCGCGCGACAATAGGAATTAATATAACAAACGGTAAGATTTTATGAAAACCTATAGAGGAGCTTTGTTAATAAAAAATTTAAAATGTAGAATATGTAAGATGAAATAAGATTCTGCTTAGTATGTAAAATTTTCATGAGTCAAAACGGATTATAATACAATGGAAATTATAAATGTACTAATGTTAATAAGAAAGTTCTTAACTCATTTTACGTAATATTGATTTACTTCATTATACTTGTACTTATAATTAGGGAGGGAGAGGACGTTGGCCAAAATTGTGTGTTTCAGATTAAAGAGTTATTGGTGTACAGATCAGAGAGAGAGGGGACAATGAGCTTTCTATAACACTAGTACCCAAAGTTTTATAATAACGTTTTGTTATTGTTGTCTTAACAACTTTGGGGAATTTAGTGAATTTTGATTGGTGATTCATAAAGTTTAGTGTTCAAACATTTCAACTACTAAATACTTAATACTTATACATCATAATTGGGGATGTACATCAATTTATCAGCCATTGTCTTATCCCTTTAGATACCTGAGTGTCACTTCTTTTTTGTATTAATTGTGCTTAATTATTTTTAGGCTGTTAATATGATTGTTTGTGGGGGTATTTTAGTGAGCCCTAGATATGTCATGTAAGTATACAGATAGATAGATAGATAGATAGATAGATAGATAGAGATAGATAGATAGATAGATAGATAGATAGATAGATAGATAGATAGATAGATAGATAGATAGATAGAGATAGATAGATAGATAGATAGATAGATAGATAGATAGATAGATAGATAGATAGATAGATAGATAGATAGATAGATAGATAGATAGATAGATAGATAGATAGATAGATAGATAGATAGATAGATAGATAGATAGATAGATAGATAGATAGATAGATAGATAGATAGATAGATAGATATATAGATAGATAGATAGATAGATAGATAGATAGATAGATAGATAGATAGATAGATAGATAGATAGATAGATAGATAGATAGATAGATAGATAGATAGATAGATAGATAGATAGATAGATAGATAGATAGATAGATAGATAGATAGATAGATAGACAGATAGATAGATAGATAGATAGATAGATAGATAGATAGATAGATAGATAGATAGATAGATAGATAGATAGATAGATAGATAGATAGATAGATATATAGATAGATAGATAGATAGATAGATAGACAGACAGATAGATAGATAGATAGATAGATAGATAGATAGATAGATAGATAGATAGATAGATAGATAGATAGATAGATAGATAGATAGATAGATAGATAGATAGATAGATAGATATATATATATAGATAGATAGATAGATAGATAGATAGATAGATAGATAGATAGATAAATATATAGATAGATAGATAAATAGATAGATAGATAGATAGATAGATAGAAATTGTGAGAGAAAAGTATTGGTTTTGGAATCTTATCGAAAATAGCATGCCGTAATAAGTATCTATAAAGAAAAACATGCATTGTATCAAAATCTTTAATCCTTTGCATGTGATGCGCAGCTTATGATGCGGTTGAAGAATAATAAAAAAATTAAATCGGTTGTTGTTAGTGGTAGGGATAAGACAACGGCCGATAAATTGTTGTACATCACCAATGTTGATACACAAAATTACACCTTCTGTAGATTAATTTAGTGGTTGGTTGAAACGTTTGATCACTCAACTTAATGAATCAACCAATCAAAAGTCATCAAAGTTGTTAAGCCAACGAATAAAAAAGCGTTATTCTAAAACTTTGGGGACTTTTGTAATAAACAGTCCATTGTCCCCTCGCTCTCTGTGTTTGTTGTCATAAAATGTAATTTGATGTGTATTTAAATCTTTTTATATGATTCTGTATCTAAGCTATTGTTATTATATGATGTATTAGTAATTAGCAGTATTTATTATCATCGCATTTCCATAAAATCCAGGTCAGTTAGGAAAATAAACTTTACTTATTATGGGGGGGGGGGGGGAGGTACCAAACCACAACCCCCTTGGAACTCTTACGATTTTGAACATTCCCCCCCCCCCCCCCCATATACTAAATCGTTTTTTTTATTTTACTTTTTAAGATCATTTATTTATACAAATGTATAAAAATCCATTATAAATTTGAAACTATTTTTCAAACCCCGTTTAATTTTAGGTAGGGGGCCTTTTTTAACTATTGGTATTAATTTTTATGTTTTAATTCGTAAAACATTGTCTGTATACATTATTTTTCAGTATGGCTCAGAACTGGTTTTAATCAAACGGATATTTAATGAATAACATTCTAACTTAAAAAATGCTTATTTTTTTATTTTAACTAAATAATCATTATTTTTTTCTTGATATGTTCATCTACATTATACAAAGAAATCAGCTTCTACAGAATGTTTTATAAATAAATCACAATCAGATTAACAAGCATTCAACCTTTTTAAAAAGTCTCGGTGTCCAAATAGAATATAAAAATTCCGTCATTTAGTCTTAATAATATTTTTTATATGACGTAAATTTGACATAGACAAAATTTGGTCAAAAATGATCCATGTGACGTCATAATAATAAGGGATTATCCAACTCTTTTTTTCAGGGGTTTTCTTTCCCACTTCTCCTCTCATCTCCCTCATTTTTATGACATCACAAGGATCATTTTTGACACTATTAATCAGGGATCTAAATGGATAAGACAGTGGCCGATAAACTGATGTACATCTCAAATGATGATAAACAAAATTACCCCTTCTGTAAGTTACAATTAGTGTTTGAAACGATGGGAAACTCAACTTAATAAACCAACCAATCAAAAACAGTGAAAGTCCCCATAGTTGTTAAATCAACGAATAAGAAAACGTTATTAAACTTTGGGGACTAGTGTAATAAACAGACCAATGTTCCCTCCCTCCCTGAATATTAATACATCATGGATCTAAACCATATTGATTAAGATATATAAGTTGGAAAGAATTTTAATGTTAGAGGGAGATTTGAAATCTGCGTCAAATTTTAAGGATTTTTATAAAATTCGTTTTTTGTATAATTCTTTATCTAAAAGCGGAAGTACAATTTAAGTTAATTAATTTTGACCAATAGGATAGGTGGATTAGAAACTACCTGCGCTCTAATTGGGTGAATGATGTACGACACTTAAGCCTCTCCAATCAAAGCGCAGATAGTTTTCAAACCACCAATCACAGATGTCAAAATTAATTAACTTAAATTGTATTTCCGCTTTTAGATAAATAATTATACAAAAAAACGAATTTTATAAAAAATCCTTAAAATTTGATGCAGATTTCAAATCTCCCTCTAACATTAGAATTCCTTCCAACTTATATATCCTAATATTGATGTATAATTTAATCACAGTTTGACTTCAGGAACATGTTTGACAGATTTTAGTTGGATTTTTGGCGTTATCCTCTTAGAAAATTTTTTTTTCATTTTTTTTCAATTTTGTACCCCCCCCCCCCCCCCCCCCCCCACCTACCGACGAACAACTATTTTAGGTTAGGTTAGGTTTTAGGCTAGGGAGCCGAGCGCTGCGGCTAGGCAGGCAAGGGGGCCGAGCGCTGCGGCTAGGCAGGCTAGGGAGCCGAGCGCTGCGGCTAGGCAGGCTAGGGAGCCGAGCGCTGCGGCCAGAGTTCATAGTTCGCTGTCGGGGGGGGGGGGGGGTACTCAAATTTTCAATATTGAAAAAAAAATTTCTAAGAGGATAATACCGGATTTTTAAATTTTAATAAAAAATACCGTGTGATGATTTTATATGAATTTTAAGTCGTTTTACTATACCTAAGGCTTATACATTTTACCTTTAGTATGTCTAAATTTTCCCCATAGCATTACGAACTGACTGACGCCTGACGGATAGACATTACAAAGTGAATTATAGAGTAGAGAAGCTAATAAAAAATATCGTTTTATCTTAATATTATCATTTTTAAAGTCTTTTGTATTAAATGAAAAAAGTAGAAAATTTTTTTTTTATATTACTGCCGAAATTTGTAACATTAAAAAATGAAATAACACAACATCAAATTATTTTTAGTTAATTTTTGGGGATTGCATATACAGCTAATAAAAGGGTTTAATTTTGATAATTTAGTGCAAGTTTACCTTATGTATTTGGTCATTTTTTACCTCATTTATAAGTCACAATATCTTTATAATCTAATCTACAATTTTGGTCAGTAAAAATGTATACTGGCCTACCGTTGGCCATTTGTATCAAGTATGACGTCATTTTTTTATAGAGCTTCTTATTTTAGATCTGCAGCGCATTGTTTCTGTGCGTATGGGAAAGAGATTTATTGTAGAAAAGCCTTGGTCACAAGCAAAGATACAGATATTGTTTATAGGTAATTTTTTTTGTTAGCGAAGCTTTACAAAATTAGCGCCGGTGTGTTCGTAAATCCCTTAGTGTTAGCACTTATAGTTAATTTAAGTATGTTAGAACCGTTTCATGATTTTCAAACTTAGCTTGATGATTCCTGTAACAGAAGATATAATTTAGGAGATTTAATCAAGGCACTATGTTCATTTAAAACATAATATTTTTACTTTTTGAAAATGATTTGTATATGTTTAATGTAATTAATCAATTTAATTATTAGGCACTATATGTTATAAACTAAACATCTATATCATTAATTCTTAAGGTGTAAGTATTTAAAATGCCTATTATCTTTTTTTTATCATGATTATGTCTTTTTTTTTTACAAAAATCATTAATGAAATTGAAATGTGGGAGTTTACTCCATACGTCTGGGAAAAACTATAGAACTTTTGTCTATCTTCATTAGCTTGAAGGAAATTCCCAATGATGTTAGACAAAATTGCCCCTGTATTAATTTATAAAAGTTTCCAAAGTTTTAAGGCCAACTAGTAAGAAAATGTGATTATAAAACTTTGGGTACTAGACTAGTGTAGATAACGGTCCCATTTCCACTCCCTCAATTTAATAATCTATTTATAGAAAGCAAATTTTTATTTAATTTTATTATATAACATAAATTTCTTATTTTTTCAATGTTCATTTTAACTTTCCCACATATTTTTACATTTTTACAACAGAAAACATTACTTTATTAAAAAGAAAAAAGAAAACAGCAAATATGATTTTTATTTTACTCTTCATTCAAAATAAAAGAGAGAAGTATAAAATAAATAATAATATAAAACAGTTAGGGAGTTGAATCCATTTTTATAGAAGCAGAAACATAATCTATGATTATGGTTTGGACCCTCTAAAACTGTAATCTACCCTTCCACTTTCCCCTCTCTTGGTGAAGATATCTTCAACGCCGATACGATTTTTGAAATGTAAGATTCCACTTTCAATAGAGGCGAAACTGAAATCATACATCCATGTTTACATATCAGCGTATTCATAAACATTGATTTCCTTATTTATATCGACATAATAGTAATGTATCATTCTACTTTCAATAGAGACAAAACTGGAATGATACATTTAAGATAACATATCATATATTTAAATCGACATAGTAGAAATGGTACATATTATATAGTTTATTTTTTTTATTTTTATTAGTTTGAAGTTTTTAAGAAAAAAAGGACCTAAAAATAAAGGTTGTTAACACTTAACAATCAGGCCCATTTCCAGACCTTAGTCGTTCAATGCCCCCCCCCCCCCCACATATCATCTCGGCTCCTATAAGAGTTAGATGGCAAAAAAAAATTGTGCATGTTCCCTGTTCAATAATAAATTTCCGACTTTAAGTGAGACAAAGTCATTTTTCGCTTACTTCACCCTTTCATTTAACAACTTTATTTTTTAAGGTTAATTAAAAGGTTAAATGGATGTAATTTCCTTATTTTTGAAGCTAGAACAATTTTTTTCAGAAAATGTTTATCTTAAAGTAAATTTTTTATTAGAAATCTCAAAATATAAATTTTCTTATTCGTTGGCTTAACAACTTTAGGAACTTTTACTGAATTTTGATTGGTTGGTTTAACCACTACTATCTATAATACAAAGTAGAACGATATCTGTCTGTCTGTCTGTCCGTCGGCGTCCATCCGTCTGTCCCTTAAGATCTTGGTAACAACTGAACCGATTGGATTCTACTCTTCAGGGTATATACCTTTTGGTCCTGTTGTGGATTTAAGCTATTTTCTTGGGGGATGGGACAATCCCAACCCCCCAAAAATGAAAATTCCCCCCCCCCAAAAAAAAAAAATTCTGGTGTTGCCCATAAATTATGAGCGCAGTACCAGAATTTTTTTGTTTATTTTTATTTTTTTTATTTTTTTTAAATTACCTCATCAGCCAAGCCCCTAGAGGCTAGGGGCGAAGCCGCTAGTACTTAATAACCTAACCATTCAAAATCCAATAAAAGTCCCCAAAGTTGTTAAGCCAGCTAATAAGAAAACGTTATCGTAAAACTTTGGGGACTAGTATAATAAACAGTCCATTGTCCACCTCTCTCTCTGCTAGTTCCCAAAGTTTTATAATAACGTTTTCATTTTTGTTTGCTTAACATCTTTGGGGACTTTTACTGAATTTTAATTGGTTAGTTTATTTAGTATAGTGTCAAAACGTTTCAACCACTGATGGCAAATTACAGTAGGGGTATTTTTGGGAATGTACATCCATTTATCAGCTATTGTCTTATCCCTTTAGATCCCTGGTGGCGATAAACTTGAATTAAAGTACCTAGAGGGTTTGGACCAGCTAAGAAGGTAATTTCAGTCCAATGTTCCCTACCTCCCTGGGTACAATAAAAGTTGTCTACAGGGAGGGAAAAATGGACGAAAAATTAAATAAATTCTGTCTATAATAACATGAGAAGACAGAATGAGAAGAACAGTAGCACCCTGTAATCGTTATCAGAAAGTCCTGAACGTCCATTTAAAACATTTGACGACGCTTTTTATATTAAGAGTTAAAACAATATAAATTGATAAGATACATACAAAATGTTAATGCTTCTAAGCGACGTTTTTTACAAAAAGGGTTGGTAGAATTCTGTATGTCTAAAAAAATCACTCTTATGGTTTGCAGGTTTCTATAACTATGTCTTTTTAATATGTTCACTCTCAGCCAAATAAGGGAGGGTTTAAATTTCAGTAGTACCCGAAGTTTTATAAACATTTGTTGGATTTATAAATTTGTTTACTTTTATTTAATCTTAATTGGTTGATGAAAACTGGCATTGTCAAAACTAAACAGCCAAGATTAGTTGTTTATTGCATCTGTTTTTCCAGTTTTGTTAGTCCCGAAGAAGCGAAGGCCCAGTCTAACAAAACTGGTGTTCATATTACAACTTTTTACTTTACTATTTGTAGAAAAATGTCTATAATACAATACAATACATGGTTTCAGGTATGGATTAGACGGGTCTGATCCAGCAGATAATAATTGGTTTCGTAGCCATACTGGAAAATCATAAAAAATCATGGACAGAAGGACGGACAGGCAGAAAAGTGAATTGTAGAGTACCATCGCATTTTATTCTTTCTTACTCCAGAGAGCGAGGAGACAATTGACTTCTTATTACAATAATACACAAAGTTTTACAATAACGTTTTCTTATTCGTTGGCTTTGATTGGTTGATTACATTGTGTTTATAAACGTTTGAACCACTAATTTTAATCTACATAAGGGGTTATTTAGTGCGTCATCATTATGGATGTGCATTAATTTATCGGCCATTATCTTATCTCTTTAGATCCCTGATATGTTTCATAATTTTATTTGTTAGCTTTGCTTAAGTGAAAGCTTTTCATTACAATAAGTTTTAAGTCTTAAGTATGTGTTATAACATATAACATAGGCCAAAGTTAAACTATATCTGAGAGTGATAGGACAATGGCAGATTGGTTATCATACCTTTTTACATAAAAATAAAATGGTTTGGCAAGAATAATTTATATTCCATTGTCCTTTACCATTATCCCAAAGTTAATTAAATCTATAAGGCCTTTGAATCAAATTTATCAAGCTATATGAAATATATTCAAATCTATTTTTACAGTTTTAAAGAATCCTGAGATAAGAATTACCTTTACTTAAATTCAATCCACCTTCAATGAAAGCCAAAATAGATAGGCAAAATTTCTGGATTCTATTTTGTACTTCAGTTTGAATTTTCATTGGTTTGAAATAAATGCACATTTAAAATAATCTTTGCCTAAGAAAAGATAAATATACCATGCGTGATTTTATTTTACTTTTTGGGCTAGTTATTATTTCTGAGAGAAAAGTAAAAATAAGTATTTTTTTTGTTGATTTTTTGGTATCAGTGCATATAAAAGGAAACGGCATTAACCTCTTAGGAAGTTTTTTTATCAATTTTGAAAATTTGCCCCCCCCCCCCCCCCCCTCCAGACAGAGTCTGAATTCAATCTAAGGCAAAGTCTTGGTGAACTAGACTTTCCTGATGAAGGGTAATAGATATCTGAAAATAGAAATGACGCAAATAAGTACAAATGATACGCAAATTTTGATCACAATTCTCATGTTTACCTAAAAATGCAACATATAATAATAGCCATTAAAACAATTTTCAAGCACAACTTTTGTCTTATTAGGATAACAATTAAATAAGAAAAATATTTATATCATATGAAATTCGTGATCAAACACCTAATTGATAAAATGCAAGACATAGCTTTTATTTTAAACTGTTTTTAACCTATTTTTAAAACGTATATAAAAAATATACTAAGACACCAGTAGAATCAGACTGCAGAGCCTAAATTTGAATAAAATCCTGAATAAACTTTTTTGGGGGGATTTAAATATTAATTTTTACTGTTGCCTTGATCATTTTGACCGAAGCAAAAGGTTTTTTTTTTATTTGGGTAAAATTCGTAGCTTTTAGAGTGTTTTGCTTCATAAATATTGTATTCTGGTATTGAGTAAAATTAGGCCTTATAATTTTACTATAAAAATTCACTAAAAAGTTAATTCTTTATAATATATCAACGAATTAACATTAACATGTTTGTGTTCTCTCACTTATTTTAAAAACATAAAAAACGGCTGTAAAGGGTTTAATGACAACAAATGTTTATGCAATACAACAAATTTATTTTTGTCACATATACAAATGCGTTATAAAATAAGATTATTCAAACTTATTTTTTAAAATAATTGTAAAAAGAATGTATCTTTTATGTGTATGGTTTTCATTCTTTTTATTTTAATTAAATAAAAATTATTTAACTACATTGGAAATAAGTCACTTTGTGAAAACACTCTTTTTTTGAATTGTTAGGAATTGAAATAAAACAAGACTTCTTATTGGTTAGATTTCAGAATTATTTGTTTTATTGTATAATGTTAGATTTTTCAATGAAATTAATTGTTTTGGAAAAAAAAATTATTTTCAATGAACAGAGTAATGTTTTTTTTATTGTATCAATATAAAGTGAAATATATAAAAATGTTCTGTAAGCCACAATATTACCCGAAGTAAAAAAAGAGCTTTTGCTCCGGTCAATATGATTACAGCAACACTAAAAATTAATTTTTAAATCCCCCAAAAAAAGTTTATTGGGGACTTAATTCAAATTTGGGCTCTGCAGTCTGATTCTATAGGTGTCCTAGTATATTTTTGACCCCCCATTCAAAAATAGGTTAAAAACAGTTTAAGAAAGACTAGGGGCAGCGAACGCCCCCAAGAAGCCTCTAGGTGTTCTTAAGGTGGGAGGGGGATAAGTCAACCGCCCATCTACTTTTTAATTTGAGTTTTAATAAGAAATATTGAGAGAGAAAAAAATTGGGGGGGGGATTTTAAATTGGGAGGGTGGAGATACGCTCTCCCAAAATGGCTAAAAACCTTCCCTGTACCTAAAAAAAAGCTTAATTGCAAAGGAAAATTAAACAGATGTCATTCAAAAAAAAAAGATTTTAATTGGCACATTTGTATAAACACCTGTAGACTCAATAATGACGCACAAAATAGGAAAAGGAAAAAAGAGAGAGGGTAATTCAAGTTTTAAGATATCCTAAAATAGTTATGATCGCCAACTTCCTTCACCACTTTCCTTTAACCTTTCCTTCCTTGCCCCGTCCAGACATACAGAGGCAAGGGTAATAGTAGGGGGGATTGAGTGTGAAGGGGAAGAAAAAGGGGAGGCGGAAAAAGTTTAAATTTTGAGTGCTGTGGCCAGAGATGTTCGTTGTCGGGTGGGTACTCAAATTTTCAAAATTTCAAAAAACTATTTTAGGTTAGGTTAGGTTATAGGCTAGGGAGCCGAGCATTGCGGCCAGAGATGTTCGTTGTTGGGGGTACTCAAATTTTCAAAATTTCAAAAAACTATTTTAGGTTAGGTTAGGTTATAGGCAAGGGAGCCAAGCGCTGCGGCAAGAGATGTTTGTTGTCGGGGGTACTCAAATTTTCAAAATGTTAAAAACTATTTTAGGTTAGGTTAGGTTAGGTTATAGGCTAGGGAGCCAAGCGCTATGGCCAGAGATGTTCATTGTCAGGGGAACTTCTCAATTTTGAAAATATTTTTATGTCCTAAATAGGACTTGATTCATACTGTTTGAAGCATGGACCGGGCTTCACAGCAAATGTGTTGGTAAACTTCTCGGCGAAAGTGTTAGTAAACTTTACAGCGTAACTGTGCTACATTAATATTTATATGTGCTATATGTGCCCTACTCTCTGCCTTTCTCATCCCTTGTCTCTGCCCTCTCACACTCCTTCCATGCGCTCCATCCACTTCAACCAATGAGAGTGTGACTCTCATTGGTTGGAGTTTTATATAAATAAGCCTGTGGCTTGTGGTGCAGGACTGTGATTCTGTTCACCGGTTGCCATGCTAGACTAATGAGGCTTATGTCTCCACTTACCCTCCCTCCCACCCCTCCCTTCCTTCCTGTTCAACATAATAATATTTTGATAAAAAAATCCTAAGAGGAAATTACCAAGGAAACACCCAAATTTGCCTTTTTTCGGTACTTTCCTTGAAATATAAAGATATCTTAAAAATGATTGATTGGGCTTGTAAAGGAACCATTTGAGCATCTTTGGTCGAAAAAGGTCTGATTTGTGAGCATTTTTGACCAAGTTGTGGCAAAATAATAATGAAACATATAAAAAGGTAGCACACTTTAAATACTAAGTCATTTATAGTAAAAGTGGCTTATACAAGTTGAAATGAAGAAAAAGGAGGAGGAGTAATAATTAATCCCTTCCTTCCTGTAAGCAGTTTATGAAAAAAATGAAGATTTGACTGATATAAGCCAAATAAGCAAAGTTTTTCATTGATTACCTGTAAGTAATTTATCAAAAATAGCATAATTTGTTATATAAGCCAAATAAATAATAATTTTCATTGATTGCTTATATTAAATGGTGGCTTCGCCCCTGGCCTCTATGGGCTTTGCCCTAAGAGATAATAAAAAAAAAATAAAGTACTACTGGTGCTGCTCATTGTCTAATGTGTTCCCAAGAAATCATTATTTTTTTTTGGGGGGGGGTATTTTCATTTTTTGGGGGGTTGGGGGTGTCCCACCCCCCAAGAAAATAGCTTAAAACCACCACAGGACCAATAGGTATATACCCTGAAGAGTAGAATCCAATCGGTTCAGTGGTTACCTAGATCTTAAGGGACAGATGGATGGACAGATAGACATCGTTCTACTTTTATAAGTAATTTATCCAAAAAAAAGCATGATTTTGTTGATTAGCCAAATAAGCAGTAATCTTGATTGAATGCTTATACATAAGTTATCAAAAAATAGCATGATTTGGTATATAGCAAGTCAAATAAGCAATAATTTTCATTGTTTGCTTTAAAGAAGAAAAAGTATAGGATAGAATCCATGTAGAAGATTTTGCGAAGCTAGCTTGAAAAAAATTGGAACTTTTGACAGACCCAAAAGTTCATATAGCTTTTAGTAAAATTGCATGATTACATACATACATTATCCAAGTTACCAGCAATAAAGAAAAATTGCTGTCCAAATTGACTTAAACCTCAGCTTTAATACTGAATGAATTTCTGTATCTCCTAGAAATTCATGTTTATTAAAGAAAGCTTTAACTTTAAAGTTGTACCATGAAAACCTTTTGAAACAAAACTATGTCAAAATAGGGGTCTTTAACTACAAGACTTACTTTTGCTGTGCTGTGGCAATGTTTACATGATTGAGATCTTTAGTGAATTTAGAATAATCTATACCTACATATATTAAGATTCATATTCCCACACTGTTTTTGTTTTTAAGTGGAAAGCTTTACAGTAGTTTAATATAGAAGAGATTTTTAAATAAGAAAAAGTTACTTGTATCAAAGGCAAATTAATACCCTTTAAGAAACCGTGCAAGAAATAAACCGCTTTAACTGCTGAAAGACTACCACAAGTAGACCCAATACAAAAAAATTGAAGCCTCCAGCTTTAAAAACAAAAAAGTTATAGACATTTCAATATCATATTTCTAGTACAATGAAAATTTTGAAAGTTTTTCATTGCTAATAATAAAATTTTCATTATTAAAATACGTCGCCCAGAAAATTATAAGCTTATTTTTGGCAGAAACTTAGGATGCCAGTAACTGATAACATTTTTACAATAAAAACACCTTTCTTTATAGTCAAAATCATTAAAAAAAAATTCAGTTTAATTTGCATTGTATTGAGAGTAATGTAGCCTGAGAATGCTAGCCTTTAGGATTTCTAGCCAATCAGAAGTCTGAGTCCACGCTAAGTACGCTAAACAACCAATCAATGTATTACTTACATTAGTTTCATTTTTTCCTGCTATGATTTTATGCTTTTAAACGCAATTTAAACTGAATTTTTTAAAAGACATTTTGACTATAAAAGAGGGTGTTTTTATTGTAAAAATGTTATCAGTTTCTGGCAGTCTAAGTTTTTGACAAAGATAAGCTATTAATTTTGTTTTTGAAGCTGGAGGCTTCAAATTTTTTTTATTGGGCCTACTTATGGCAGGCTTTCAGCAGTTAAAGAGAGGTATTTCTTGCAGGGTTCCTTTAATATTCCATTTATTAATGAATTTAATTCAAAAATTTTAATAGAAACAGATTAATTACAATTTTGTTACTTAGCAGTTTATTAGAAATATATAGAAAATTATAGAAATATTTATCCTACAATCAAGAATCAGATAACCTGTAGAGTCATATATTAGCACAATTGAAAAAGGAATCGATTTGGTCAAACTGGTCCTATAATCCATCAACTCAAAAGAGAAATTCTAGAAGATAAACACTTTTGTTTATTTTTTGTTATTTATGAATCATTCCAGTAATACAGTAAAGGAATTTTTCAACCATATGATTTCTAAAAAGCTATCTTTGTCTTAAGAAATGCAAATTTTATCTCTTTCCTGTAAAAATTTTTACATATTTCTACCAATAACTTAGCCAGATTGTTCTTCTGCAGTTATTCTATTGGCTGATTTAGAGATGGTGTCTCTAAATTTTCTCTATTCTTATAAGTAAAGAATCCTATACCTCAATGGGTAAGATCAAAAAGAAAACACATATCATTTTTGGAAAGTATATACTTTCCGGAAGCCAATCTTTATGAGGAAGGTATTTTTAGAAAGGGGAAAATGTGTAGAAAACACCCATGTAAATTAGAAAATCCGCAGAAATCATTTTTAAAAGTTATTGGCAAACATTTGCAATGTTAATTTGCAAAATTAATTTTATGCCCTAAATGACATATTCTGAAATAAATCTTTTATGAAAGTTTATTATCTATGAGTTTAGGACATGCTTAAGACATAAAAAATATTTTCAGTGTTACTTTTTTCGCCCTACATGTGAAAAAAGGCATTTCTCACATTTTATTATAGAAAATTGCATATAAACAAAATAAATTTTTTTTTCTACAGTCAACATAATAATTGGGATAAAATCTTTCATTTTAAATGTAGAAGTCAGATAAAGAATCCTTTTTAGAGCAAATATAGTGCAAAAAGTAACCAAGACTGTTTAGCAAAGTATGAATATCTAATGAAATAGATACTTTTAAATTTTGATATACATATCAGATAAAAATATATAAAAAAAAGAGATAAAAAACTATAAAACAAGGTATATATTTTTTTCACTCTGTCACTGAATAAAGAGCACTTTTAGGTTTGATTTTAACCAATGCAGCACTTAAACACTCATTTTTCAAGGTAAATAAACAAAATGAATGCAATTATACAATTAAGTCAGTTTAATAATACAGTAAGCCTTTTTGTAGCAATTTTTTTTTGTTGAAATTATTCTTTATTTCTATAATAAACTGTATTAAAATCTAATGATTTGAAAATTCGTAATTAAGAACTTCATTTTTACACTGTTTAGACATATAAATTACAAAGAAAATGATTAAATCCTTTAAGTTTGAATAATACTTTATATATTTACATAATAAAAACATTAAAATTGTTAAAGATTAAAAAAAAAGATAAAAATAAGTAATTTTTAAAATCATTTTGTGTCGTCTTCATAAAATATTTCCCCTTTTATATTTTAGTCTGGTAGAATTCATAATTATAAATAACCTTTCTTGAGCATATATATGTTTTATTGAAATTAATTATAAGAATGTAAAACATTTTTTGATTGATTTAATATTAACAATTCACCTAACATTTTGTTATTTTACTATTTTTTGAAACTCTTTTATTCTTATTAATAATTCTATTTAACACAAAAAGCTCATAGGGAGTTGATAACCTTTATTTCTTGCTTTGTATTCTAGTCAGGTATTTTATTTGACTAAATTTTTAAAAACTATACAGCATGCATGTTTGTGTCAATAATGAAGACATTACGGGTTTTTATGTACAAAAAGTTGTTTTAAAGCAAGAAAAAAAATAAAATCTTTCTAGTAACTAATATACAATTTTGTAGTTTTAAATATGTCTGTATTTTGGTTTCTAAAAAAAGTACTATACCAACAAACATGCATGCCTGAAAATTAGTTTCAATATTCAAATTAAACAGGAAAAAGAAACTAAGTCGTCGTTATAATTGTTGTTTGTTATTATTGGTGTAAGGTTTTTTTTAATGAAACTTTTTTGGATCTCGTTAATTCGATTTCTGCGGATTTTCTGGTTGCCAGAAATGAAATCTACGCATCTTTTTTAGCTAGATGGCATTTGTCTGGTTAAGATTGGATAAAAAATTCTTTGGTTGGTTAAATTTAATAAGTGTGAAAACAAATAAAACACAAAGACAAGTTAACCAAATTCAAGTCAAATCACAACTGCTGCATTGATTTTACATTAATAAGATTTTATTTGCGTTACAAAAGTATCTAAAAGTATACTGAGCACAATTTACAGAAACACATCTTATCTTTCTGTATTCAAAGCAGAATTGCCTTCTATATTTGTTGAATTTGGTGTTTTCACCTGAAATCTTTGAAATTAAATATCTGCCAAGTAGGAGCAGCTAGGATTTTATTCTCAATGGATTCTAAATGTCTCTAGGTCCTAATTGAACACTGCATTGTCCGTTTTGATGGTAAATTTTTTTATACTTTAACCCATTAGTGCCGAGCGCCACTTTTATGGGCCGATCGAGCTGAAAATCTCAGGGAAGCTTTAAAATGGTAAAAACGGAAAACGTATTTTTTTGTTTTGCTCTAGTGGCATGCACAGGAAAGTTGCAAAAAAACGGGTTCGGCATGACCATAAATGCACAACGGGCATTTCGACCCGTTTTGGGCGGTTTCCCCAAGCATTAAAACCCGGTTTTGAAATTAAAAATGTAATTTTTGAACGCCCAAAGTGAGATGAACACTTTTTAGACCTTTGATACGATCCATAATTGAAAACTACACAACCTCATGTAATCTATAGAGCTACAAGTAATATACAAAGCGATTTATATCCAATTAAATGTTTCAGTTATAGGTGCCGCCGTTTTCGGTTAAAAAAACCCGTTTCTTGAAGTTTTAAAACACACACACTACAAAAAAAGAACATATAAAAATTGGGTAATACATATCAGAAAACGAGCATAAAAATATTGGAGGACACATATAGAGATTACTAGGGTATACTGATTAGGGTGGCTCAAGAATAATAAATCATAAAAAAATATTTAATGGTTGAAAAGTTAAAACCGGGTAATAAAACCAAATTTATGGCCCTGCCGAACCGGGTCATAATAGGGCATAAAAAAACGATAAAAAATAATAATTTGAATAAAACGAATTCACAAATAGATGTACTTGTCAATAAACATTAGATTTCACAAAAAAAATCAGCGACTTTACAATAAAAACAAAAAAGTTAGAAGGGGTATTTTGAATTCACCAAAATTTTCGTGGTTTTCAAATTTTGTTGAGCTATACCGGCAAACAGAAGTAAGCAAAACTGCCTACTCCAGGGGGAAATGAAAACTAGGGTAGTAGAGGGGGGATTCATACTGAGAATGATGCAATTTGAAGACTGGAAACCTTTTTTTTTAACATTTTCTGGAACCGGGTTTTAATACCCGGTTCGTCACTAATGGGTTAAATGAGTAAGGCAGGATATGAACGTTTGTCGACCAACGAGTTGACCGACTTCTTGCTAACCAAGTAGAATAGTAGACAGATCCAAAATGATTAATGCAAACAAATGTGCATTTGACTCTTATCATAGGCATGTAACTACCCAACCCAGGCCCACCATTTGAACTACAAAAATAACTCACAAGGCTGTTAATGTATATTAAAGGAAAGAAAGGATTGTGTAGAAATGTTGTAAAAGTCTAGTAAAAAAGTTGATAAAAAGTTTGACAAAAAGCAAAATGGTAAAAATATAAAAAGATATGATATTTCAAAATTAGTTAAGGAAAAAGTTTGGAAAAACTGTTTGGAGAAAAAAGCCCCCTACCCATTTAAAAACAGAGCTTCATGATGCTAGGGGCGCAACCACTATAGTCTACAATATAAGGTAGCGAAGGATTTTAATTTAAAGCAAAATATTTAGGAAAAGCAAGTTAAAATTACATGATGAGTTTCATAATTATTTATAAGTAACAGGGTGTCCACTTGTGTGGCATGAATGTCAGTGTGTGTGCACTGAGGGATCTTACTAACCAATAACCAAAAAAGTATAATAATATTTCTTCTAGTGGCAATTTATCATAAAAGGATTGTGAATGATACCCTCAAATCTTTGTCTCCCATCCTCCCCCTTTCTCTTATTCATTATCTACATTTGATCCATATCAAGGTTTTTTGATTTACAGTGAATTGTTGTAGAACAGAGCAATATCTATAACTCTTCTTAACCCCCCTCCCTATATTAGAACAGAGAAACCAGTACAGTACAAAGTATCCAAAAAAGATCCATTTGCATTAAGTAGGGTGAGGGGGGGCATAGACCAGTAAGGAGTTAATCCAGTAATTATTGACCTACTTTCATAAAATGACCTTTATCTCCATGTTCCTTTTGAATGACAGAAAAAAAACATAAACCCCAAACAAACATATTATGCAAATCTGAATTTTCAAAATAGCAGCTTTATTATTCATTTAGGATGATTTTACAATAAATATGAAATGTAGATGCCTCTTTTGGTTACAAAATTCCACTGTTATTTTTTAATTAATTAGCACCAATAAAGCACAAGATCTCAAAAACAGCATTTGGGGGACATACTGGTAAACAAACATATTATGCAAATCCAAAACAAAGCAATAAAAAAAAGGTTTTTTGGCACATTTCTCCTCTTTTAAAGATTGATTATGATAAAATAATAATTTTTTAAGGGATTTATGCATTAATTATTATGAAATATAGTATAAGGTAGAAATTAATGATTTTTCTAAATAAGAAATGTTTGAAAAAATAAATTCGATCCCTATCACTTTAGAGGACAGCTGCTGACCCCCAGTCTTATGGATGAACATAAATACATGTTAAAGATAAAAATTACCCTGAAAATTATATAAAAATGTTTTTTGGTGTGTTGAAAAAATCAATTTTAAAATCTTGATTTTGAGGATGATGACCTTTAAGATGCCCCTATTGGTGGTGATGGTGAGCCAAATATTATCAAAGTGCATGTCCATGATGACAACTTATATATTAAACTATGATCCAATTTTTGTAGTTATAGCATCCTCCAGCCCAGCATTATTAAAAAAGAAAAGAATTGCAATTTTATTTACTTCAATTCATAAGGTAAATACTGAGTTTTTGGAAGATGGTTATATTTCTTGTTGGAAGGCTCCATTGGAGGCTGCTATGAGTACAAAAAATGGTACATAGGTTAATAGACAAGTTGTTGTAATGGGCATGTACTTAGATAACGTTTGGCTCACCATCACCACCAACAGGAACATCTGAAAGGTCATCATCCTCAAAATCAAGATTTTAAAATTGATTTTTTTAACACATAAAAAAAACATTTTTGTATACTTTTCAGGGTAATTTTTATCTTTAACATGTATTTAGGTTCATCCATAAGACTGGGGGTCAGCAGCTGTCCTCTAAAGTGATAGGGATCGAATTTATTTTTTTCAAACATTTCTTATTTAGAAAAATCATTAATTTCTACCTTATACTATATTTCATAATAATTAATGCATAAATCCCTTAAAAAAAATATTATTTTATCATAATCAATCTTTAAAAGAGGAGAAAAGTACCAAAAAACCTTTTTTTATTGCTTTGTTTTGGATTTGCATAATATGTTTGTTCACCAGTATTTCCCCCAAATGCTGTTTTTGAGATCTTGTGCTTTATTGGTGCTGATTAATTAAAAAATAACAGCGGAATTTAGTAACCAAAAGAGGCATCTACATTAAGAGATATAAGTTTTCCGGAATTGTAATGTAGGGAGTAGATTTGAAATCTGCATCAAATTTTAAGGATTTTTTATAAAATTCGTTTTTTGTATAATTCTTTATCTAAAAGCGGAAATACAAATTAAGTTAATTAATTTTGGCATCTGTGATTGGTGGATTTAAAAAATCTGCGCTCTGATTGGATGTCGTACATCATTCAACCAATTAGAGCGCAGGTAGTTTAAAATCCACCTATCCTATTGGTCAAAATTAATTAACTTAAAATGTATTTTCGCTTTTAGATAAAGAATTTTACAAAAAACGAATTTTATAAAAAATCCTTAAAATTTGATGCAGATTTCAAATCTACTCCCTACATTACAATTCCGGAAAACTTATATCTCTTAATCTACATTTCATATTTATTGTAAAATCATCCTAAATGAATAATAAAGCTGCTATTTTGAAAATTCAGATTTGCATAATATGTTTGTTCGGAGTTTAGAAGCAAATTTGTTTGTTATTAAATTAATAAAAGAAAAAGTTGGACAATAGGACTATCAAGCTCCATGTTCAAGCACATTATGACTTGACTTGCTATCTCATGAGATCTACTCATTATTACCTTAACCTTGCCAAGTATGGCAGATGTCCCAAATTAAGTCACCGTAATGAATGACCCTCTCCAAAGAGGAGCTTGGGTTAAGGGTAGTACTGATTTTAAGTAAGTGACTATTGGGTATCCAAACTTACTCAATAATCCCCTTCTTACACAACCAGGGGATGATGCATGATTAATGTTGCGAATGAGAAATTAGAGCCAACATATGGATAATTGAACTTGAACTCTCACCACTGTAGCTCAGTGTGCTACCACTAAGCATGACACCCCTACTAAGTAATCAATGAAAATTATTTGACTTATATATATACAAAATCATACTTTTTTGAAAAAAAAATTACTTATAAGCATTCAATGAAAATTATTGCTTATTTGGCTTATATACCAAATCATGCCTTTTTATGCAGGGAGTAAGGGAGGGGACAATGGGCAATTAATTCAATTTAAGAGTTTTTGCTGAAAAGCAATGAAAACCAGATTTATCAAGAAAATTTAACCAAAATTGTAAAGGGATCATGGTAACCTAATTTAGAACAAAATTAGTTCTAAGAAAAAATCATTTACTTGAAAATTAAATTATCAACACATCACAATGTAGCAAACATTCTGTAATTAATCACTAGAAAAATCTTATTTAGAACTACCTCAACCCTTCTGATATATTTATAACTGACCCTAAATTCAAGCGGTTCTTAGATTATTTAATACATAAATATCACAGTAGAGTTTCTATACATGAAAAGACATTTTCTTGGGAAAAAATATTTGTTAAAACCAGCGATAAATAACAAACTTTTCTGTCTGCATATTCAAAACTAGCTCAGCTAGTTAGCGGGGCATTGATGCGCAAGTCCCCAAAATCAGTAAGAATCTGCTGTATTCGTGCACATTCCCTTTAAGCCAGTCCCCAAAGTCTGAGACTCCTTAAAAATTGAATATTCGATCCATTGTCCCCTCCCTTACTCCCTGCTTTTTATGTTAAATTTTGTATAAGCAATTGATGATAATTTTTGCTTATTTGGATTATATCAGCCAAATCTTCAATTTTCGTCATAAACTGCTTACAGGAAGGAAGGGATTAATTATTACTCCTCCTTCTTTTTCTTCACTTTAACTGATAAAAGCAACTTTTACTATAAATGTCTAAGAATTTATTTACTCCATCCACTTTTAACTCACAAATCAGACCAAATTGTTCAGTAATTGATCAGTAATTTACCACAAAAATTCACAATTAAATAAACAATTAACCTCTTAGTGCTTACTTACACGGTGAAAGATTACTAGGGAAATATTAAGATGAAATAAATTAAACAAAGAAATTACAAATATATACAATTGAATTAATTAATAAACGACTTTCTTAAAATAATTTTGAATACTCATTTGATACCCTTTTTAAAGTATTTTTTTTTTAAATAAACAAAATATCTTTTATATACGCTCTTTGTATGTTTTATTTATTTAGTTAAGAATATACAACAATGTTTAAATCATATATAAAATCTATGCTTTTTTTCACAATTGACATAATTTTAAAATAGTATGGTACATTTCTATTATGTCGATGTTAAAAAAGTAATGGAAGATTACAGAAACATAGATATTAAAAATGTAAACCATGATTCCAGTTTCGCCTCTATTAAAAGTGGAATCTTACATTTCAAAAATCGTATCAGTGTTGAAGATATCTTCACCAAGAGAGGCAAAAGTGGAATCTTACATTTCAAAAATCGTATCGGCGTTGAAGATATCTTCACCAAGAGAGGGGAAAGTGGAAGGGTAGATTATAGTTTTAGAGGGTCCAAACCATAATCATAGATTATGTTTCTGCTTCTATAAAAATGGATTCAACTCCCTAACTGTAAAATATTCAAATTTTCCCCTTTATTGACGAACAACAAATTGTTTTCAAATAATATAAACCCATAAAACTCGCAACATAATGATTGAATTTTTTTTCCACAATCCACAATTAAAAATCTACAATGAAATTTGTATTTTCATGCTAAAAAATATATTGTTTTTTTTTGTAAGATTCTCAATAAAAAATTGTTTTCTTATATAATTATTTACTTTAAAAATAGAAAGATGAAAACATTTTCTTTTCCTAAAATGATAAATAATATTTTAAGTTTTGGAATACTTAAACTGTTTTTAACCTATCTTTAAAAGGTTTATAAAAAATATACTATGACAGTAATATAATTATACTGCAGAGCTAAAAATACGAATAGGCCACAAAATAACTCTTTTGGGGGATTTTAAAGTTTATTTTTTATTATGGATATAATCAACTATAAAATTTTTCACTTAAAATATTAAATTCATCCGCCCAACTATTTTAGATTGGTCCTTGGAGCTACGAGGTACAAAGATCTCGAGGGAACCAGAATATATAACATTGAATCTGTAAGGTATTCAATAAATTAAATACGTTTAGATACACATCCCAAACAACTACCTGACCCCTGTCTACCTTTTTTGTCTGCTAGCAAAATGCTTTCTGCTCTTTTTGTTGCGACTTGGCTGTGTTAATATTCAGGACGCCATTGGCTGATATTGAAAGTCGGCACAGGGTCCACGGGGTGGAGACAGTTATTTTACCCCTTCCCCCTCAATTGTTTAACTCTAATAAGATAAAAGTGAAGCTACTCTATATTTAGGGTTGGATGATCGATATATAATCACTTGGATGTTGTACCAGATTTGCATGTAATTTAATAAAGTGAGACTTCAGGGTGGCTAAAATAACGATATTCCCGCCCCATGAACGAACCGATCAATAAGTTATGTCCCCAACTTAACGACAAATTTTCCCCTGTCAATATATCAATTTATTACATATCCATCGGCTGGTTAGTCGCGTACTGTAGAGAATGCTATCCGGGGCGCTTAATGTACGTATGTCTAACAGCCAAGGATACCTGAGTTAAGCAATAAGTCCACTTTTTTTTGTCCAAACTTAAGTATTATTAGGTAATGGGAAACCCAACAAATAAAAACCTTGCGATTAAGTTGCGCCTGTTTCATGGCCAAGTTATTCCACAAAATCTTAAAAGTATTATAATTCGCCTTACAAAGCAGAAGTAGGTACACAGTAATACACTTATGGAGGGGGGACATTGGACTGTAATTCATACTGAGGTGGATTCTTTAAAAAAAATTGCCCAACTAATCGCTTAGTGGGGCAAAAATGGTTTTCGTGAAAAATCCTCAAAAATTACATAAAAAATCTACAAATATTAAACAAAATCATAGAAGGGTTATTAAGATAAGATTTAATTTAATTTTTGTAGATTTTTTATGTGATTTTGGAGGTTTTTTCACGAAAACAATTTTGCCCCACTAAGCGATTAGTGGGTCAAATTTTTTTTAAGAATCAACCTCTGGTTCCCAACATGTTATAAACAAGTTCCCTCACTTGTAAGCTTTTGCTTAGATTGTACAAATCATCAGTGTCCAAACATTTCCATAATTAATCTTAATCTACAGAAGGGGTAATGTTGTTTATAAAAATTAGGAATGTACATCAATTAATCGTCCATTGTCTTATCACTTAAGTTTCCTATAATAAAAAAGCTTTGTTTTTTTAAAAACATGATATTTTTAAAAAGAACAGTCAATGTAAAACTTGTTACAAAAATAACAAAGTTTATTAATAAATTGTTAAAAACAGATTATATACTATTTATAGTTTTAAACTAAAGATTTAATAATTAATTATTTGTGATTTACAATTCACTGTACAGTTATACAGTATTTTAAATCCTACAATATATATTTAGAACATATTTACTAGCTCTTATAGCAGCCGAGAGATTACTTATTGCAGGACTTTTTTATTTTTAGCCCCTTCCTTTTCGGTTCACCACTAAAGGTGAATAATGAGGGATTTTACCCTTTGTTCTAAATTTTAAAATTAAAATTAAAAATGTTTTTAATATTTTTTCTGGGGACAATTTATTAGAAAGGGAGTTATCTCCCACCCTGAAAATAGCTTAGAACCCCCTCTTGAACAGTAGGTATATTCTCTGAGAAGTACAACCTCCTCGGTTCAGTGGTTACAAAGATAAAAAATGTCATTTGCGCATTTTGATTTTTCGCATATTACTCTAGGGAAGAATATGCAAGAATCGCTTGTAAAAATAATAGTTTTAAAAAAATTATGATTTGTTTACGTGCATGATTTCTTTCATTTTAAAATGAAATGTTTAAATGAAAACAAGGATAATATTACGCTTTGTAGCGTATCTCTGCTGAATACCCAAAAAGAAACTAATCAATATACTGTGGACACATCGGACGGACATCACCCAATTTCAACAGTTGAGAAGCTTCGCTTCTAACCCAATAACACAGAAGTTATATTCACAAGTTTATAAATACAAAGTTTTATAATAATTAAATCCGTATAATTGTACTAATTAAATAGAATTAAAGGTACGGTCATTTACCCACATCATTAATTTTAATCATTTACGTTATTGTGTCATTAAAACTTTAATAGAACATTTTGTTAATATATGTTCATACCTAATTATAATATACAAATTAAAATTACATACTACTAATTGATATATTTATAACTAATTTCAACCTCTCCCCCCCCCCCTGCCTGTTAATAAAAAAACACCAAAGTTGATTGGAGTTTTTAAAGGGGTGTCAAAAATCGTAAAGAGGTGAAACAAATTTCTGGTACACCCTCCTGGTGAAACCCTGTGCACACTACTGAATGAAATCTACGTATTTCAGGCAGCCAACCGCACGTATCCGTCTCTACAGAATAAATCAGCTGGCCGGACCATTCGACATGGCCCTCATCAAGTCTGAAACAAGAATCATATTTGAACCCGGCAGAATTATGCCTGTAAGTATACGAAGCAGCCTATAGTGCCCTATAAAAATGACGTTATACAATACATAGGCCTATCATTGGTCCTTTGTATTGTATGACGTCATTGTTTTTTATATACACCATAAGCTGCTTCTGTAAGTACACATTTTTCACAGGAAAATAATTTGGTTTAAATCTAGAATGCAATGCCATACTAACTTGTATAAAAGTAGCAGAACCCGGTATTAGTGTCTTAGTGCCTGTAGATTAAGATCTTGCTAACCGCTGAACCGACATGGTTCTCCTTTACAGTTAAGTTTCTTATATGTCCTGGGAAAGTTTATAACTATTTCAGATAGGGCACTATCACCATCCCAAACTCACCTCTCCCCTCCTCAAGTGTTTCTAGTGTCTTAAACTAACAGCGACCCAATACTGTTTTATTTTTAAAGAAGTAAATTGAAATGTTTTTCTCGTAGGTGTATAGGAACCGGTTCTCATCCATTCGAAAAAACTATGGCAAGCATCTTATTATATCCAGCTTTCTACGAATATAAAAATTTACAATCATAAGATTAAAACCAGTTTTTTTAGCCCCGAGGTGCCGAAGGAAAGCTGTTTATAATACGATGCGAGAAATAACTATTCTTAATTTTGTTTAGATTTGCTTGGGGGCAGTGAGGGATGAAAATGTTGATGCATATGTTACAGGAAAATAAGAGTTTGCTCATAATATTGATAAGACACTTAAATAGTCATCAATCATCCTTATTTAAAAGTAACAGGATGTGTGTGAGTTTGATGAAAGAAAACACAGACGTACTTACATTTGCACAGGGAGGGAGGGGACATTAGACTGCTTATTTAACTAGTTTATAATAACGTTGTCTTATTCGTTGGCTTAACAACATTGGGAGCTTTAACCCTTTACAGTCGGGCCCCTTGCCGCACCTTAATCGGTCGAGGAGGGGGGAGGGGGCGTTCAACGCCCCCCCTTATTATCTCAGTTCCTATTAGAGCTAGAGAGCTAAATTTTTTTGTTCAAGTCCCCTGGTTGATAATGAATTTCCGACCTTTCATAAGTCTAAGTCAATTTTCGCTTCCTTCACACTTTTATTAATTTAACAACCTTTGTTTTTAGGTCTTTTTTTACTTAAAAATTTCAAACGTCTGTAATTTTCTTATTATTGAAGATAGAAGAACATTTTTTTTGCAGAAAATGTTTATCTTTATGTAAATTTTACATTAGAAATATCAAAATATAAATTTCAGCGGCCGCAGCTGTACTTGGCAGCTTCCAGCCGCCGCAGTCGGTGGTCGGCGGGAAAACGGCGGCGGGTATTTATGAAATTTTAATACGTTATGAAGACATGTAAGAAAACCTTAAGTTTAAAATTTGAAGTCTCTAACCCAAAAATTGCGGCTCCAGGAGCCTTTTAAAGATTTCTGGAGACCTGGAACCTGAAAGTGACTTGAACACCTGTATTTCATATAAGGATACTTCTAGAGGATATTTTAGTATTTTGGTATGATAAAATGCTTTTTTTTAGTAAAAAAAAAATATTTTGCTCTTTACCTGGATTACCCTGCCAGGTTTGCTGGCATCCTGTGCCCGCCAGGATGGAGATATTCAAAAAATTCCAACTCTCAGTTATGTGTCATACCCATACTTAAAAAGTCACGCAGTTTGGGCTCTTTATCTTTCATTCACAGAAAATGAGATAGAAATTAAAAAAACGGAGGGGGGGGGGGGTGCGTTCAACGCCCCCCCCCCCCCCCCAACCAACCGTTAAGGGTTAGTTGAATTTCATGGTTTGTTCATTAAGTTAAGTGTCTAATCATCTAAAGAAGGATAATTCTGTGTAGCATCATTGGGGATTTACAATAGTTTATCGGCCATTGCCTTATTCCTTAAGATTATATAGATAATATGCAATGCTAAAAACTCTATTGAGGCAGGTTTTGGCACTTTTGCGTCAATGGATTTTTCCCAACATCGTGCGGAGTGTTGGACTAACCATAGAGGACCTGATATTTTCTCCAGGTAAGAAAATAAATAATATTCCAGTATGGCTTCGAAATCAATTGATATCCGCTGGATTAGAACCGGATCTTAGCCATACTAAGAAATCATGCATAGTATTGTATCAAAAACTGGTTTTATTTAATCTTTTTAATATCCACGGAAAGCTCTATTATCGCATCGTATTATAGACAGCTTTCGCGGATATTAAAATGGAAAATTATAAGATTAAATACAGTTTTTTAGCCCCGAGGTGCCGAAGGCACGGGTTAAAAAATTGGTTTTAATATTATGATTGTACATTTTTGTTATTCGTAGAAAGCTGGATATAATACGATGCCAGACATAGTTTTTTCGTGTGGATGAGAACCGGTTCCTTTCCACCGGATTCGAATGAATACGAGAAAATAAATTATACACCTAAGCCTTGAGTCAAAAATGAGTTGACCATCCACTGTTGTTTTTAGTTTAAATACGAAAAAGGGAGTAAAAAATCAGAGTTTGTTTTTTCAAGCTTCAAAGCAAATGAAAACGCTTTAAACAGTTTAATACATAGGTATAGGAAAAAACAAATCTTTTGTAATTTTTTGTAAAAATAAGTTTTAAGTCAATGTGAAAACGATCGACATGTTTCAAGAATTCTATCAAAGGCTTGTATTTAGTCCAAAAAATATAAAAATTACATAAATACTAGTTGTTACGTTACCTATTTTGCTTGTTAGCATTTTCTCATGAATTTCTAAACATTATAGGGCCATAGTACTGACATATCAAACAAATTTACAGTAGATGTAATTTTGGCAAAATGTTTTCTTCATTTTTCTCATATCATAAATACAACCAACTCTGGCAAAAGTTCATCCAATATTTCTTAACATATGTCAAATAGATCTGATACTTGCCTTTACACGTTCATACTTTTTGAATTATATGTCATTAGTACATTCGACACTGACAAATATATATCCATACAATTTAAATGAATATTACCGTAATTGTTGGTCAAATTATTTGGTTTTTAGGTGCCAAGGAAATTGTTCAATGTTTGGTTCTCCACAATCTCAAAAATGTGACAGATTTTTCAAATTCTTTGGTGGAGTTCAACGTTTTAGGTTATATAATTTTTTGAAACAATAGTGAAGCTGTGTTTAGTTCCCTAGGAAAATGGGGATAGATGTCACAGCTTTCGGCCTACCCATCCTATTGACGTTATAGTAAAGGGAAAGAGAAAGGGAAGGGGAAAAAACACATACATAGAAAAGATATGAAGTATAGGTTATAGGCAAGGAAGTGCGTGACGAAAATTTTGACACCCCACTGATACCAAAATCGAGAAAGTTGTGGGTTTTAAGGGGCCGGGTGTAATACAGAAATCAAGAAGGAAATTATTTTACTGTCAGGGGGGATGTATACACCTCCCTAGGGGTCTCTTCAATATCAAACTCATACTAGGGGGGTGTAGACCCTTGTCAAGTGGGTGTAAAGGGGTGCGGAGAGGACACCTAAGGGGCTTTATTTTCAAGGAGGGGGGTGGGGTGGATACACCACTCTATACCTTAATTCTGCGTACACCTCTGATTTAAATTATTATTTACCCGCATATTTCTACTCTTTCAGAAATCAAGGATAAAAATTTTGGGATGGAATCAGTGTCTAATAAAAAATTACGTCATACAATAGAAATGACCAATGATAGGCCAGTATACGTTATACCAGTGGTCGATTGTAATTTACGGTTCCATTGGAATTCAGCCCACACGGGATTCAACCCACGGAATTCAGCCCAGCGGGATTCAGCCAAACGGTATTCAGCCCACACGGGATTCAACCCACGGTATTCAGCCCACACGGGATTCAACCCACAGTATTCAGTCCATACGGGACTCAACCCACAGAATTCAGTCCTTACGGGACTCAACCCACGGAATTCAGTCCATATGGGACTCAACCCACGGAATTCAGTCCATACGGGACTCAACCCACGGAATTCAGTCCACACGGGATTCAACCCATTATATATGTAAAATTACCAGTTTGAAAAAAAATATTTTTTTTTAAATTTGAGAACAAAATGTTTAGAATTTTTTTTAAAAAAGTTTTGAAAAAAGTTTATGTAAATTTTTTTACTGTAGAAATTATTTTATAAAATATGCTTTATAAAAAAATTTGAGAAAAAAGAATTATTTTCTAAAAATTTGTTTCTCAAATTTGAAAAAAAATTTTTTGTTTTTAAAACTGAGAATTTTATATATATATTGGGTTGAATTCCGTGTGGACTGAATATATAAAGCATATTTTATAAAATAATTTCTACAGTAAAAAAAATTTACATAAACTTTTTTCAAAACTTTTTTTTAAATTTTCTAAAAATTTAGTTCTCAAATTTAAAAAAAAATATTTTTGAAAACTGGTAATTTTAGATATATAATGGGTTGAATCCCGTGTGGACTGAATTCCGTGGGTTGAGTCCCGTATGGACTGAATTCCGTGGGTTGAGTCCCGTATGGACTGAATTCCGTGGGTTGAGTCCCGTATGGACTGAATTCCGTGGGTTGAGTCCCATATGGACTGAATTCCGTGGGTTGAGTCCCGTATGGACTGAATTCCGTGGGTTGAGTCCCATGTGGGCTGAATTCCGGGTGGGCTGAATCCAGTGGGTTGAATCCCGTGTGGGCTGAATACCGTTGGGTTGAATCCCGCTGGGCTGAATTCCGTGGGTTGAATCCCATGTGGACTGAATTCCAATGGAACTGTAATTTACATATACTGGCTTATCATTGGTCATTTGTATTGTATGACGTCATTTTTTTTACTAGGCACTAAAAGCTGATTGTTTAGAATGACTCAAGCAGCAGATGTTGCAGCTGTAGGAAATGAGAAATGTTATGCTGTTGATGGACCAGGGGAGTATGGGTGGTGCAAGGCAAGTCATTTTTTTATCATAACACTAAAAGAGAAGCGTTGGAAAGTGTCATGAGTGACGTCATAAAAATACGTCTATATCCATCTCTTTTTTAGGGTTTTTCTTTCCCTCTTCTCCCCTCATTGTAGCGGGACAAAGTGTCTCAAAAATCAGCCATGTGACGTCATAAAAATGAGTGATTATATATATCTTTTTAAAGAGATTTCTTTCCCTTATCTCCCTTATTTATATGACGTCACAAAGCTGATTTTTGAGACACTTTGTCCCACTACCTCTCATTCCTCCTTCTAGGATGTATTTTTATGATGTCACACATGACACTTTCCAGCGCTTCACTAAAAGATCCTTATTTAAAAGAAATAGGATGTCTGTGCACTTGACTCATTTAGTTTTTCTATATATTAAAGCTTCTTATTGGTCCAGGGTGGTTTAAATATATAACTACTTTGGGAGAGGGTACCTCTACCCTCGTAAGAAAAATCCATAGAATAAGGAGAAATAGAAATGAAAACCCTAATTATTTCTGGGAAATTTGAAAGAATCTCTGACATGCGCAGTAAAGAAAATTATATTCAAGTACAGATCACAATGACTAGTTGGACAAAACTAAAATAATTTAATTTTAATTAAAATCTAATATATCTTGTTAAATAATAGTTATATCTACATACCTTTATATTTCAAAGCTGTTATAAAAAATTAGTGTTAAACTTTTATCAAATGTCCACTTTATCTGTAGTGAATAGAAGGTACTCTATGACCCTTCAAAAACTGGTGTCTAACTAAGCAAGACACACCACGTACACACCTCTCATGGAGGTGAATCAAGCATTACATGCTTGGACGATTTAGACAAAGATGAAAAGTTACTGATAAATCTAAACCATATTGATAAGTATGATTGACCACAATTACAATTATAAGAGCCAGTGTTATTGGTCCAACCCCTTCCTCCCCCCAACCCCCTCAACCTCAAGATCTGGATGTAGCCACTAGTATGTATATATCAGATGTTTGAAAACAATCATAGGAGAGCAACCTATAATATAAATGCTGAGACCAATATTTTTGTAAAAATGTTTTCAAATAATTTTCTTTCTAAAATTTTGTATGGCTTTGCACATAAAATAAAGTTTAAATCCATTGTGAATTTGAGAAAGAAAGCAAGATGCGAGGACGATTGGCTGTTGGTAAATGATTGAAAAATGCATTTAATTTGAATATTAAATCAAAAAGATTTTGGAAAACATGTGATTTTGCTGAAAGCCAATTGTCCTTTTGGGCCCTTCAAAAGTTCCAATTTTATTACAGGCTAGCCAGGCAGATTCTTCTACCTGGATTCTATTCTATACTTTATCTTCTTTAGAAAAATCACACCTTGAAAAAAACCACCTTCCCAAAAATTAATTTACTTTTTCTTTTTTGAAACTGAAATGCAGGGATCTATAGGGAAAATGATGACAATGGCCGATAAATTGATGTACATCCCCAATGATGACACACAAAATTACCCCTTCTGTATATGATAATTATTGGTTGAAACTTAATAAACCAACCAATCAAAATTCAGTCCAACAAAGTCGATGGTCGTCGTTTTCTTGTGATAAAAGAATTGTAGCAGTTTTAATCCATTAGTTTCCTTTTCCACCAATTGTGTAATTCCTGTTTGGATTGTTCCCATTAATATATTCGATTTCACTTAAATAATCGCGTATTAATTTTAATAGAACTTAAATATAGATTATTATTATCCTAATCTTTAAGCACAACTGTACTATTAATGTCTATAAAAATCTCCACGCGCAAGAAATAAAATTCTACGCGGCATGATAGGTTAATCAATAATATAATTCTACGCGGTATTATGTGTAGTATAATCTCTAGGTGACACTGATATCTAAAGATGGATAATCGTAGTTAAATGAATTTAATAATAATAAGTATGTACAACAGGGAAAAAGGGATTTGTACCAGAAGATAAAATTTGTAAACAAACACCATTAAAAATTAAGTGAAGACTGGTGTTTTTTAAGAATAGTTTCATAAAACAACTTGATATGGTGTTGTAAGCGTAGCATATCTAGAATTACTTCTCAAAAGTCAAGAATCAGTCATATTATATTTTTAACAATTTTAGAATAATTGAATCTCCAATATTGTAAGCTTAGTCAATTCATAATTTTGTTTCTGAACTTCACTTTTAGGAATATTGATATCCTTGAGATATTTATGATAAAAACAAGGATGGCAACATCTATAAAAGCGAAGCTCTAAAATAAAAAAAGGACAAACGAACAATAACTCTTGTAGAGTTTCAGAATTTAAGCAACATACGTTCATCTTTAGGATTTTATTATAGAGTTGCTATAACTTATATTACTGTACCTTGTTGTCCTTAGAATCATTATTCCAAAAATCAAATGAATAGGATAATTATATCATATAAAAAATGTTGTCAAAATGTTAAAAAATAAGCATGATTTAAATGGACGTACGGACTTTCTGGTAACGATTAAAGAGTTGCTAATCTTTCTAATTTGTACCTAACTGTTATAGGAAGCATTATGCAAAGTTTAAAATCGATAGGACAATTCTAAAATGCCTAAATTAACGAAAAGAGCTAACCGGTACGGACGGGCGGGCGGACAGACAGATGGACCTACCCTAATTATAGCAAAGCTTCGCTTTTAAAAATTGTTTTTCTTCTAGAATTAGGGATAATCTAGAGAAACACTCTCTAAATCAGCCAAGAGGAAAGCAGTTGAGGAGCACCACGGCCATACTATTGGTTGGAAAGTGTACAGATTTGAGTGAGAAAGGGCTGTTTTTTATTGCATAAGCATAATGAGCATTATAAAAGTGTTTGTCTGCTAAAATTTCCTTTTTTTATCTTTGACGAATAATGGGGTCAGATGGACCATCTATATATATCATGTCTATTATTTTAGACTAAGAATGGAGGATGGGGTTACTGCAATGCTGATTGTTTTGTTAAACGAGATAGAATTGATGATAAATTAAGAGAAACTAAGCCAAGGTAAACATTTAATCATACCACCAGGCGTCATCTCCATTTTCATTGGAAAATCAAGGATCTAAAGGGATAAGATAAAAGCCATTAAATAGATGTGTATCTCCAATAATAAAACACATAAATTACCTCTTCTGTAGATGATAATCAGTGGTTGAAACGTTTGGACACCCAACTTAATAAACCAACCATTCTAATTTCAATAAAAGTGACTTAAGTTGTAAAACCAACAAATAAGAAACGTTATTATAAAACTTTGGGGACTAAAATAAACAGCCCATTGTTCCCTTTCATCCTGTTTGCCAATAATCAAAATGACATTAATATCATCAAAGCTTTTTGTTAATAAAGGATCAATCTGTGCATCAGATTTACATTAATTAAAGATTCTTAGAGGTCCAGGGAAGTTCTATCTATTTTGTAGGAGCGTACTGACATCCTCCCAATTTACCAGCTAGCCAAAGAATTTTCTTTTATTTTAGACTAAAATTAAAAGTGCCACTAGAATTGCGCAATTTATACAAGAAAGAAAAAATGCAGAAAATTAAACTTACAGAGTAAAAATTCTTGATGTCAATTTACAATTAAAATTTAAACTGGCATATCTCTGGTCATTTGTATTGTATGACGTCATATTTTTTATATGCACTATAAGCTGCTTCTATTTCATAATCTATATGATGTATGATGTCAAATTATCTGTTTCTTTGTTGGTAGCAGTCGTTTGTCTAATCTTTAAACAACTTAGTTTTTCTGTTTCCTATTTTATTCTTATATTTAAACTTTTCTATCTCTTTTCTGAAATCAACAAAAATAGAATATTCTAATTTGATTGATTCCTGTGTAATATAAATTTTTTCTTCAAAAAGCTATGCTTTGTTTTGGAGGTATTTCTTGAATGGATTTATTATTACTTTGATCTTACACCAGATTTTTATGTTCTCTAATAAAGTGATGTTGTAGCGGGCTAAAATAACGATCTCCCCCCCCCCCTTTTCTGTTTACCCAACCTAAATAAAAATTACCAAAAGACTCCTGTCATAGTATCCACGTATACTCTACATCCATTATTCCTTATTTTTTTCTATCCATTCATTAAAAAACATATCTGGACTTTATTTAAGAATTTTCCTGTTTACATATGTTTTTACTTTCATTTAAAAATAAAATGATAATAATACAATTGCAATTCTTTTATTTCATTTACAAAATATTTAGTTATGTTTCTTCAATGAAATTTTTTTTTGCAAAAATTTGTTAATTTGTTTAATTTTTTATCCGATAATTTTAATATATTGTTTTACAACCCCATTTATGAAAACAAAACTACCCCTGTAGTTGCATTTTGACATCTAATCAACTTTGTACCAACTGATCAAGCACCTAAAGTTTTTAGGCTAACAAATGAGAAAAAATGAGAAAAAAAGGGAAATACCAAATTTATTTACAGTCCATTAACCCCTCATTCTATGTTTTTTTTTTATCAAATTCATTTTATGGCTTTTTTTCTTATGGGTTTTTATGTTTTTAAAAAAACATCAAATTTTAAACTATTTATTTCTTTTCTAATAGTTTCGTTATAACATATTGTAAAATATGAGCCAAAGTTAACCTAGATAAAAAGAATTCATTCAACCTACATTTAATAGAATAGCAACTATATAATTTATTGTTTTCTCGTTGTTATTTAGTATGTAAGAAAGCTAAAATAATATAAAAAATTCTTGGCTAACCTAGAAGTTAGAATTTTTCTACGCCTTAAATAGATATAATATTACAATGTAAGGCTTAGGAAACGTTAACTGGTGTTTTCACACAAAGTACCTTTTGTACACTGATAACCCCCCCCCCCGCCTCTCAGTATTTTAAAAATAAATTGTAACTTTGCCAAAGTACTCTAACTCTGCGGTGCTACCAAGTACCAAATATTACCTAACCTGAGCTGGATCTTCAAATCATTTTAGTGGTGAGCCAGATCGGGGTGGCTCACCTCGATCTGGCTCACCACTACTGGCTTGGGAAGCTCTGTACGTGCTATATTAATTTAAAAATAAAAAATTCTGTTTAATTTTAGAACACTGTATGATAAAGACTGTTATAACTTTATGAACAAGGTAACAATTTTCCAGTATAGCTTCGAAACCGAGTTATATCCGCTGGAGTAAAACCGGTTCTAAGCAAAAACGAAAAATCGTGTATAACATCGTATTACAGACAATTTTCCATGAATATCAAAAAAAAACATAAAATAAATAACTTTTCATTTTGATGTTCGCGGAATGATACGATGCAATAAATAAAATATTCCATACATCAATATGTTTATTATTATATAGTGGCTTTGCTTAAAATATTGTACTTAGTGGCACAGTGGTTTAACATGGGGTGTGTTGCCTTAAGGTGATGAAGAAAGAAAGGCAGTCCTTCCAAATTTCAATATAACTTACATCCCCCTTCCGTACGTTTATGATTTATTTATTTATTGAAAATACACAACGCCTTATCCTAACCTAACAAATTGCGCCTGTTTTTGGCCAAGGCATAACTAACTATCTATGTAGCATATCATATCATATCAGCAGTAGGAACTATTTTTTAACGTCTTTGGTTATGTTTGGGCCGAGATTCAAACTAATCACCTTCCTGACAACAATCTGATGCCCTACGTTTGAGACCCCTTATCCTCCCCCCCCCCCATCTTTTTAAAAAAAAAGCTTGCACTTCCTTGGTAACCCTACTAGTAAATAATCAGGGATCTAAAGGGATAAAACAATAGCCAATAAATTGATGTACAACCCAAATGATGATACACAAAATTACCCCTTCTTAGAATTAGTGGTTGAAACGTTAGAACACTCAACTTGATAAACCAACCAATCAGAATTTAGTAAAGTCTTCAACAAATAAGAAAACATTAATTTAAAACTTTGGGAACTAGTGTAATAAACAGCCCATTGTCCCGTCACTCTCTGAGTCATAATAATATAAACTTTATAAGGTAGATGACTTCTACACGCCTCACTTTGATATTTGTGGAGGACAGTTGGCTGGCCGCGCACAAGTGTAAGTTTATTAAAAGCAAAGCTGCCCTATAATTAGGTCCGTCCGTACGTCCATATCGGATAGTTCTTATCGTTAGAAATATCTAGTTCAATTATGCAATAATTTTCCCTCGCCATAATATTAACGTGTATTTACATTTATTGAGTCTAGTCTAAAGTATACACATTGTTAAACACTATTTAAAAGTCAAACCTACATGAATTTGAAACTTGACAATAGACCTGTTACTCAAAATACACTTTTTCGAATTTATTTCTTCTACTGACCTAAAAACTTACTTTAAAAGCCTATACAAAATGTACATAATTTCATCTCTCTATCTCAACTGGCTACCTAGCGCCAGGCCTCTAAAAAATCAACAAATAACGGTAGCACGGAGGTTTTAACAATTTCTCAGCAATAGGCAGGTTTTTAGCTGTTATGCATATTTCATCTGAAACATATAAGGCCAAATGATATCCAATTTTTTTTTGTCAAAGTCTACTCTACAACTAGCGCCGGTCAGTTTTCTAAAAAAAAAATTACTGAAAAATGTTAAAAAACAGAACTCGCGACATGCATTTTAAATTTTTGTTTGCTCAAAAATGGCCTTTTTTAGAGGCCTGGCGCTAGGTAGTCAGTAGAGATAGAGAGATAAATTTTTGTACATGTATTTCTAGGCCCCTAAAGTAACTTTTTAGGTCAGCATAAGACTTAAATTCGAAAAAGTATATTTTTAGTAACAGGTTTGAAGAAACTACTTTTTCAAAAGGTACATATATTGGCTAAAAATTTGTCTGTCCGTATGACTAAGCCAGGTAATTAAAGTGTAAATAACCCACATCCTGCTAAATAATCTAAAATTGATAATCAATAAAGAAGAAAAACCAGGGATCTAAATGGATAATTTAATGGCCGATAAATGAATATATATCCTCAATGGTGATTTACAAAATTACCCCTTCTGGCAATTACAATTAGCGGTTAAAACATTTGGACACTCAACTTAATGAACTTAATGAACTTAAACATTAAACATTTGGACACTCAACTTAATGAACTTAATTAACAAATAATTAACAAATTATTTATTTTATGCTTCCAGAAAAGATTAATCTTTGCAGGATTTGACGGGTTGAGGTCACGGCCGCATAATTCACCTCCTACTCTAGCCTCTTGTTGCCCTTAGATGTTCTTACTAGCATTTTTAAACATTTTTAAACATTCTTAAGCATTTTCAATAACTTTTTTTATATCAAAGAAGTTGTATCAACTTTTTTTTTATAGCTAGCCGGTCCTTTTAGTAAGTAGTAGATGTAAAATTTTTCATAGAATTCAGATATGCAATCGGTTTTTTTTGTAGACCTCTTATTTTTTAAGTAATTTAAGTTTTAAAAAAATAAATTAAGTCGATTTTAAGGTACTAAAATGCAACAAAAAAAAGAAAGAAAATGGCCATTATGAACAAAAATAGTAAGATCTTTAATTTGACACCTTACTTTTTCAATTCTGTCAGGTAATTATTGAAAAAATTTATTTTTTTAAACCCACGGGAATAAAAACTTTGAACTCAATTTTATCATTTCACAAGTAAAAAAATATGGGTTCATATATACCTTTAGAATCAGAAAAATATTACGAATCCATTGTAAGCAAAATTGACAAAAAAAGTTTACAATATAGTATATAAACTACAATAAAAGGAATTATATGAAAATATCATATTATATTGTACAGGCAACGTCTTAACTTTTGAATTGGGTATAAAAATGGGAAGGGGGTATAGAGGGGGTAAAGAGGGGGTAAAAAAGGGAAGACAATAGTGTTGCCAGAACAAAAAATACAATTGGCCATTTTTATATTTTTTTATTTTTTTACTTTTTTTCAATTTTGCTTACAATGGATTCGTAATATTTTTCTGATTCTAAAGGTATATATGAACCCATGTTTTTTATGTCTGTTTGAGAAAATATTTAGGTCTAAAGTTTTTATTAAACCGAGGTTAAAAAAATAGATTTTTCAATAATTACTCAAAAGAATTTTAAAAGTAAGGTGTCAAATTAAAGATCTTACTATTTTTGTTCTTACTGGCCATTTTCTTCTTTTATTTTGTTGCGTTTTAGTACCTTAAAACCGACTTAATTATTTTTTTAAAAAACTTAAATTACTTAAAAAATAAGAGGTCTACAAAAAAACCGATTGCATATCTGAATTCTATGAAAAATTTTACATCTACTACTTACTAAAAGAACCGGCTAGCCATAAAAAAAAAAGTTGATACACCTTCTTTTAAACAAATCTTTTCTTTCCGGCATATATAAACTCCTCAAAAACTTCTTAAAACTTCTTAGTATTTTTGTAAAGATTTTTGTGAAGATTTAAGTTTTTAGGTACCTATCTACCTTCTTAAAAATTCTTATTCTTTATTACTAAGTTCTTCGGGAATCTCATTCTCCGTAAATCTTAACTTCTTGAACTTCCCCTCCTAGGTACTTATTTTATCTTTATCTTTACATTGATCCTAACTTCAATCTTAATATCCTAGGTACTTATTTTATCTTTACATTAATCCTAACTAACTTTAATCTTAATATCCTAAAATTTATTCCTATCATGATTTAGTCTCCGGAAAACTTAATTCTTAACCTCGCAATTCTTAATTCTTAATTCTTAACCTCGCAATTCTTAATTCTTAATTCTTAACCTCGCAAATCTTAATCCTATCGCAAATCTTAATCCTATCTTAATCTTAATCCTATCTTATTCTTGTTGTTGTTATTTTGGGAATTTTCGTTCAGTGAAATGATTGTGCCTTCTACCGATAACGTTATTTTTTGGTCCTTGGACCTTTTAATTGTATTAACCTTATTTTTTGAGGATGCATCTAGTGGCGTGTCACGGCGGTGGGAGAGAACCAATGGCGGAGGGGGCCTGAGAAAGCTGGGGGTATAGGGAACCTACGGAAACACAATAGCGGATTTTATTATTTTTTGATTGAAATAACAGCGCCCAATCATTTCAAATTAGCCTAGCGCATCGGCCAGCAATAGTGCACTACCGTCATTCAGTGCGCGCTCCAGCCTCTTACTACTTGGGTATACTTGTAGAGATTATCTTCAGTGTCCTCTGTGTAAGGCTCTGGCGAAGATTTCAGTTTCTCGTAAGGTCTGCTCTATCATTCATCCACTGTTTAAGACTCTTTTTAAACTTGTGCTCTGGCAAAATGTTTTTCATATCACTTGGAATTTTGTTCCAAGTATCTGCTACTCTTACAGTAAAGAAGTTTTTTCTTAGTTCCAGGTTACTTCTTTCTTTCACTATATTAAGAGGATCTATCTGGTGTCTAGTAACTACACCAGACCTGTTAGAACCTGTATACTGAACACTGCAATTAATATCACCTATTTTATGAGTAACTTTATACATTTGTATAATATCAAACATAGTTCTTCGTTTCTCAAGGCTCCAAATATTTAACTCTTTCAGCTTTTCAGGGTAACTTTTATTGCTCATTCCAGAAATCATATTTATTGCTTTAACTTGAACATTTTCGATAGCTGCTATATCTGTAGCCAACCAGGGTGACCAGGCAACACTTGCAAATTCCAGGTGGGGTCTGACATATTGTTTATAGAGACGTAGAAAGACATTCTTATCTCTATAATGGAAGCATCTAGTTATTTGTCCAAGTACCCATCTTGCTCTCCCAACAGCCTCTGTACAGTGGTCAGATGGTTTAAGATTTGAAGTGATTTTAACTCCAACATCTCTTTCACATTCAACCACCTCCAATTCTTCACCATTCATTGTGTATTTAAATTTTGGGTTTTTCTTCCCAAAATGAATTATTTTGCATTTCTTAACATTGAACTCCGTGCTCCATTTTTTACTCCAATCGTACAGCTTTTCCAAACATTGTTGTAATTTGTCAGCATCATCTTTATTTTTTACTACTTTAGCACCTTTTGTGTCATCTGCAAACTTTCTTAACAATTCGATGGCTGTTGCCTCATCATCTATGTCATTAATATAAATTACAAATAGTATTGGGCCAAGCACACTGCCCTGTGGAACACCAGAGCTAACATCCTTCTCATCCGACATGAAACCATTGACAGAAACTCGTTGTTTTCTGTTGCTGAGCCATTCTTCAATCCAGTCAAGGACAGCACCTTGAATTCCATGAGATTTGAGTTTTTGGATAAGCTTCTTGTGAGAAATCTTATCAAATGCCTTGCTAAAGTCAAGGTACACCACGTCAACTGCATCTCCTTCATCTACACATTTTGTAACAAAATCCATGAACTCAATCAGGTTAGTTTGGCAGGATCTGTTATCAGCGAAACCATGTTGAGAATTATTAATCAAATTATTTGACCTTAGATGACCTGTAATCACATCTCTAATTATACTTTCCATTAGTTTACATATAGCACATGTAAGTGAAACTGGTCTATAATTGCCAGGTTCTCCTTTAGCTCCTTTCTTAAAAATAGGTACAACTTTAGCATTTTTCCAGTCAGCAGGGACCTTGCCTAAACTCAACGACTGTTTAAACAAAATCTGGAGTGGGGTCAAAAGTTCATCCTTCAGATTTTTCAATAAAGTTGTAGAGATTCCATCCAGTCCTGGAGCCTTGCCATATTTCAGGTTGTCAATCTTTTTAGCAATCATTTGTTTGGTAATGACAATATCACTTACTGGTACATCATAATTCATATTTTTTACATCATCAGAATGCCTGTCCTGCTTAATAAAAACATCACTGAAACAATTGTTTAATATGTCTGCCATTTTTTTACTATCACCAGTTATTTCTCTATCATTTCCAATTAATGGTCCAATACTAGTTTGTTTAGACAATCTAGATTTTACATATTTGTTAAAAGTATTTTTACCAGAATTGCCTGATTGTTTTGAAATTTTCACTTCTATCTTTTTTTTTGCTATTCTGATGGCCCTTTTCACTTCATTTTCTGCATGTTTGTACTTTTGACCATCTTCATGAGTCCGTGTTTGCTTCCATTTTTTATAAAATCTAACTTTTTTTCTTTTAAGCCTTTTAATATTGTCATTATACCAGATTGGTTTAGACTTCTTACTTTTATTTTCACTTAATGGCACATTTTTTTTCACTGTGTTATCAATCACATTCTTAAAAGTTTCCCAGTTCTCTTCAATATTATCAGCAGCAAGCAGGTTGGTCCAATCCACGATGGTAAGATCAGTCCTCATTTCACTATAGTTGGCTTTTGACCATTTGTATTGTTTTTCATTACATTCATTAACATTAAAATCAACACAAGTATTTACTAATAAGTTAACATGGTCACTATTTGATAAAGGTCCTAAGTTGTCAACATTTAAAACACAATCATTATTTGCTAAAACAAGATCTAATACATTATTTTTGTTATGGGTTGGAAAATCAACATATTGCACAAAATTATTGTCAATACACATATTCATAAAATCTTTACTATAATTATCGCAAGTCAGGGTATTCCAATCAATCTTAGGAAAATTAAAATCACCAATCAAAATACTATTCTTTGGGGCACATTTTACAATATCACATAATTTAGAATTATTTAAAACATTACAACTAGGTGGTCGATATACAAGAAAAACATTAAGATCATTTTTTGTCACAATTTTAAAACTAACATATTGATTAAATATAATATTTATGTCAACAGATAAAATTACTAGTCCATTTCTAGCATATACCAGGATTCCACCGCCGATTCCATTAGCTGTATCCTCCCTGTCTTTTCTGAGATCACTTATTAATTCATAGCCATTTATATTCAGAACATTATCACTAATTTTATCATTGCACCAGGATTCAGTTATCATTATCACATCAGGTTTAATATCACAAGAAGTTGCTTGGAGGTCGTTAATTTTACTCAGGATGCTTTGAGCGTTGCAATACAAGAGTTTTAGACCTTTAACCTCACCCCCTAGTCCCTCTCCTGCTCCCTCTGTCCCAACCCCCTCCCCACGCCCCCTCCTCGAGCATGTCCCCGCCCTCTTCCTCGACCCCTCCACACAGTTTCCCCTCCCCTTGTTCCCCTGCCCCCTTCCGCCTCCCATTTCCTTGTTAGGACCAGCCTTTTTGCCCCCTTTGCCCCCACCACCCTCCATTCTGAGTTTAAAGCCTCCTCGGCACTGAGTTCAGCATTTCTATGTGCTGCTTCAGAGAAAAGGTCCTTCTCATCCTTTCTTTGTTGGGCAGTAAGGTCAGGGCCTACACGAACATCACTATAAAGTTCACTATCTTTCAACATTCTAGCATTTTGTAAAATCTGGCATTTTAAATCTACATTTTTGCACCCTAAAAGAATAGGGCGAGAATCTTCATTTTTTTCACCCAGCCGCTTGATAAACTTAATATCTTTTTTATCAATCTCACCTTCAATGATTTGATTCACTACCATTATCACTTTTTTCATATCTTTGTCCTTTTTCTCCAGCCCTGGAATATCTTCAGCAATTTCAGGGATGCCGTGTATCACTACATTGTTCATCTTTTCCTCTCGCTCCCTAAGCTCACTGAAAATGGAGGCCTTCACACTTTCCTTCACTCCTGCTATATCCTTACTGTTTTTATCACATTTTACATCAACTTTCACAATATCTCCTTCAATCTTAACTTTATCACTTTTCAAATCTTTAATATCCTTTTTCAACGTTTCCACATCTTTGTTCAATGCCTTAATCTTGTTAAGGAGGACCTTACCAACCTTGTGACGCGGGGCACATGTCCACGAAATCGCATTGCCTTCCTTTGTCTCGTCTATGAGATATTGGAGCAGATCCTTGCTTATATTTGAGCATTCAGGGTGTGTATACTCCTCACACACTTGGCATGGCACACAAACAGACCTTTGCAGGCCTTTTTTGCAGACCATACACAGGGATTTTGTCATTTTAACACGGCTAATTTTGCTTTATTTACTTCACAACCAGTAGAGTCACTGCCAGATTTTTCACAATTTAAACTGTCACATTCACTTTAATAGTTCTCAAAACATTTTCATTTTCAGCATTTCCATTTTAAACATTTTACATTTTTTCCGACACCCAGTGCGCCGGGGAAGACATTTTAATTTGAAAAACCTCTTAGTGAAGTGAATCAAGCAAACCTAGCCCGGTCAGTTTAGACGTTACTGGGCTACGTATAAGGGCTACGTATTGCACCTGAGCGCATGGCAGGGCATTTATCCGCTTATTAATCATTATTATCAATTATTATTCATTATGTAATTATGATTTAATTCTTTAAATCATTATTGTAGTCAATTTAATATAATGATTAGATGGGAAATAAATAATAAACCATCACTTATAACTGCAAGCATTGTGATAATGTATCTAATAAACCAAATCGTAATAACTATTTAATATTATCTGTTTTTACATTGTCAATATATTATATATATATTATTTATTGTCCTGATGGAGGATAATTGTCCAAGATCAGGGGTTTGTCGGATCTTACGGTAAATAAATTTGAATTGAATTGAATTGAACTAGCTAATCAAAATTAGAAGTCAAAAGCCAAAGAATAGGAAAACGTTATTATACAAATTTTGGGGACTAGTGTAATAAACAGCACAATGTCCCCTTACTTCCTCATGATACACCCCACCGTATAGGGGACATTTAGTTGTTGATTACACTTGTCCCCAAAGTTTTATAATAATTTTTTTTTATTCGTTGACTTAACAATTTTGGGGACTTTTGTTGATTTAGATTGGTTGGTGTCCAAACGTTTCAATCACAAATTATAATCAATAATCAATTTTGTTTATCATTGGGGATGTACATTTATTTATCGGCTATTGTCTTATCCCTTTAGACCCTTGGTATTAAATATATTTGTAGAGAGAAGAATTATCTGGAGTATAAGAATGGAAAATATGAGTATGTATCTACAACTCCTATGACTGATGAAACAATTATTGGCGGGTCAGACGCGTGTCAGGTCAAGAATCATTTATAGAGTAGCTGCTTTCATATTTGCATGATTTAAAAGTAAAGTTTGTACATCCGTCCCTCCGTAACGAAAAGCTCTTATCGTTAATTTAGGCATGTTAGAATTGTTCTATTGAATCCAAACTTAGCATGAGTATTCGTATTAAAGTTAGTTACGATTTAGTAAGCGTAGCAACACTTTAAACGTTACCAGAAACTCCATTGTCTATTCAAAACATGCTGATTTTTTACTTTTTGGGCAACAACTTTTTGTAAGATATAATCATCCTATTCGTCTGATATTTCGAATAATGATTCCTAGGACAACAATAAAAGATTTTCTAAGGGTGTTTTTTTGGGGGAGGGCAATTTAGGATGGTTTAGGGTAAAATCTAATATAAATTTACTAATTTTGGGAGGGTAATTACCCCTTACTTAAACCCCCCACCCCCTGTACGTCCCTGAAAGATTTTTTGATATTGTAGGGAGATTCTGGAGGTCCGTTGGTCAGATACATCAATGTAAGACAAAGGTAAAAATTATGATTTTTCTTCCACTTACCCCCTCCCCCCTCTAAAGCAGTTCGATGTTTTTTTTATGCCCTATTTTTCCATTTCTGTTGGGTTAATACGCAGGGGGATAAAGAGATAAGACAATGGCTGATAAATTAATGTAACATCCCAAATGATGATACACAAAATTACCCCTTCTGTAGATTAAAAGTAGTGGTTAAAACGTTTGAATTATACTCAACTTAATTAACCAACCAATCAAAATTCACTAGAGTCACCAAAGATGTTAAGTTAACAAATAAGAAAACGTTATTATAAAACTTTGTGGACTTGTGTAATAATCAGCCCATTGAAATTGACCCCTTTCTCTCTGATTTATATGTCTGTCTGTTCAAGAAAACTATTTAAATATTGATTTTAGATAAACATTAAATAGATATAATTTATTAAGTTTAAATAGTTGAAAATAATTTCTTTTCTAAATTATATACGTTTGAGGTTAATCAATCAATAATTTATAACTTTAAGCTCTTAAAAGGGCATACTTTATTAAAACATCTCACGTACAGATAACAAGTTCAGACTTTGCAAGAAAACTTTTATCTTGACGAATATTATAATTATTTTTACTGTATTACACTATTTTGTTCTTTTTATACCGCTTTGTTATAAGAGACCGTCATTTTTATGATTTTGGGTAGGCTTGGTGTCCCGGGGTACAGGGTGTGCATATAAATATTATATTTAGGGGTAGAATCATAAGGAAAGGATATCTAATTATCCTATAGTCCCGAGGTACAGGGTGTCCATATAAATATTATATTTAGGGGTAGAACCATAAGGAAAGGATATCTAATTATCCTATAGTCCCGAGGTACAGGGTGTCCATATAAATATTATATTTAGGGGTAGAACCATAAGGAAAGGATATCTAATTGGCTTGGTGTCCCGAGGTACAGGGTGTGCATATAAAAATGTTCCTGGTAGCTATGTAAGGTAAATAAAAAATAGGACGCAGCTACTCTATCACAAAGATATGTCCCCACTGGCGAACCCAGATTTTACACAGTCTTATATGTCTAAGTGTTTCAGCAACTTTTGAAGAATCGTCATGCTTTGTCTTTTGAAATATATACGTCATAATCAAAGACGATAAATGTTACTACTACTGTGATAGGGGAAATGCTTTGGCTTCAAATTTCATTACCATGCATGCACAGTTGGTCTTTCAGACAATGGTCGTGCAATCAAATATTTGGTTGTCTGAGGGGCGTTTTACCGTATGACTATGCAAGATTAAGCAAGTTGAGTAGTTAAACTTAAAACTTTTTGACATTTAACTTTAAAAGGCTTTATTCTTATTATTGTTTAAAATTTTTTATCAATTGCTCTATTTTGTCCAATAATCTGAGGTGGATTCTTTAAAAAAATGCCCCACTAATCGCTTAGTGGGACAAAATTGTTTTCGTAAAAAATCCTTTAAAATCAAATAAAAAATCTACAAAAATTAAATAAAATCTTATGTTAATAGCCCTTCTATGATTTTGTTTAATTTTTGTAGATTTTTCACGAAAACAATTTTGCCCCAGTAAGCGATTAGTGGGGCAAATTTTTTAAAGAATCCACCTCTGTTTTCAAGCAAGGCTTAGAATCAAAATCGTTTGTATAAAGAGGGTCATTTTTTACGTACTCCTTAAAAGTCAGGGATAAGGGATGGGAAACGTAGGAAAATATTATTTCAGGCCTATTTCAAGCCTAGGCATAATAAACCAGTTTTGGGATGGCGCAGTGGTTCGTCCTAAACGCTAATGAAAAAGCTGTGTGTGTGTGTGTAGATAAAGTATAGAATCAAATTCAGGTTGCTAGTTTAAAGTAAGAAACATAACTTTTTATAAACCTATATATTAATGGCTTTTGTTAAAATGAAGTTTTTTCTCTCCCAAAATTGTTTTATCTTTTACTTTGGTAATTTGAACTGTCAGAAAGCTATCGTTGGGTTTCCCTCAGACAGATTTTAGTTTGTATTATTTGCATTTTTATTAATGAGTAAAAATTTTATTTGAAAATTTCATTGCTAATTAAAATTCAAAATAAATAAATAAATATGCACTTGGGTAACATTCTATCAAGTTCTTTAGATACTATTATGTAATGATAGATCTGTACTGTGTTGTATTGTACAAATATTAGGGTTATGGTGTTGTATCAATTCCGTATTAAATTTTTAAAATTCAAAATACAACATCTAATTTATAAACTACCAAATGAAAACTCGTAGCTACCTTCTTTCCAAAAAAATAATCCCGTTATTTTTGTTTTTTCTATATGGCCCTTTTTTAATGTTTAACTCTAAGCAGATTTAATAATTAAACTAATGTGATCTAACACCATTTATATTTATTTTTTCGTAGCAGACAAATCATTATTTTTTCTAGAATTGTCTGCTTCTAAAATTTCCGCCAATTGGTGATTGGTTGATACAAAACAAGCCCAAATCACAGAACACTATTGGTTTAGAGCGGTAGCCAATATGAGCCGTCCGCCAGTAAGGTCATTAAATTAGGCAAATGGTAAAAGTTGCATGATCCCTTTCAAAACCAGGCCGAGACCTAATTTATGGCCGGGTTTCCTATCCCTTATCCCTGTTAAAAGTTATCTGTAACGTTTTAGTCAAATGCTCTTACTAAGTCAAACTGTTCTTAAATATGGACCATATCATATATGTATATTTATACATTTGGTTATAATTAAGAACACTTTGACTACAACCCAACTTTACAAATTATGCAAAAAAAATGACCTACTTTGTGACGGGAAACTTATTTTTTTCTGTGTATTAAGGATAAAAAGTTTTCTGCCATGGTTGAGACGCTATATTGAACCTGAGAATCAATGTTGGAATATCTAATGTCATTGTATGAGCACGAAATTTTTAAATTGCATGTGATCTTTTATTAAATTTTGCTGTTCTTTTCATTGTACTTAATGTTTAGCTAAATAAAGCTATGATGAAAACACATGTATTGTAAGATATATTCAAAAACTTTTCGCAATAAATAGAATTAACCCGTTAGCCCTTTACTAGTCTCCTAAATTTTCATTTTCTTTACCGCGGAAAACCTTGGAAAGATTTAGAGGCGGTTGCCCAGAAGTGAAACTGAAGTGGAAAGATTTCTCGTCATGGTTCATATCCGGTTTGAACCAGGCAGAAATAAATCGGATTCGCAGCTGTTGTGCAAAAGAGTTCAGACCAGAATAAATAGACTAAAACAACACCAATCTAAGCAGAAAAATTCCCTAAAAAGTGAAGCACATCTGAATCAGCAATTTGCAAGATCTTAGAGCTTTAGACAAAAATAATCGGGTATAGTCCTTTCCATGACATCGCTCCATATGGGGCGATGATTTTAATTGATCGCCTCTTATGACAAGGGGCGATGTATTGGCTCCTTGAAAGGAGCGATTTAATAGCCCCTTATAACAAGAGGCGATGTTATGACTCCTTGAAAGGAGCGATTTGATAGCCCCTTGCCCTAAGAGGCGATTAAATGATCCTTTATCGCTCCTTTATCGCCCCTTCTAAAGAGGAGATGATATGTCCTCTTATCCCAAGGGGCTATTTAATTAAATATCGCCTCTTCATGGCCCCTTCACTATTATATATATCTTAGTCCCTTGATGGCCCCTACATCGCTCCTACATCGCCCCTTCATCGCTCCTCCATCGCTCCTTCTCCAAATTTATATTACATTGTACTTTGATGGCCCCTACATCGCCCCTCCATCGCTCCTACATCACCCCTTCATCGCTCCTTCTTCAAATTTATATTACATTGTACTTTGATGGCCCCTACATCGCCCCTCCATCGCTCCTACATCGCCCCTTCATCGCTCCTTCTTCAAATTTATATTACATTGTACTGTGATGGCCCCTACATCGCTCCTAGATCGCTCCTTCATCGCTCCTACATCGCCCCTTCATCGCTCCTTCTCCAAATTTATATTACATTGCAACTTGATGGCCCCTACATCGCTCCTACATCGCTCCTACATCGCCCCTTCATCGCTCCTTCTCCAAATTTATATAACATTGCAACTTGATGGCCCCTACATCGCTGCTACATCGCTCCTCCATCGCTCCTCCATCGCTCCTACATCGCCCCTTCATCGCTCCTTCCACAAATTTATATTACATTGTACTTTGATGGCCCCTACATCTCTCCTCCATCGCTCCTCCATCGCCCCATCGCCCCTTAATAGCCCCTTACCTTAATTTATATAAAAAAGCCCCTACATAGCCTCTCCATCGCCCCTTAATAGCTCCTTACCTTAATTTTTATAACATAGCCCCTACATAGCCTCTCCATCGCCCCTTAATAGCCCCTTATCTTAATTTATATAACAAAGCCCCTACATAGCCTCTCCATCGCCCCTAATAGCCCCTTACCTTTATTTATATAACAAAGCTCCTACATAGCCTCTCCATTGCCCCTTAATAGTCCCTTACCTTAATTTATATAACATAGCTCCTACATAGCCTCTCCATCGCCCCTTAAAAGCCCATTACCTTAATTTATATAACATAGCCCCTACATAGCCTCTCCATCGCCCCTTACCTTAATTTATATAACATAGCCCCTACATAGCCTCTCCATCGCCCCTTAATAGCTCCTTACCTTAATTTATATAACATAGCCCCTACATAGCCTCTCCATCGCCCCTTAATAGCCCCTTACCTTAATTTATATAACATAGCCTCTACATAGCCTCTCCATCGCCCCTTAATAGCCCCTTACCTTAATTTATATAACATAGCCCTACATAGCCTCTCCATCGCCCCTTAATAGCCCCTTACCTTAATTTATATAGCATAACCCCTACATAGCCTCTCCATCGCCCCTTAATAGCCTCTTACCTTAATTTATATAATCCTTACCTTAATATATATAACATAGCCCCTACATAGCCTCTCCATCGCCCCTAAATAGCCCCTTACCCTAATTTATATAACATAGCCCCTACATAGCCTCTCCATCGCCCCTTAATAGCTCCTTACCTTAATTTATATAACATAGCCCCTACATAGCCTCTCCATCGCCCCTTAATAGCCCCTTACCTTAATTTATATAACATAGCCCTACATAGCCTCTCCATCGCCCCTTAATAGCCCCTTACCTTAATTTATATAGCATAGCCCCTACATAGCCTCTCCATCGCCCCTTAATAGCCTCTTACCTTAATTTATATAATCCTTACCTTAATATATATAACATAGCCCCTACATAGCCTCTCCATCGCCCCTAAATAGCCCCTTACCCTAATTTATATAACATAGCCCCTACATAGCCTCTCCATCGCCCCTTAATAGCCCCTTACCTTAATTTATATAACATAGCCTCTACATAGCCTCTCCATCGCCCCTTAATAGCCCCTTACCTTAATTTATATAACATAGCCCTACATAGCCTCTCCATCGCCCCTTAATAGCCCCTTACCTTAATTTATATAGCATAGCCCCTACATAGCCTCTCCATCGCCCCTTAATAGCCTCTTACCTTAATTTATATAATCCTTACCTTAATATATATAAAATAGCCCCTACATAGCCTCTCCATCGCCCCTGAATAGCCCCTTACCCTAATTTATATAACATAGCCCCTACATAGCCTCTCCATCGCCCCTTAATAGCTCCTTACCTTAATTTATATAACATAGCCCCTACATAGCCTCTCCATCGCCCCTTAATAGCCCCTTACCTTAATTTATATAACATAGCCTCTACATAGCCTCTCCATCGCCCCTTAATAGCCCCTTACCTTAATTTATATAACATAGCCCTACATAGCCTCTCCATCGCCCCTTAATAGCCCCTTACCTTAATTTATATAGCATAGCCCCTACATAGCCTCTCCATCGCCCCTTAATAGCCTCTTACCTTAATTTATATAATCCTTACCTTAATATATATAACATAGCCCCTACATAGCCTCTCCATCGCCCCTAAATAGCCCCTTACCCTAATTTATATAACATAGCCCCTACATAGCCTCTCCATCGCCCCTTAATAGCTCCTTACCTTAATTTATATAACATAGCCCCTACATAGCCTCTCCATCGCCCCTTAATAGCCCCTTACCTTAATTTATATAACATAGCCCTACATAGCCTCTCCATCGCCCCTTAATAGCCCCTTACCTTAATTTATATAGCATAGCCCCTACATAGCCTCTCCATCGCCCCTTAATAGCCTCTTACCTTAATTTATATAATCCTTACCTTAATATATATAACATAGCCCCTACATAGCCTCTCCATCGCCCCTAAATAGCCCCTTACCCTAATTTATATAACATAGCCCCTACATAGCCTCTCCATCGCCCCTTAATAGCCCCTTACCTTAATTTATATAACATAGCCTCTACATAGCCTCTCCATCGCCCCTTAATAGCCCCTTACCTTAATTTATATAACATAGCCCTACATAGCCTCTCCATCGCCCCTTAATAGCCCCTTACCTTAATTTATATAGCATAGCCCCTACATAGCCTCTCCATCGCCCCTTAATAGCCTCTTACCTTAATTTATATAATCCTTACCTTAATATATATAACATAGCCCCTACATAGCCTCTCCATCGCCCCTGAATAGCCCCTTACCCTAATTTATATAACATAGCCCCTACATAGCCTCTCCATCGCCCCTTAATAGCTCCTTACCTTAATTTATATAACATAGCCCCTACATAGCCTCTCCATCGCCCCTTAATAGCCCCTTACCTTAATTTATATAACATAGCCTCTACATAGCCTCTCCATCGCCCCTTAATAGCCCCTTACCTTAATTTATATAACATAGCCCTACATAGCCTCTCCATCGCCCCTTAATAGCCCCTTACCTTAATTTATATAGCATAGCCCCTACATAGCCTCTCCATCGCCCCTTAATAGCCTCTTACCTTAATTTATATAATCCTTACCTTAATATATATAACATAGCCCCTACATAGCCTCTCCATCGCCCCTGAATAGCCCCTTACCCTAATTTATATAACATAGCCCCTACATAGCCTCTCCATCGCCCCTTAATAGCTCCTTACCTTAATTTATATAACATAGCCCCTACATAGCCTCTCCATCGCCCCTTAATAGCCCCTTACCTTAATTTATATAACATAGCCTCTACATAGCCTCTCCATCGCCCCTTAATAGCCCCTTACCTTAATTTATATAACATAGCCCTACATAGCCTCTCCATCGCCCCTTAATAGCCCCTTACCTTAATTTATATAGCATAGCCCCTACATAGCCTCTCCATCGCCCCTTAATAGCCTCTTACCTTAATTTATATAATCCTTACCTTAATATATATAACATAGCCCCTACATAGCCTCTCCATCGCCCCTAAATAGCCCCTTACCCTAATTTATATAACATAGCCCCTACATAGCCTCTCCATCGCCCCTTAATAGCTCCTTACCTTAATTTATATAACATAGCCCCTACATAGCCTCTCCATCGCCCCTTAATAGCCCCTTACCTTAATTTATATAACATAGCCCTACATAGCCTCTCCATCGCCCCTTAATAGCCCCTTACCTTAATTTATATAGCATAGCCCCTACATAGCCTCTCCATCGCCCCTTAATAGCCTCTTACCTTAATTTATATAATCCTTACCTTAATATATATAACATAGCCCCTACATAGCCTCTCCATCGCCCCTAAATAGCCCCTTACCCTAATTTATATAACATAGCCCCTACATAGCCTCTCCATCGCCCCTTAATAGCCCCTTACCTTAATTTATATAACATAGCCTCTACATAGCCTCTCCATCGCCCCTTAATAGCCCCTTACCTTAATTTATATAACATAGCCCTACATAGCCTCTCCATCGCCCCTTAATAGCCCCTTACCTTAATTTATATAGCATAGCCCCTACATAGCCTCTCCATCGCCCCTTAATAGCCTCTTACCTTAATTTATATAATCCTTACCTTAATATATATAACATAGCCCCTACATAGCCTCTCCATCGCCCCTGAATAGCCCCTTACCCTAATTTATATAACATAGCCCCTACATAGCCTCTCCATCGCCCCTTAATAGCTCCTTACCTTAATTTATATAACATAGCCCCTACATAGCCTCTCCATCGCCCCTTAATAGCCCCTTACCTTAATTTATATAACATAGCCTCTACATAGCCTCTCCATCGCCCCTTAATAGCCCCTTACCTTAATTTATATAACATAGCCCTACATAGCCTCTCCATCGCCCCTTAATAGCCCCTTACCTTAATTTATATAGCATAGCCCCTACATAGCCTCTCCATCGCCCCTTAATAGCCTCTTACCTTAATTTATATAATCCTTACCTTAATATATATAACATAGCCCCTACATAGCCTCTCCATCGCCCCTAAATAGCCCCTTACCCTAATTTATATAACATAGCCCCTACATAGCCTCTCCATCGCCCCTTAATAGCCTCTTACCTTAATTTATATAACATAGGCCCTACAAAGCATCTCCATCGCCCCTTAATAGCCCCTTACCTTAATTATATAACATAGCCCCTACATAGCCTCTCCATCGCCCCTTAATAGCCTCTTACCTTAATTTATATAACATAGCCCCTTCATAGCCTCTTCATCGCCCCTTACCTTAATTTATATAACATAGGCCCTTTATGGCTCCTGTACAGCCTCTGTAATTGTATTGCCCCTTTATTATAGAAGGTAGGGCATTAAGGTAAGGAAGGAATGTGACCCTCTACAGTTTTAAATTTAAGTTTTAAAAGGATGACAAGGATGACAACATTTATAAAAGCAAAGCTCTGAAACGGTAGAAAAAAGTTTAAAGGAAGCCTGCAAGAAATACCACGCTTTAACTGCTGAAAGACTGCCACAAGTAGACCAAATACCCCAAATTTGAAGCCTTCAGCTTCTATAACAAAAAAGTTCTAGGCATTTTAAAATGACATTTTATGTACAATGGAAATTTTGAAAGAATTGCAATGCTCATGTTGAAAACTTTAAAATTAAACTACGTGGCCTAGAAACAAAATTATAAGCTTATTTTTTTTGTCATAAATTTAGGTTTCCAGTAACTAATTATATTTTTACAATAAAAATACCCATTTTTATAGTCAAAATCATTAAAAAAAAATAAGTTTTACTTGCGTTGTACCGAATGTACTGTAGCCAATCAGAAGGCTGAATCAGCTTAACAACCAATCACAGCTAAGCTTGTATTAGTTTACCCCTTTGTTTCCGCTATGATTTTTGTTTAAAAATGCAATTTAAATCGATTTTTTTTCATAGATTTTGACTATGAAATGTGGTGTTTTTATTGTAAAAATGTAATCAGTTACAGGCAATCTAAGTTTCTGACAAAGATAAGGTTATAATTTTATGTCTAGGCAACGTAATTTAATATTGTTTTTTCTTTTATGAGCATTGGAAATCTTTCAAAAATTCCATTGTACATAAAATGCTATTTTGAAATGCCTAGAACTTTTTTGTTATTGAAGCTGAAGGCTTATAATTTGGGGTATTGGGTCTTCTTGTGGCAGTCTTTTAGCAGTTAAAGCGTGTTATTTCTTGCAGGCGTCCTTTAATGAACATTAATAATGTAGAGTGTCAGAACTGAATAGTCAGAACATAAATTTAAAATTCGAAACAAAATTGTAAGTAAATTTATTGAGAAATTGCTTACATGCAGGAAAATGCTTAAGGACGTACTCACATTTTTTGGACTTGATTATAGATATGATTCGCTTATAACATTCTATTTTGTTGTCCTAGGAATCAGTATCCCAGAAATCAGATTAATCGGATAATTTTGATACATAAAAATTTGTTGTAAGTTAATAATTAGTATGCTTAAAATGGACGTATGGATATTCTGATAATGATTATAGACTTTCTAAATCGTACCTTTCTACTACAGGAATCACATGCCTAAATTAACGAAAATAGCTAACCGTTACGGACGTACGGACTGATCCTTAATATAGAAAAGCTTTGCTTTTAAAAAGTTAAAAAGATTTTTTGTGGGGATGGGGTAATATTTTTCTTGGGGTGAATTTTCTGGGAGGGTGGAGATACCCTCCCTCGAAATAATTATAAACCCTCTATGAACTTAAAAGAAGCTTCACTGTAAAGGAGAACCATATAGGTTCAGCGGTTAGCTTTTCTACAGACAAAAAAAAGATTACTACTTTATATAATAGGTTATGAAAAAGGAAAAAAAAGCAAGATAACAAGGATAACAACATTCACAAAAGCAAAGCTCTAAAATCAGGAGGTCAAACATAAATTTTGTTAAAATTAGCGTAAATCTATAATACAAAGTAGAATGATGTCTGTCCATCCGTCTGTCTGTCTGTCCGTCTGTCTGTCCGTCTGTCTGTCCGTCTGTCAGTCCCTTAAGATCTCGGTAACCACTGGACCGATTATATTCTACTATTCAGGGAATATACCTACTGGTCCTGTGGTGGTTTTAGGCTATTTTCTTGGGGGGTGGGATACCCCCAACCCCCCCAAAAACAAAAAAATCCCCCCCCATTTGATATGATATGATGTATGTCTGTCTGTCTATACCGTAGGATCTTGCTAACCGCTGAGTACTGAGATGATTTTAAGATAGTTTATTTTTTTTCCTTATAATAAAATAACAGGATATTTGTCCATAAAAAGCGAAGCAATATCTTAATTTTTGTTGTTGGAACTGTTATTCAGTTGATTATACCAAGGATCTAAAGGAATAAGACAATGGCCGATAAATTTTTATCCATCCCTAATAACGATACACAAAATTGCAACACTACAACCAAAATATGACAAAAGTCCCCAAAGTTTTGAGCCAACGAATAAGAAAACTTCATTATAAAACTTTGGAGACTATTGTAAAAATTGCCTAATGTTTCCTTTATCCCTGAGATTATACAGACTATCCTTAAACTAATATTTACATTAAAGTAACAGGATGTTTATCAGTATCAACTGAACCGATATGCTTCTCCTTTACATTGAAGCTTATTTTACTCGCAGGAAAAGTTTTCATTTTGGGGAGGGGACTAACACTTTCAGCCCCCGGAAGGTATCACTTCCCTTAAATTCTTAACCTTCCCCCTCCCCCCCCTCTCCACCACATCTATTCATTAAAGTACTCCTAGGGTCATCTATGGGATTAGCCGTTAGTGACTTAAAAATAATTCAAGTGCAATGATATATTTACCAAATTAATACGATAATTTTGTATACATTTTTTATGAAAAAAAATTATTTTGCCAAAGGCAGCCAAAAAATAAGCAGCAAATATTTCAAAAATGCTCTGATAATCAGAGATCTACAGGGATAAGACGATTGTCGATAAAATGATATATATACATATATACAGTGTGTTTTTTTATGAGAACTTTTTTGAAAGCAATTTTACCTTACTTATAGTTATTAGAATTTAATGATTCATGGCTTATTCTCTTCTTTTTTTTAACCTTTAATAGAAAAGCAAAAAATATTTCAGTTTTTATTCAAAAAGTACAGTAAATTAAAAAATTTAAAACTTAGGTGTCAACATCTAAAAATGGTTTTAGTGCATTTTTCTTATAATCTACCTTTGCAAGAATGGCTGCAAAACGCTTCAAAGTTGAGATATTGAGCTAAAAATTTATATAGATACTACTTGTGACATGTACTAGAACATTTTAAAATTTGCAGGCCATATCTCAACCAGGGAGGGAATACTGGCCCCCCAATGTACTCCCTCCATTCTTGGAAAGGGTAGAAGATTTGAGCATAAGAAAAATGCGCTAAAACCATTTCTCGTATTCATTTGAATCCGGTGGATAGGAACCGGTTCTCATCCATACGAAAAAACTATGTCTAGCATCGTATTATATCCAGCTTTCTACGAATATAGATATGTACAATCATAAGATTAAACCCAGTTTTTTTAGCCGGTGCCTTCTGCACCTCGGGGCTAAAAAAACTAGTTTTAATCTCATAATTGTACTTTCTATATCCGCAGAAAGCCGTTTATAATACGATGCGAGAAATAACTATTTTAGATGTTGACACCCATGTTTTGAAATTTTGAATTTACTGTACTTTTTAAATAAAAACTGAAATATTTTTTTGCTTTTCTGTTAATGGTTATAAAAAACGAAGAGAATAAGCCATTAATCATTAAATTCTGATAACTATAAGTAGGGTAAAATTGCTTTCAAAAATGCTCTCATAAAAAAAAAACACTGTATATATATGTATGTTTATATATTAATTATTCCCATTGATGATTCACAAAATTACCCCTTCTTTAGTTTAGAATTAGTGGTTGAAACATTTAGACACTCAACTTAATGAACTAAACAATCACAAAACAATAAAAAGTCCCCAAGGTTGTTAATCTAACGAATAAGAAAACGGTATTATAAAACTTTGGAGACTAGACAGCACTCTTGGATAAGCCAACTTATAACACTTTGGGAACTATCCTAATCCTCCCTGGCGAAATGACAATGAGATTTTTTGGTAAATTTGTGGCAAACTTTATTCTTAATAAATTAGCACTTGGCAAAATTATACTGGAGAGATATTTCATTGAAGAATAAATTTTTTTTTTGCCCAAACTTTTCGTCAGCCAATAATAACAGATAAGTTAAACATTGTAAAAATAATATAGTAACTTAACTCGAGTTGTCAACGGCAGAAATTAGGTCCTGAGATGGTTTTAGGCCTGGAAAGGTTTATAACAATTTTATCTGTATTTCTTAAAATAAATTAACAGAATCTTTGTCTGTATGTATGAATGTCTGTCTGTACCGAAGGATCTTGCTAACCGCTGAACCAATATGGTTCTCCTTTACAGTGAAGATTCCTATAGGTCCTGAGATCGTTCTCCTTAATAGGGTAGCTTCTCATAGGTCCTGGGGAGGTTAATAACTATTTTATTTTAATCCTTATAATAAAGTAACAGGATCTTTGTCTGTATGTATGTCTGTCTGTACCTTGCTAACCACTAAACCGACATGGTTCTCCTTTACAGTGAAGCTTCCTATGGGTAATGAGATGGCTTTAGGCCATTTTATTTTTAATCCTTATAAAAAGTAACAGGATCATTGTCTGTATGTATCAAAGAAGATCGCTAACTGCAGAACCAATATGGTTCTCCTTTATAGGGTAGCTTCCAATAGATCCTGGGAAGGTGTATAACTGTTTTGAAGGAGGATATAAGGGGCTATTAAGGGGCGATGGAGAGGCTATGTAGAGGCTATGTTATATAAATTAAGGTAAGGGGCTTTTAAGTGGCGATGGAGGGCTATTAAGGGGCGATGGAGAGGCTATGTTATATAAATTAAGGTAAGGAGCTATTAAGGGGCGATGGAGAGGCTATGTAGCGGCTATGTTATATAAATTGGCTATTAAGGGGCGATGGAGAGGCTAATTAGGGGCTATTTTATATAAATTAAGGTAAAGGACTATTAAGGGGCGATGGAGAGGCTATGTAGGGGCTATGTTATATAAATTAAGGTAAGGGGCTATTAAGGGGCGATGGAGAGGCTATTTAGGGGCTATGTTATATAAAATCGGGTAAGGGGCTATTAAGGGGCGATGGGGAGGCTATGTAGGAGCTATGTTATATAATTAAGGTAAGGGGATATTAAGGGGCGATGGAGAGGCTATGTAGGGGCTATGTTACATAATTAAGGTAAGAGGCTATTAAGGGGCGATGGAGAGGCTATGTAGGGGCTATGCTATATAAATTAAGGTAAGGGGCTATTAAGGGGCGATGGAGAGGCTATGTAGGGCTATGTTATATAAATTAAGGTAAGGGGCTATTAAGGGGCGATGGAGAGGCTATGTAGGGGCTATGTTATATAAATTAAGGTAAGAGGCTATTAAGGGGCGATTGAGAGGCTATGTAGAGGCTATGTTATATAAATTAAGGTAAGGGGCTATTAAGGGGCGATGGAGAGGCTATGTAGGGGCTATGTTATATAAATTAAGGTAAGGAGCTATTAAGGGGCGATGGAGAGGCTATGTAGGGGCTATGTTATATAAATTAGGGTAAGGGGCTATTCAGGGGCGATGGAGAGGCTATGTAGGGGCTATGTTATATATATTAAGGTAAGGATTATATAAATTAAGGTAAGAGGCTATTAAGGGGCGATGGAGAGGCTATGTAGGGGCTATGCTATATAAATTAAGGTAAGGGGCTATTAAGGGGCGATGGAGAGGCTATGTAGGGCTATGTTATATAAATTAAGGTAAGGGGCTATTAAGGGGCGATGGAGAGGCTATGTAGAGGCTATGTTATATAAATTAAGGTAAGGGGCTATTAAGGGGCGATGGAGAGGCTATGTAGGGGCTATGTTATATAAATTAAGGTAAGGGGCTATTAAGGGGCGATGGAGAGGCTATGTAGGGCTATGTTATATAAATTAAGGTAAGGGGCTATTAAGGGGCGATGGAGAGGCTATGTAGAGGCTATGTTATATAAATTAAGGTAAGGGGCTATTAAGGGGCGATGGAGAGGCTATGTAGGGGCTATGTTATATAAATTAAGGTAAGGAGCTATTAAGGGGCGATGGAGAGGCTATGTAGGGGCTATGTTATATAAATTAAGGTAAGGGGCGATGGAGAGGCTATGTAGGGGCTATGTTATATAAATTAAGGTAATGGGCTTTTAAGGGGCGATGGAGAGGCTATGTAGGAGCTATGTTATATAAATTAAGGTAAGGGACTATTAAGGGGCAATGGAGAGGCTATGTAGGGGCTATGCTATATAAATTAAGGTAAGGGGCTATTAAGGGGCGATGGAGAGGCTATGTAGGGCTATGTTATATAAATTAAGGTAAGGGGCTATTAAGGGGCGAAGGAGAGGCTATGTAGGGGCTTTGTTATATAAATTAAGGTAAGGGGCTATTAAGGGGCGATGGAGAGGCTATGTAGGGGCTATGTTATATAAATTAGGGTAAGGGGCTATTTAGGGGCGATGGAGAGGCTATGTAGGGGCTATGTTATATATATTAAGGTAAGGATTATATAAATTAAGGTAAGAGGCTATTAAGGGGCGATGGAGAGGCTATGTAGGGGCTATGTTATATAAATTAAGGTAAGGGGCTATTAAGGGGCGATGGAGAGGCTATTTAGGGGCTCTGTTATATAAAATCGGGTAAGGGGCTATTAAGGGGCGATGGGGAGGCTATGTAGGAGCTATGTTATATAATTAAGGTAAGGGGATATTAAGGGGCGATGGAGAGGCTATGTAGGGGCTATGTTACATAATTAAGGTAAGAGGCTATTAAGGGGCGATGGAGAGGCTATGTAGGGGCTATGCTATATAAATTAAGGTAAGGGGCTATTAAGGGGCGATGGAGAGGCTATGTAGGGCTATGTTATATAAATTAAGGTAAGGGGCTATTAAGGGGCGATGGAGAGGCTATGTAGGGGCTATGTTATATAAATTAAGGTAAGAGGCTATTAAGGGGCGATTGAGAGGCTATGTAGAGGCTATGTTATATAAATTAAGGTAAGGGGCTATTAAGGGGCGATGGAGAGGCTATGTAGGGGCTATGTTATATAAATTAAGGTAAGGAGCTATTAAGGGGCGATGGAGAGGCTATGTAGGGGCTATGTTATATAAATTAGGGTAAGGGGCTATTCAGGGGCGATGGAGAGGCTATGTAGGGGCTATGTTATATATATTAAGGTAAGGATTATATAAATTAAGGTAAGAGGCTATTAAGGGGCGATGGAGAGGCTATGTAGGGGCTATGCTATATAAATTAAGGTAAGGGGCTATTAAGGGGCGATGGAGAGGCTATGTAGGGCTATGTTATATAAATTAAGGTAAGGGGCTATTAAGGGGCGATGGAGAGGCTATGTAGAGGCTATGTTATATAAATTAAGGTAAGGGGCTATTAAGGGGCGATGGAGAGGCTATGTAGGGGCTATGTTATATAAATTAAGGTAAGGGGCTATTAAGGGGCGATGGAGAGGCTATGTAGGGCTATGTTATATAAATTAAGGTAAGGGGCTATTAAGGGGCGATGGAGAGGCTATGTAGAGGCTATGTTATATAAATTAAGGTAAGGGGCTATTAAGGGGCGATGGAGAGGCTATGTAGGGGCTATGTTATATAAATTAAGGTAAGGAGCTATTAAGGGGCGATGGAGAGGCTATGTAGGGGCTATGTTATATAAATTAAGGTAAGGGGCGATGGAGAGGCTATGTAGGGGCTATGTTATATAAATTAAGGTAATGGGCTTTTAAGGGGCGATGGAGAGGCTATGTAGGAGCTATGTTATATAAATTAAGGTAAGGGACTATTAAGGGGCAATGGAGAGGCTATGTAGGGGCTATGCTATATAAATTAAGGTAAGGGGCTATTAAGGGGCGATGGAGAGGCTATGTAGGGCTATGTTATATAAATTAAGGTAAGGGGCTATTAAGGGGCGAAGGAGAGGCTATGTAGGGGCTTTGTTATATAAATTAAGGTAAGGGGCTATTAAGGGGCGATGGAGAGGCTATGTAGGGGCTATGTTATATAAATTAGGGTAAGGGGCTATTTAGGGGCGATGGAGAGGCTATGTAGGGGCTATGTTATATATATTAAGGTAAGGATTATATAAATTAAGGTAAGAGGCTATTAAGGGGCGATGGAGAGGCTATGTAGGGGCTATGCTATATAAATTAAGGTAAGGGGCTATTAAGGGGCGATGGAGAGGCTATGTAGGGCTATGTTATATAAATTAAGGTAAGGGGCTATTAAGGGGCGATGGAGAGGCTATGTAGGGGCTATGTTATATAAATTAAGGTAAGGAGCTATTAAGGGGCGATGGAGAGGCTATGTAGGGGCTATGTTATATAAATTAGGGTAAGGGGCTATTTAGGGGCGATGGAGAGGCTATGTAGGGGCTATGTTATATATATTAAGGTAAGGATTATATAAATTAAGGTAAGAGGCTATTAAGGGGCGATGGAGAGGCTATGTAGGGGCTATGCTATATAAATTAAGGTAAGGGGCTATTAAGGGGCGATGGAGAGGCTATGTAGGGCTATGTTATATAAATTAAGGTAAGGGGCTATTAAGGGGCGATGGAGAGGCTATGTAGAGGCTATGTTATATAAATTAAGGTAAGGGGCTATTAAGGGGCGATGGAGAGGCTATGTAGGGGCTATGTTATATAAATTAAGGTAAGGGGCTACTAAGGGGCGATGGAGAGGCTATGTAGGGCTATGTTATATAAATTAAGGTAAGGGGCTATTAAGGGGCGATGGAGAGGCTATGTAGAGGCTATGTTATATAAATTAAGGTAAGGGGCTATTAAGGGGCGATGGAGAGGCTATGTAGGGGCTATGTTATATAAATTAAGGTAAGGAGCTATTAAGGGGCGATGGAGAGGCTATGTAGGGGCTATGTTATATAAATTAAGGTAAGGGGCGATGGAGAGGCTATGTAGGGGAATAGAAATATGAGAGAAGAAGACTAATGTATAGTAAAGAACTTGGTCATAATGAAAAAGGAACTATTAGATGGTTTCTTTATAAAGAAATTGTAACAGTTGAAACCTTATTAGAATCAGCTAAAATCTTTTTGTTAAAAAAGAATAAAAAACAGGTAAGGTAGAAACTTAAACAGTTTTAAAAATCATTTATTCTTTTAAAAAGTTTTAATCGCCGCACGTTTATTCAGATCCAAAACTAGTTCAATAGATTTCTCTAGTAATTAAAGTGTTTATATCCATTACAAATAATATTGTACATTTATTTTTTACACTGCATATGAGAAAATTATTTTAGATTCCAACATTATCTTTAAAAAAAAGGAATCGAATATTTGTTAATTAAGAACTGATATGTAATATTTGAATAAGTGTACGCTAACCAGATTCTTTAATTAAAAGAAGATATTTAAAGAAAATTAAATAGGGTTGAGCATGGTATGTCTTTTAAGATCTCGTCAACATATAAAATAATAATTAATGCTCAATTTTCAGGAAGTGTTTATATCGGCTTGTAGTTTTTTTTCATATTAGAAGATATCAGTTCATACAATATACCTACAAAAGAAAAAAACAATCAAGTATCATATGCCATATTTTTTCAATCTTTCATATTAGGGTTACTTTCATCCACCTCTTTAGCGAATCCTCTAAAAACTTGGAATTGTGACAGTTAATTTCAAAATTAAAATTGCACTTATAAAAAATGGAAATGGAGTAGACTCGTTTTTTATTATTTAGTTGTTTCCCTATTTTTTTAAAATCTATTAAAAATTAAGGAGTAGTGTCACTAGCATCAATCTCTCACTAAATTTGAAAACTATTGAAACGAATTGATCTATGGGTTTTAATTAAGAAATTCGACCGTTTATAGCCGACTTTTTTATTGGGAAGAAATTAAAAAAATAAGGCCTTTCATACCAAAATGTGTACAGTTTCTACCCAATAGCAGGTCTGACGAGTTCTCCCGGGATATTTTTATTGGTGGAGCCTGAATACCTCTCTTTCTTAGTACCTTTATTTGTAGGGGCTATGTTATATAAATTAAGGTAATGGGCTTTTAAGGGGCGATGGAGAGGCTATGTAGGAGCTATGTTATATAAATTAAGGTAAGGGACTATTAAGGGGCAATGGAGAGGCTATGTAGGGGCTATGCTATATAAATTAAGGTAAGGGGCTATTAAGGGGCGATGGAGAGGCTATGTAGGGCTATGTTATATAAATTAAGGTAAGGGGCTATTAAGGGGCGATGGAGAGGCTATGTAGGGGCTATGTTATATAAATTAAGGTAAGGGGCTATTAAGGGGCGATGGAGAGGCTATGTAGGGGCTATGTTATATAAATTAGGGTAAGGGGCTATTTAGGGGCGATGGAGAGGCTATGTAGGGGCTATGTTATATATATTAAGGTAAGGATTATATAAATTAAGGTAAGAGGCTATTAAGGGGCGATGGAGAGGCTATGTAGGGGCTATGCTATATAAATTAAGGTAAGGGGCTATTAAGGGGCGATGGAGAGGCTATGTAGGGCTATGTTATATAAATTAAGGTAAGGGGCTATTAAGGGGCGATGGAGAGGCTATGTAGAGGCTATGTTATATAAATTAAGGTAAGGGGCTATTAAGGGGCGATGGAGAGGCTATGTAGGGGCTATGTTATATAAATTAGGGTAAGGGGCTATTTAGGGGCGATGGAGAGGCTATGTAGGGGCTATGTTATATATATTAAGGTAAGGATTATATAAATTAAGGTAAGAGGCTATTAAGGGGCGATGGAGAGGCTATGTAGGGGCTATGCTATATAAATTAAGGTAAGGGGCTATTAAGGGGCGATGGAGAGGCTATGTAGGGCTATGTTATATAAATTAAGGTAAGGGGCTATTAAGGGGCGATGGAGAGGCTATGTAGGGGCTATGTTATATAAATTAAGGTAAGGAGCTATTAAGGGGCGATGGAGAGGCTATGTAGGGGCTATGTTATATAAATTAGGGTAAGGGGCTATTTAGGGGCGATGGAGAGGCTATGTAGGGGCTATGTTATATATATTAAGGTAAGGATTATATAAATTAAGGTAAGAGGCTATTAAGGGGCGATGGAGAGGCTATGTAGGGGCTATGCTATATAAATTAAGGTAAGGGGCTATTAAGGGGCGATGGAGAGGCTATGTAGGGCTATGTTATATAAATTAAGGTAAGGGGCTATTAAGGGGCGATGGAGAGGCTATGTAGAGGCTATGTTATATAAATTAAGGTAAGGGGCTATTAAGGGGCGATGGAGAGGCTATGTAGGGGCTATGTTATATAAATTAAGGTAAGGAGCTATTAAGGGGCGATGGAGAGGCTATGTAGGGGCTATGTTATATAAATTAGGGTAAGGGGCTATTCAGGGGCGATGGAGAGGCTATGTAGGGGCTATGTTATATATATTAAGGTAAGGATTATATAAATTAAGGTAAGAGGCTATTAAGGGGCGATGGAGAGGCTATGTAGGGGCTATGCTATATAAATTAAGGTAAGGGGCTATTAAGGGGCGATGGAGAGGCTATGTAGGGCTATGTTATATAAATTAAGGTAAGGGGCTATTAAGGGGCGATGGAGAGGCTATGTAGAGGCTATGTTATATAAATTAAGGTAAGGGGCTATTAAGGGGCGATGGAGAGGCTATGTAGGGGCTATGTTATATAAATTAGGGTAAGGGGCTATTTAGGGGCGATGGAGAGGCTATGTAGGGGCTATGTTATATATATTAAGGTAAGGATTATATAAATTAAGGTAAGAGGCTATTAAGGGGCGATGGAGAGGCTATGTAGGGGCTATGCTATATAAATTAAGGTAAGGGGCTATTAAGGGGCGATGGAGAGGCTATGTAGGGCTATGTTACATAATTAAGGTAAGGGGCTATTAAGGGGCGATGGAGAGGCTATATAGGAGCTTTGTTATATAAATTTAGGTAAGGGGCTATTAAGGGGCGATGGAGAGGCTATGTAGGGGCAATGTTATATAATTAAATTAAGTGGCTATTAAGGGGCGATGGAGAGGCTATGTAGGGCTATGTTATATAAATTAAGGTAAGGGGCTATTAAGGGGCGATGGAGAGGCTATGTAGGGGCTATGCTATATAAATTAAGGTAAGGGGCTATTAAGGGGCGATGGAGAGGCTATGTAGGGCTTTGTTATATAAATTAAGGTAAGGGGCTATTAAGGGGCGATGGAGGAGCGATGTAGGGGCCATCAAGTTGCAATGTAATATAAATTTGGAGAAGGAGCGATGAAGGGGCGATGTAGGAGCGATGAAGGAGCGATGGAGGAGCGATGGAGGAGCTATGTAGGAGCGATGTAGGGGCCATCAAGTTGCAATGTAATATAAATTTGTAGAAGGAGCGATGAAGGGGCGATGTAGGAGCAATGAAGGAGCGATGTAGGAGCGATGTAGGGGCCATCACAGTACAATTTAATATAAATTTGGAGAAGGAGCGATGAAGGAGCGATGTAGGAGCGATGGAGGGGCGATGTAGGGGCCATCAAAGTACAATGTAATATAAATTTGGAGAAGGAGCGATGAAGGGGCGATGTAGGAGCGATGAAGGAGCGATGTAGGAGCGATGTAGGAGTGATGTAGGAGCGATGTAGGGGCCATCACAGTACAATTTAATATAAATTTGGAGAAGGAGCGATGTAGGAGCGATGGAGGGGCGATGTAGGAGCGATGGAGGGGCGATGTAGGAGCCATCAAAGTACAATGTAATATAAATTTGGAGAAGGAGCGATGAAGGAGCAATGGAGGGGCGATGTAGGAGCGTTGGAGGGGCAATGGAGGGGCGATGTAGGGGCCATCAAAGTACAATGTAATATAAATTTGGAGAAGGAGCGATGAAGGGGCGATGTAGGAGCGATGAAGGAGCGATGTAGGAGCGATGTAGGGGCCATCACAGTACAATTTAATATAAATTTGGAGAAGGAGCGATGTAGGAGCGATGGAGGGGCGATGTAGGAGCGATGAAGGAGCGATGTAGGGGCCATCAAGTTGCAATGTAATATAAATTTGGAGAAGGAGCGATGAAGGGGCGATGTAGGAGCGATGAAGGAGCGATGTAGGAGCGATGTAGGGGCCATCACAGTACAATTTAATATAAATTTGGAGAAGGAGCGATGTAGGAGCGATGTAGGGGCCATCACAGTACAATTTAATATAAATTTGGAGAAGGAGCGATGAAGGAGCGATGTAGGAGCGATGAAGGGGCGATGTAGGAGCGATGTAGGGGCCATCAAAGTACAATGTAATATAAATTTGGAGAAGGGGCGATGGAGGAGCGATGTAGGGGCCATCAAGTGGGTTGTTATATAAATTAAGGTAAGGGACTACGGAGGGGCGATGGAGAGGCTATAAAGGAGCCATCATGGGGCTATAGCATAGCCTCTTATCATAAGAGGCGATATGAACGCCCCTTTAAAGGAGCTATTAAGAGGCCATGAAGGAGCTATAGCATAGCCTCTTATCATAAGGGGCGATATGAACGCTCCTTAAAAGGGGCTATCACATCGCTCCATATGATAAGAGGCTATGCTATAGCTCCTTGAAGGAGCTATAGAAAATCATCGCCCCATATGGAGCGATGTCATGGAAAGGACTATACCCAAATAATCTTACTTCTTTATATAATAGAATATATTTCAAACCGAATTTTAGATAGAATTCTTCTATATTCGAGTGGACAAAATGATAATCTATAATACAAAGTAGCTTGATGTCTATCCCTTAAGATCTCGGTAACCACTGAACCGATCGGATTCTACTCTTCAGGGAATATACCTACTGGTCCTATGGTGGTTTTAGGCGTCGGACACCTCAAACCCTCCAAAAATAAAAAATTCCACCTCATTTTTTTTGATGATGAAGATCCTCAATTTTTTTTGTTGTTGTTGCAGAGATCGGTTTTTAATAAATGCCGCGTTTTTTCGACAATTTTTTAGACATTGATTGATTGAACGAAGACGATGGGAGAGTATACAACAAAAGAATTCAAAATTTTAAAATTATTATTATAGCCATTTGTATAATGTCTAATACAACTTAAATCCATTTTCGCTGCATATTTATATTATTAGATATTATACAAATGGCTAAAATGATAACTTTAAAGTTTTGATTTCTTAATTTGTATACTCTGTTAAAATCGTACGAGGCATTGATCTTCAAGATGAAATAAGGTTTAAAATAGAGTATACAACTTAAGGATTCAAAATTTTAAAATTATTATTTTGGCCATTTGTATAATGTCTAATATGCAGATCTAAAAAGATGCATTAATAAATATGCAGCGAAAATGGATTTAAGTTGTATTAGACATTATACAAATGGCTAAAATATTAATTTTAAAATTTTGAATTCTTATGTTGTATACTCTCCCATCGTCTTCGTTCAATCAATCAATGTCTAAAAAATTGTCGAAAAAACGCGGCATTTATTAAAAACCGATCTCTGATGATGAAGATCCACTACACTACATTTTTTATTTTAATTACCTCTTTGGGGCAAAGCCCATAAAAACATAGATACAAAATAATGCTATAAAATTTATCATGACCAACTTGTATACTGGATGCTTCTTGAAAATGTATATCTTCACTAAAAATCACTAAGTATCTTCAATAACAGCCAATAAATTGAAATTCCTTCCATTGCAAGGACAGAATAAGTGAATTATAGAGTAGCTTCGCTAATACAACTAAACTTAAAAAACAAAAGTGATTCATAAAAAAATGATAATATATTTATATCTTGAATCATTCTATACATAAGATTACGAGACACAAAAAGAGTATTTACACAAAAAAATTAAATATATAAACACAAACATCGAGAAATAGAAAAAATAGCTTAAATCCTTTTTTTTTATAAAAAAAAATTCATGCAAATAGGACATTTGGTGTATTTAATAATAATTACAAAGGTTTCACAAATTAAATACTTTTCAATTTTTTAATAATCATAAAATTTGCCCTTCACCTGGATTTATAAATAAGGTCTAAAACGGATCACAATAAGACAAATATTTTTATTAAATGTGTAAAAATGGTGTTCTAATGACAAGAGATGCAAGTGAAGGGTGTTTAGAATTTAAGTTAAAATGCTTCCTTGCATATAAAAAGCATAAAGTTTATTATAATAATTATAATTTAGTTCATAATATTTCTAATAATCATTAATCATAGTTTTTAAATTCATCACTGATCTAATTTTAGGATTCACTTCAAAGTTTTTAATTGTTTGTTGTTCCGCATAACGGCGCTAGTGTGCAACATCCTTGCGGCGCTGATTTGAAACAAAGTTTAGTTTGTTTTTACTCCACGAGATGGCGTTACAATTACTTTTCTATTCAGCAGACTGACCTTCTGGCTGTTCCAATCTAAAATATATAAACAATTAATTTGTTATTAAAAGATGTGTACCTAATTATTATTTTCTAAATATTCTAGATACGTACCTCGCTTTTTATGATGTTTTGATGTCATTATTGTTTTAAAAACCGAACCGGTCTTACTAGATATAAGATACTATTTTTTGGGGAAGCCTAAAGAGACCTAGAGCCTGTACTAACAAAATTGCTATTAATATAATGATCTTGTTTTTGTTATATTTTTTAATTGTCTGTGATTTTTCAGAATCTCCTAGAACCGGTTCTAATCCAGCGGATATTAATCGGTTCCTAAGTCATAATGGAAAAATGGTTACCTTGGCTGGCTAGCTACCATACAACTCTTGGCCACGGATTCGAAAAGTTTCTGAATTTCCGGGGCGCACTGCACAAACTCGTGAGACCAGAACTTGAATGTAGGATTCTGAAAAAAAATATTAGGTTTAAAATGTAATCCTTTTTTATATACAAGTGGCTATGCCCCTAGCATCTAAGGGCTCTTTATTGGACAGGGCATGAAAAGGCAGAAAAATAGCCTAAAACCATGCCCAGACTTATTTATAAAAATAAATTAGCATAAATTCATCTCAGGACCTATACGAAGCTTCACTATAAAGCAGAAACTTATCAGTTCAGTGGTTAGCGAACAAAAAAGCTTACTACTTAAATTATATAATAGAACGTTGTCAAAAAGAAAATATATTTTAAGTGGCCGTTCGAATTTTCTGATAACAATTATAGAGCTGCTACGCTTTCTAAATCTAACTGTCACAGGAATTATCATGCAAAAATAATAAAAAAAAATTCTAACATGCCTGAATTAACGACGTTAATAATAGACAAGATTCGTTTAAAAAAAGGAGAACGGGAGAAGATATTCATATATAATAAATTCAACCAAAATTTTAAATGAACTCGACTACATTCTTAATCATTTTTAATAAAAAAAAGCTTAATTCATTCAAACTCAAGTTTTAAGAATTAAATATTTTACAGAATTTAGTTTAAGTGCACACCATATTCATTTAGAAATTAGATTCATAACATTAACTGGAAATTTCTTGAAATAAAACGAAAAATTATTAAAATGTGCGAACTAGGAAGTAGAATATGTTTTAGCTTTTAGTTTTAACGATATAATTCTTAGTTTAAAATAAAAGGGTAAAATTATTTTTTAGCTATGAAGGGATTCGTCCACCTTTTTGTAATATCATCAAAAGAAATTGATCCGATAACTTTTATTCCGGTTTGGCTTCGAAACCGATTAATATCCGATGGAATAGAACCGGTTCTCAGCCAAACTGAAAAGTCAAATTTAGCATCGTATTACAGACAATTTTTCACGAATATTAAAATTAGGGATGGCAATTCGTCAAATTTTTTGACCGGATTCGGATTCTTACAATACGTATAAAAAATGGCGGATTCCGGATTCTAGCAATATTTTAAAAGGCTTTTTTAAAAAAATTAAAAAATTTAAGTGCTACATATGTCCTAAAAATTAATGTTCTTGGTTTTTTCTATAATTCACTTTCGAGAATTGAACCAGATATTATATATAATGATGATAATCTTTGCCTTCAAAAAATGGGGAGTTGAAAGAAAAAACTAAAGACGCTAATTTTAGCCTACCAATTAAGAATCCGAATCCGCTATTAAAAAACGGATTCCGGATTCGGATTCCAAAATTAACCAAAAATTAGGCGGATTCCGGATTCAAATTGCCATCCCTAATTAAAATAAAAATCATACAATTAAAACCCGTTTTGTTAGACGTGCCTTCAGTCCCTCGAGGCCAATAAAGCTGGTTTAAATCATATAATTTTTCATTTTAATATCGGCGGAAAACTGTTTATTATTCGTTGAGATAAATAACTATCCACTTTTAACTTATAGGGACATGTATAAGGATATATAGGGATAAGATACCAAACATTGAAGAGTTTATATTTTACTAAAATCAGATGCATTCAGATGTAAATAACGTTTTAATTAATCATAAGTCTTTATTATTATAACAACTTACCTTAATCAACTCTATGAAAGTGATAAGAAGTCCCCATGGATGAGGTCTGTTCACAATCAATCTCTCTAACAGCACCCTAAAATAATAATGTTTAAAATCAGATTTTAAAAGAATATTTGACAGGGAACGACTTGAGACGGCTGTATATGATGTTAATTACTGCTTATGTTGGCGACTGGTTTTAAACATTTTTCATTTTAAGTATAAAAATATTATGGTATATCATAATGGCGTGTTTTCCGACATCTAGCCGCTACCATCCGCTTTATTGTCGAATACAGGTTGTCCTAATGGGGCAGCTTAGCTTATGTACGGTCACTGGTAGAAAGGTGCTGGTGGTGATATAAACTAAAAGTGTTGCATGAAGTGCACTTCAGAAAAATGATTTAAACATAAGTTACAGGTATACCCTCAAACATTTTTAATTTTGTACATATTACAATAAAAACATCAAAATTAGTCGAGATGCTGTTTTGTGAAAATAAGTCAGCTATATAAATTGCATATATCAAAAATACAGCTATTTTAAAGTCTTATTTTTAAAACTACGTGGTATAAATTGAACTTCTTTCTTAATATCTTAATGATTTCATTTTCATATCCTTGGTTAATGACTGTTAAACAATAGGTACTATAAATATGTATTCCTCTCTTAAAGTTCTAACAATTAAATTCAATTCCACAAAACATTTCCATTATAAAATAAGCCTGAATAGCTAGGTTGCACAACACTGGCAAGACATTTGTTTCAACCCAATATAAAAATGTTTTAGTTGCATAATTTTAAAGACTAGGTTTCGGTTTAACTTTTCATAAAGTTTTGCTGTTGGAAAAGGGACACATATGCTGCAAAATAGAAGTTATTTCAGTAGATTATGTTTGAAATCAATATTAGGAATAATTCCAAATGAAGAGCATATTTTCAAAAAGGATTAATACTCATGTGTCGTAGTAAAGAATAAATGAAATACATGAATAATAAATTAAAGGGGGGGGGGGGGGGGAGGCGAAAGTGACACTTAACAAAACTAACAAACCAAAACTATAAGTCAACAAAGGAACTCAACTAAAAAAAGAGTTACAGGTCTGAGATTTTGCATGGCAGTTGCTTTATAGGGGTAAAATATGGAACTGTGAAGAAACGGCGGCGCAACTGCCGAAAACCGCCGTTTCTTCACAGTTCCATATTGTACCCCTATAAAGCAACTGCCATGCAAAATGTCAGACCTGTAACTCTTTTTTTAGTTGAGTTCCTTTGACTTTTAGTTTTGGTTTCAAAAAGTGTCACTTTCGCCCCCCCCCCTTTATGCTTAAAAATAATTTTTTTCAATGCAAGTCCCAAGTGTATGCTGAAAGCAAAATATAAATTAAATGTAAACAAAAGGTTGGCGGAAAAGTTTGCAATTTTCCAACAGTTTTCCTTAAATTGCAAGAAAATTGTTCTCAACATTTGCGGTGTTTTAACAAAATATTTTAAAATCTTCGCAAATGGTCTCAAATAATTCCAAATCACCAATATAAAATAAATACGAGAAGTATAAAATAATTTTTTCGCGGCGGCGGAAAACGACGAGGCTACCTATGAAAGATACCAAAACTTTGGGGTAATTACCTATTGACTCAACCAAAAAGATTTTACCCAATTATCTCTAAAACTAAGGGAGTAGCACCCATATTAAATTGCTGGTATGTCGTGTTACGAAACGCAACTTGTAAACATCAAAGCATGACCAAAATGAAGCTACCCCGAATCATCTAAAATTGATGTTAATTCAAAAATATATCTTTATCAACCATAGGAAATTTGCTGTAATACAATATACTTATTTGTGGGGATACTTTTATTTAATTGTTGTCATGTGTGGTCCCAAAAAGCATTCAGAATAAAAGAGGAAGGATAAAAATGGGTTCTACGGAAAGTTATAATGATTCCAGGGAAAGGGAATGTGATTCTGACAAACAACTCTAAGTGAAAATTTCACTCCTTCCCTTTCTTCCCCCTTCTTATCCGCTTCCCTTTCAGTTACACCAAAAAACAATTTTTAATCCAACAAAATATTTAATTTTCGGCAATTTCAAATGGAATTAATTGGTTGAGTGTGGTTTTCAGCAAACATTTTTAACGATCTTGAATTGGTTTTAGGATATTCTTATAGGGACAAAATCAAATTTCATTTAAAACATTTTTTATTCTTCAGAATGTGTGTCGCTGTCTTTTTACTGTATTTAGTATTCGCCAGAAAGTATGGCAACAAAAACAATCTTATCCATAACAAACATAAAATTCAAGAAGATTTCTATTATTTTATCTCAATAAAAAGTCAGCTAGAGATAGTTGATCGAATTCCTTAGGATAAAGCTGGCTATTGGCAAATTATGAAATCGTATTATTTATTAAGTCATATGTACTAAATACAGGGGGGGGGGGGGGGGGGGAGAAAAAATATGTGGTTTGGGGAAAGAAATGTAAAAATTTAGAAGACTGAAAACATTTTTTTTCCCATTTTCCTCCCCTCCTTGGTGAAACAAAACTAAAAGAATACGTGGGAGAGGGGGATAATAAGGATAAAACAAAGACTTCTGAAAATATTTTTTCATTTTTCCCCTTCCTTGCTGGAAAAAACTAGGAGGGGAAAAAATAATAAAAATTGCATCAGGGGAAAAAAGGAAATCTTGTGCAGTATATACACCCTGCTAATATCAACTATAATCTTCGAATGAATAACTATTTAAGTTGGACGGATTAATGTCTAAGTAATTTTTAAGAATCTACATAACATATTTAAAATGAATCAAAGAGTATAAGCTGCGCTAGCGACCAACACAATTAAAAAGAGATTTCATTCATAAAAGTAAATTAAAATGTTCCTAAAATCAACACTATAACAATACACTCAATATACATTTTTCACCTTTTTTTAAATATTAACTCTTATATAAGATAAATCTTTTAAATTTAAATAATGAATAATTTTAAAGCGTAGCATTTATACAATCTATAAATATAAGGACATTCACCAGGGATAAGACAATGGTCGATAATTGATGTACATCTCAAAGATTAAAATTAGTGGTTGAAACGTATGGACACTCAACTAAATGAACCAACAAATCAAAATCTAACAAAAGTCCCCAAGATTGTTCAGCCGAGAAATTACGAGACTTTGGGGACTAGTGTAATTTAAAGGCTAATGTTCCTTTCTCCCTTGGGTCATTCTTCTTTAAAAATTATGTTTTTTTGTCCAACTAGATGATTTCTTAAACTAACCCCTGCAGGAATCATTGTACACTAACCTTGTAATCTGTTCCTGGATGGCCTCGGTGTTAGCCTCTCCAAACAGGTATAGCAGGAGACAGGAGAAATAGTGCGTGTGAGAGTTGGGGTACCGAAGCTGGTTGGCAATACAGTTCAGGAACAGGTATCGACCCTCAGTGTCCATATCAACAGCCAAGTTCTAAAAAAACAATTAAATCATTAAAATCTCATTCAGAAGCGTACAGAAGGGGACTGTAGGGAGGTGTCAACAACCCATTAAAATTAATGAACTGCCTTCCCCTTTTTCACCCCCTGGTGAATTACAGTGCACGCCACTGATAGTATTCTTCTTCTCACAAATATTGTGTGTGAATTCTGCCATTTGTAGGTTATAAATATTTGGATTGGGGAGAAGGGGGAGGGGGGTTTCTTCCCTCAACATTTGGAATATTACTAAAATTTTAATGAGATACAGCAATTGAACTTTTTCAAATCCGTGATAAATTCACTGAGTGAAAAAGTGTCTGATACTTAGGTAGTTATTTATTGAAATATATTTTGGTGAACATGGCACCCTCTTTAGTCTAAATGACATAAATCATATTAATTTAATTTACATATTTAAAGATAAGTAAAAATAACGAAATTATTTTATGGATAATTAGACATCAGACCAAATATACTGAAGCTTTTTACTTATTATGTAATGTTAATTATTAATGTATTGATAGGATTGGCTTTTTATTAAAAAGTGAACATCATGAATGGTGTTTACTAAGTCCATTAATGTGTCTACACTTTTTCTGCCCATTTTCCTGGGTCAAATAATCCTTAATTAACAAGGATAAAAACAACTAAAGATGCGAAGCATCTTCAAAAATCCCGACTTGTGTTTTTAAGTTTATCAAACTATAAAACAAACAAGATGTTATAAGCTTAAAGTCGTTTTGTGCGGGGAGAGGGCAAAGGAAGTATGTATAACATCCCTCTTATTTTCAACGATTTTCTAATCAACTAATATTTTGTTAATAAAAAAATACGGGTATAGCCAATTTCGTGACAACGCCCCTTAAGGGGCGTTTCGTCGTATTTTCAAAGTAGCTTTTGATGTGTTATTTTAAGTTATGTTAGGTGATAGCTCCATAGAGTTAGGCAATTGGCCCCGCAGGGTTAGAGCCCCCCCCCCCCCACAGGGGCTAGAAATAGGAGAAAATCTACTGTGAAATTACGACGAGACGCCCCTAAAAAGGAGTTGTCACGAAAGGGAATATAATTACTTCTTAGGATTCTTTTCTTGTATGTACACAGTTATACACCCCCCCCCCCTCAAACATGTTTGTTAATAATTACACATTACCTAATATGCATAATTAATACTATCCGACACGAAACAAAAAACTGCAGCCAATATCAATCAAAAAAAAGGTAATAAATTAGGACGGTAATGAAGGATAGAGTATAAACTTATCATGTGTCAGAAAAACAAGGAAAAACGTCATTTTTTTATTAGTAGCAACGCTGCTGTATAAAGTAACCTTTTCAATTTTTTATTCACACGCCCCCCCTCTCCGTTTATACTTCTTGTATTACATACTATAAAGGCTTTTGAGGTGTTGGGAAGAAGTCCACCCCACAATTTTTAATTTTAGATTTTTTCTATTGGCGATTTCTCTTCGGAGGGTGGTGGATAAGCTACATTCTAAGGGATAACCATATCCTATATTTTTATAAGTTTTTAAGATAAGAAGAAAAGGAATTAAGAGCAAATGAATGACAAATGAAATTAAAATATTTGAAATTAAAGTCTACTTTATAACTTGAGCCATAAATAGTAGGTAGATGTTTTCCAACATATTGTGGCTGAACATGCTACTAATGCTTGCTCATCAATAAGAATCAATATATTGACAACAATTTTACCCCTGTCATAATATCCACGTTTGTTCTATATCCATTTTAATAAGCCATTATGAGCAGGGATCTAGAGGGATAAGACATACAATGCCCGATAAATTGATGTAAATTCCCAATGATGATACTTAAAATTACTACATCTGTATATTAAAATTAATGGTTCAAAAATTTTAACAATCGACTTAATTAAGCAACCAATCAAAATTCACTAAGTCGCTAAAATTGTTAAGCCAAGGAAAAAGAAAAAGTTATTATAAAACTTTGGGGACTAGTGTAATAAGTATGCTCACCTGGAAGATATCCATATGAGAAGAATGAGCAATGCTTGACATGCTGGGGCTAAGATTCTTCCCACGAATATACTGGATTGCCTAAAAAATATAAAATATATTGGATATCTAGAACAACGATGGTGGAACAGTTGTTCATCGCATCGTATTATAAACAGCTTTCCTTTGGATATAAAAATGTACAATTATAAGATTAAAACCAGTTTTATTTAGCCCAGAGATACCGAAGGCAAGGGTTAAAAAATTGGTTTTAATCTCATAGTTGTTCTTTTTATATTCGTATAAAACTGGATATACAAGGCTATGCATCATTTCTCAGTATGGCTGAGAACCATTAATCGGTTTCGAAGCGATACTGGACAAAATTTACTTATTTTAAAGTTAACGTTCAATAATATGCTTCCCTGAAGAGGTAATCTCCTTTAAAGTAGTCTTGAACAATAGATTAACTGAACAATAGATTAATATTCCTCGCTTTTCTTAAGTAAATTTCCGACTTTGATAGCTGAAAATTTGTGTTGAAGTTAGAAAAAAGATGAATCTACTTATGTTTAATGTAAATAACTTAATTGTTGTATATGATTATGTTTAATAAGTTTTTGCTTTCTCCCCGTCTCTTTAAACCCTTAATTCACAACTGCATTATTAATCTGACAGACCCCACAAGAATAAATCCTAGAGCAGGTAATATCATTACTATACCTGTGTTCCGACATACATGACCAGAGCATTGATCATGGAAATATTGTATCTCATTCCTGGCTCATTCGATACCTTAACAAATCAATCATAAATTATTATTTATGCTTAATAAAACCTTTACTCTCATATTATTTCGGATTTCTAAAAACTCTTAAAAATCAGTATCAATAAATTTTTTATATATTTTACTATTCTCCAAAAATTACAACCACCTTTAAATTAAATAAAAGTAACAGGGTGTCAATGTGTCTGTCTGTGTGTAGCGAACAATCTCTTCTACAGGAAAAATAATATCTGCCCCCCCCCCCCATAAAAAATACTACTTTTTAACATTGAAATAAACAGTGGAGTGTCGTCCACACCCCTTTCTTCAAGTGCCCCTAGAAGCCTCTAGCCGCTAGTGTAATAAAATGAAATTAAAAAGGTTGAAATCTTCAAGAAAAGAAGATCCAACTATTCATCAAACAATCTATAGCAACCTCCCCCCCCCTTTTTTTTTTTAAAAAAGCAGTAAAGCCGACAGGTATGGTCTATAGAGTAGCTAGGTATATTAAACTAAATCTGGATTGAATGTACACGAGTGGTATCTCATTCATAACCACTTAACTTTATTAATAAAACTCTCTTTCAAGTGATCCCTGTAGGTGTGCAGTTGATCCCGCAAATAATTCACTTCACAAAACAGCATAATCTATAATACAAAGTAGAACGATGTCTGTCTGTCCGTCCGTCTGAAGCTTAAGATCTCGGTAACCACTGAACCGATCGGATTCTACTCTTCAGGGTATATACCTATTGGTCCTGGGGTGGGACACCCCCAACCCCCCCAAAAACAAAAAAATCCCACCCCCCATTTTTTTTTTGTTGCTGAAGATTTCCTTGGTCCTTTTTGTTTTGTAGAAGCTTTCCTTGGTCCTTTTGGTTTTGTAGGATATTTCCTTGGTCCTTTTACGAATTTCACCTCAATTTTTTTATCACCTCTTGAAGCAAAGCCCCTAGAGGCTAGGGGCGAAACCGCTAGTATTGTATAAAGTAGTAAGTTATTGTCTGAAGGTTAAAATTTCGATAACTATTGAACTACATGACTTGTTCATTTAATGGAAGCTTTTCATTGGTCCCGAGATGGTTTAAGCCAATTTTTTTTTGGCATTCCCTACTTCTTTCAAAACAGCGCCCTTAGATACTAGGGATGCAGCCGCTAGTATTATATAAAGATATTTTTGTAAATAGCCTAAGATATAGATATCGATAACTACTAGTTAATCCAATGGAGTTCTTTGTTTTATGGAAACTTCGGTTTTGGGCTTTTTAAAGCTTTCCCTACCCTTCGATGTCCCATCAAAAACTGCCCTCCCTTATTTTCAACATATGTATACATGCTCTATATCGATGCAGTTTTTACCTTTGCTATGGTATAAAAGTATGAAGACGCAAAAAAAGTGAATCTATGTTTAGAATTTTTTTGCTGAAATATTATAAGCCTTTCATATAACCTTACTTATAAATATAAATGAATATTACACTATTAATGTAATGAATAACTTTTATTTTTTATCCGTCACGTGTTCTATAAGAAAACACTCATTTTAATTGACTTTTTACTAAGGATAATTTCCGCCGAATGCTTACCAGTTATAAACAATGATGAAAATACATAATTTGCAAGATTCTATAAGTAGAAATTGTCACCAAAAACATTATTACACCAGTCCCCAATGTTTTATAAGAACGTTTTCTTATTAGTTGGCTCTACAACTTTGAGGGTTTTAAGTTAATTTTGATTAGTTGGTTTGATAAGTTGAGTGTATAAACATTTCAACCAATAATTGTATTCTACACTACAGAGGGGTAATTTTGTGTGTAATCATTTGGGATGTAAATAAATTTATCGTCTTATCCCATTACATCCATGACGTATGTCACACCCTAAGAATAAGTTAATCTACCTGTAGATTAGTTCGTAGTTCAGACAGGAAGCTGACCGGGGTCCTGTTCTTCAGGTAGCTGTCCAGGTCCTTCTTGAACTGGGGCTTGATCATCGTCGCGAAGTTGGTCACCATGCGGGGCGCTATCGAGATCTCAGTCAACATGTCAACCTAAACACATTGTTTAAAAGTAAAATCAAAACAGTAAAGATTCTGTGTCAATCCGTATGTCTGTTCCGAAAGATCTTGCTAACTGCTGAACCGATATGATTATCCTTAACAGTGTAGCTTCTCATATATAATATACTAGGAAGGTTTTTTCAAAGCTTTTTTTGGGGAGAATACTACCACCCTTCCAAGAGAAAAAAAAGACCTTCCAAAAATATTGAAATAAACTTTCAGAACTAAAATTGAAAAAGCGGGATGGCGTCATCTCCCCACCCCTCAAGTGCCCCTAGAGGCCTTAGTATAAAGATAACAGTCACTCTAAGTAGACCAGCTATTATTCTCGCCTAGAGATTAATCACACGATCAGTAGACATGTCAGTTCTGCAGTTGCCGATATCTTAAGGGGAGAACAAAAGAAAGGACAGGCGAACATCATGTGCTTTGTTAGATTTTTGTATTCATAATTAATTCAATTAAAATTAGATGTACTAAATGTGTTAAAAATTCTAAAATCATGTGTCATTATTTTTGATAAAAATGTGACCTTTTTTGAAGCACATGTGAGAAAAAAAGTTAATCCAATCAAAAACTTCACATTGTGTAAATCAAATACACCAGGAAGGTATTTTTAAGATAAGGATTAAGGATCTATATTTCTAAAAACAAATAAACAGAATATCAAACAGAAAGGTTTGGATGTAAAAATTAAAACACTAGAAGCTACGCCCCTAGAGGCCTCTTGGGGGACAATTGAGGGAAAAAAAGGGAGTCGACCCTCAACTTTGTTACATTAAAATCTGCCAATTATAGCTTTAAAAAAGGGCCTCGAAGAAAGTTAATAATAATTCTTAATTTTTAACTATACCTGCAAAAATTATTCTAATATGTTAAGAGAAAAAATGTTCTTAGCACCCTGGCCTGGGTATTTTAAAAGTTTGAATTATTCTCAGATTGGAAAAGAAATTGGTTGACCTATATATACATTTAAGTATGCTTAGTAGCACAGCTGCTCTACAGTTGCTTTTTTGTGTTCATTAATTTCTAAAATTTATCAACTTTAAAAAAAAAAAGTCATAGTATTTTTTGTATAGGTAATAAATTATGTTTAATGTAAAAAATTACTCTACAGACTAACTTATGACCAATATTGAAGGTATCTAAAGGGATAACCCAATGGCCGATAAATTGATGTACATCACAACTGATGATACACTAAAGTACCCCTTCTTTAGATTAAAATTAGTTTTTGAATACTCAACTTAATGAAGCAACCAATTAAAATTCACTTTAGTCCTTTAAGTTGTTGAGCCCAAGAATAAGAAAACATTATTAAAAAACTTTGGGGACTAGTGTAGTAAATAGTCCAATGTCCCCTCTCTCTCAGCCAATGTTGTCCTTGTTATATTGAAATTATCCAGCAAGGTATCTAGTTACCACAATGTCACCATGAGAATTAGAAACCACACGTAAAAACATGTGTGAGTGTGTGTGTGTGTTTTTGGACAATTTAACTTTTTAAATTAAAGAAATACATTTTTTTATTAGTTTTAAAAAGTCCTACTTTTAAAAAATATATTTAGCAAAAAAATAATATTCATTTAATTTCAAAACGGGGGTAATAGTTAAGGAAGGCCAATCTGAAGAAAAAAATATACATCTACAAAATGAGGGGGGCGGAAGTGCTTTTAAGAGGTAGGTACAATATGGAACTGTGAAGAAACGGCGTTGGAAACGCCACTCCCGCTAAAAACCGCCGTGTCCCGCAGATTTTTTTTTAGTTTTTTCTCGCTAAATTAGACAATTTTCAAAAATTTCCTTTAAAAAAATTGCATGTGCAAATATATTGAACGGCATCATACTTCTAGTAAAACCACACTTCTCTTCTCCTGCAATAGCAGCCTTCCATTTTCTTGTCTTTCCTTATAATTGAATTTTGCTAGAAAAGCAAAAAAAATTCGGCGGGTTTTTGGCGGGAGCGGTGGTTACGACGCCATTTCTTCACAGCAATTGCCATAGCAAATCTCAAAGCTGTAACTCTTTATTTAGTTGATTTCCTTAGCCTTTTAGTTTTGGTTTAAGTGTCACTTTCGCCTTCCCCCCTTTTTAGGAAATGGAACTTCGGATTTTAACTAGCTGCAAAGGTCTAGGAAAATAGGTTTGAGGATACAAAAATATTTCTATCCTCAATAATAAAAAAAAAACAGGATCTGTGTCTGTCTGTAACGAAGGATTTCCCAAACCGCTGAACCGAAATGGTTCTCCTTTACAGTGGAGCCTTTTATATGTTCATGGAAGGAGATGGGGGGATGGTATAGCTCCTCTCCCTACCCAGTATTTTTCTTTTTAAAACTTAGATTGAAAATGGGAGTGTGGACTCCCCTCACCAACCTAGGAGCGTGGCAGCTGGTCTTTAATAAAACAATTGGATTTTTTTGACAGTTTCAAAATTTCCTCTCTTTCAACATACGTACTATGAGAAAAAAAATATAAAAAATGCCAAAAAAGACATGGATTCCAAGTAAAGTACATCAATCTTTTATCTATTTAAATTTTACTTAAAAAATAAATAGATAAGTCACATGTAATTGATGTTGTCATATATTTGAACACATGTATTTAAGTATGGTTTCATTGTACTTTATCTTAATAGAAATAGGATAATTTAAAATTAAATCAATTATTTATAACTTTTTTAATTCTGAAAAGTACAGTAAACTGTTAGCTTAGCAACTAAATGTACAGTGTACAGCGGACACAGTAAAAAATGGGGAGGTAGGTTGTGCTAAAATTTCGTAAAGGTGTAAGTATTAATGCTTAAAAACGGTAGTAGAATGATAATATTTACTAAATGTGGTATTGAATAGAACCATAGACAAAAGATATAATATATTTATATTTAGTGAATATTATCGTTCTACTACTATTTTTAAGCCTTAAAACACACACTTTTAAGGATTTTACCCGCAACCTTCTTTTCCCATATATTTGTATTTTGTGAATATTATCGTTCTACTAGGTACTGTTTTTAATCCTTAAAACTCACACTTACGGAATTTTAGCACCACCTACCGCCCCCTATCTACCACCCTTTCAAACGTTACTTTCTAAACCAAAACCCAGTTATTTTATCACAAGAAAGGGGGGAGGCGGATGTGCCACTTTTTGAAACCAAAAGTAAAACGTGCATGATCTCAGCCGTAGAGTTACAGCTCTAAAATTCTGCACAGCCGTTGCTTTTGTAGTGAACAATATGGAACTGTGAAGAACAGCGGCGGAACCGTTGCTCCCGCCGAAAACCGCCGTTTCCCGCCGAATTTTGTTTTGCCTTTTCTCGCCATAATAGACAATTTTCAATCATCTGAGATAAACTTTTTTTTTCATAAAAATTTCGCTTATACTTTAACTTGACACTTGCAATCTTTTTAAATATTGACATGTTTGAAATACAAGTGTCACGTGAAAATATAAGGGAAATTTTTATGAGAAAAAAAGTTTATCTCAGATGATAAAGAACTGTCTAATTTGGCGAAAAAAGGCAAAAAAAATTCGGCGGGAAACGGCGGTTCCGCCGCCGTTTCTTCACAGTTCCATATTGTTCTACACAAAAGCAACTGCTGTGCCGAATTTTAGAGTTATAACTCTTTTATGGGCTGAGATCATGCACGTTTTTACTTTTTGTTTCAAAAAGTGGCAAAAACCTACCTTCAAGTTTGGTGTGAATGGATCCGGAAGTCTCATACTGCGTGGGAAAGCGGAGAGGATCAAGTTGCGCATCTGAATACAGTTGGGCGGGATCACATCACAGAACCTTAATACAAAATTTTAATATATTTGTTGATAAAAATTCATCTCCACAATTTTATAATACATTTTGATTGAGTACAACTATAGTGGCGTGCACTTGGTTTTATCAGGGGCCTAACTATGCCCCCCCCCCCCAAACCGCGAAGGATTGAGGGGGGGGGGGGCAATAATGTATCTCCAATAATGATACACCCCTTCTATGGATTACAACTTGTGACAATTTGGACAATCAACGTAATAAACCAACCAATCATAATTCAAAAAAATTCCCCAAAGTTAGATAAGAAAACGTTATCATAAAACAAGGGGACTATTGAAATGAACAACCCTATGTCCACTCAATCCAAGCCAATTACATTATGACTGATAGACTTACCCATAATGATAATCACAGAGGAACTCTGGGAAATCATGGAGCAGGACCAGAAGGACCCGCAGGGTTCCCCTGTACAACTTCTGCACGGGCTTGGCCAGCTCAGCATTGCGCAAGAACGGCGACAGGAACTTGAACAGCGCAGTCAACAACTAAAATATCAGGGATATAATGGAGAATTCAATAAGATAATTTATTTGTTGTACCTCTAACCACCTATTATGAAAACAAGCAGTCAAAATTTTGAACACTATCAGTCTATAAACAAACAGTCAAAATTCCATATAAATACCCAAAGTTTTTAGCCCACCAATAAGATATTGTGGTTTAAACTTTGGGTACCAGTGTAATAACAGTCCAAATATTCGTCTGTAATATCATTTTCTAACAAATTTTCTGTTAAAAACCCTGCAAGGTTTGTAACCATTTATTTTACCCCTACTAAAATATTTACCTGACTATACATAGGCCATCCTTTCTGGTTCTGTGTGAGGCTGAGAATCCTGCCAATGAAAACCCTGTGGGATACAATCTCCAGCCAGGCGTAAGCAAAACCTGGAGCCTTGCTAGGACGCAGGATGTTCAGCATGTTGCAGTACGCGGTTAATACCTGAAATTTGGTTTAACAATAATTAGAGTTTGGAAAATCAATAAGAAAAATTCCTTCAAAGAGCCTTGTCGAACATTGAACCCTCTTCCCCTCCTTATTTTTAAATCAATAAATGAGGCAAAGGAAAAAAAACACCCCTTACATTCAAAATTATTTTTAAAATAGGGGGGGGGGGGACGGTGATTTACAGACACGTTAAGGCATGCCTAGGCACAAACTTGAAGAAAATATTTTTTTTTCTTTTATTGAGATTCTTATATGCAATGTAATAATGAATACCTAAACAACCTAATTTAGAACTTTCTGTACTGTATGAGGATAATAAAATTTTTTGAAAATGTATAAAGTAATTTTTTACCTGGAAGTTAATATTCTCCAGAATTTGATCGGGGGCATTCAGTTCCAAGTACAGCATAATAAATATCCTAAACAAAATTGACTTTTAAAATTATCTTGCCATTATAAGGCTATCAAGGATTTATATCATTTCAGATTAGGACACTCAACCAATTACATTGTCTATCAAACTATGTAATCTACCTTGCAAAACTTTCACGTTCGGTTTTAATCCGTAAAAATCTACGTAAAAATCCGTAAAAATCTACGTAAAAATCACCAATTTTTTTTACCAAGGGGTAGTTTCACGAAATGCATTTGAACTTAATTTAGTGAACCGCATATTTTTAGTAGCGAAGCTACTCTATAATTCACTTTGTCCGTCCGTCCGTCAGTCCGTCAGTCAGTCCGTCAGTCCGTCAGTCCGTAACGCTATGGGGGAAATGGGATTTACTCAGCTCCTATAAAAGATAGAATTCTGAAATTTTTTGACAACATTCCCATCATTAAGGAGCACAATTAACTATAAAACATCACTGGCGGTCGGACGGCTTTTTAGCAGGGTTTAGGCTATTTTTAGATTTTCCACATTTTCCCCCATATCTTTGGTGTTTATGGTCCGATTTTCAAAATTCTTTCAGTTAAAGATATCAAAATTAAATTTTCCGTCGTTTGGAGAAAACAACAATAACGGTCAGACTGCCTTTTTGCAGGTTTTTAGCTATTTTTACATTTTCCACCATATCTTTGGTGCTTATGAACTGATTTTCAAAATTTTTTCAGTTAAAGATATCAAAATCAAATTTCCCGTCGTTTGAAGAAAACAACTATGAAGGTCAGACTGCCTTTTTGCAGGTTTTTGGCTATTTTCAAATTTTTTACATTTTTCCCCATATCTTTGGTTTTTTTAGTCCAATTTTCAAATTTTTTTCAGTTAGAGATGTTAAAATTAAATTTCCCGTCGTTTGAAGAAAACAACAATAATGGTCAGACTGCCTTTTTGCAGGGTTTTGGCTATTTTCAAATTTTTTACATTTTTCCCCATATCTTTGGTGTTTATGATCCGATTTTCAAAATAACTGTTTTAGATATCAAAATTAAATTTCCCGTTGTTTGAAGAAAACAACCATGACGGTCATTCCCATCCACGAAATTTTGTGCTTCGCTACTTATGGATGTTGTCATCCTTGTTTCCTAGTTAATGGGTTAAACTATATTTATATAGCATATATTTGAAATAAATTAAGTTTTCTACCACGTAGTTTTTAAAATATCATGACTTGAAAATTGTTTTTTTTTGTGATATATGCAATTTAACAAGGATGACAACATCCATAAAAGCGAAGCACTGAAACGGTAGGACAAACAGACACTAACACTTGTATAGTGTCAGAACTGAATAATCAGAATATAAATGTATAAATGTCGAAGCAAAATTTAAGTAAAATTGTTGAAAAACTGCTTGATACAGAATAATGTTTATGGACATACTTACATTTTTAGGACTTTATTATAGAGTTGCTTCGCTTATAACATTGTACTTTGTTGTCCCAGGAATCAGTATACCAAAAATCAGATCATTCGGATTATTAGATCACATAAAAATTTGTTGTTAAAAAGTAAAAAAATCAACATGTTTAAAATGGACCTACGGACATTCTGGTAATGATTATAGAGTTGCTACGCTTTCTAAATCGTACCTAACTCCTACAGGAATCACCATGTAAAGTTTGAAACCAATAGGACAATTCTAACATGCCTAAATTAACGAAAAAAGCTATCCGTTACGGACGGACGGACGTACGGACGGACGGACGTACGTACGGACGGACGTACGGACGGACCGACCCTAATTATAGAAAAGCTTCGCTTTTAAAAAGACGATTTTCAAGTCTTGATATTTTAAAAACTACGTGGTAGAAAATTAATTTTTTTTCATATATTTGCCATATAAATGTAGTTTAACCATTTAACCAGGATAAAATATGCGGTTCACTAAATTAAGTTCAAATGCATTTCGTGAAACTACCCCTTTCATAATCTTATTCGAAATAGGGATGGCAATCCATCAAATTTTTTAACCGGATCCGTATTCTAGCAATATTTTTAAAGGCTTTTTTAAATTTAAGTGCTACATATGTCCTAAAAATTAATGTTCTTGGTGTTCTCTATAATTCACTTCCGAGAATAGAACCAAATTATAAAAGATATTATATATAATGATGATAATCTTTGTCTTCAAAAAAAGGAGTTGAAAGAAAAAACTCAAGACGCTAATTTTAGCCGTCCAATTAAGAATCCGAATCCGCTATTAAAAAACGGATTCCAGATACCGATTCCAAAATTGACCAAAAATTGGGCGGATTCCGGATCCGGATTGCCAACCCTAATTCGAAATCAATCAGAACTCGAGGTTGTTGGTACAAAAAACAATACACCTAGCTATTCGTTTGGCGTATTTTCAACAATAGTAAAAAGAAACTCTTTTTGTAGATTTTTGCAAGGTCTATTATTTAAAAAATGGAACTCATAATTTAATAAGAAACAAAATAAGCCTAAAATTAAAAAACTGACCTTGCAATAACAAGATAAAAAACCCTTAATTTGTTTCAAATAATTAACAACATTCGTTAAGCGTAATTTCTTCCACAGTAAAATGATACCTCTAGGAAAAAATATGAAACTCATCATTTAATAAGAAACAAAATAAGCCTGTAATGAAATGATCAACCTTGCAATAACAAGATAAAAGAACTCTTAATTTGTTCCAAATAACAACATTCGTTAAGCGTAATTTCTTCCACAGTAAAATGATACCTCTAGGAAAAAATATGAAACTCATCATTTAATAAGAAACAAAATAAGCCTGTAATGAAATGATCAACCTTGCAATAACAAGATAAAAGAACCCTTAACTTGTTGCAAATAACAACAACATAGTAATTTCTTCCACAGTAAAATGATACCTCTAGGAAAACATATGAAACTTATCATTTAATAGGAAACAAAATAAGCCTGAAATGAAATAATCAACATTGCAATAACAAGATAAAAGAACCCTTAATTTGTTCCAAATAACAACATTCGTTAAGCGTAATTTCTTCCACAGTAAAATGATACCTCTAGGAAAAAATATGAAACTCATCATTTAATAAGAAACAAAATAAGCCTGTAATGAAATGATCAACCTTGCAATAACAAGATAAAAGAACCCTTAACTTGTTGCAAATAACAACAACATAGTAATTTCTCCCACTGTAAAATGATACCTCTAGGAAAACATATGAAACTTATCATTTAATAGGAAACAAAATAAGCCTGAAATGAAATAATCAACATTGCAATAACAAGATAAAAGAACCCTTAATTTGTTCCAAATAACAACATTCGTTAAGCGTAATTTCTCCCACAGTAAAATGATACCTCTAGGAAAAAATATGAAACTCCTCATTTAATATGTGACAAAATAAGCCTGAAATGAAATAATCAACCTTGCAATAACAAGATAAAAGAACCCTTAACATGTTCCAAATAGGATGCAAAATTTTACCAAAATTCTTTATATACCCACTGGTCTACTCAGATATCCCCTCCCCCCTCTCCTCCTAGATTTTACTTTTGACTGTAAAGTTACTCAGGGAGTAAGGGAGGGGACAATGGGCAATTAATTCAATATAAGAGTTATCAAAGAAAGGGCATGAAATCTAGTTTAATCCAATAAATTTGTAGGAAATTATAAAGGGATTGTTAATTGAATAATACATTTCCAGAGCGTCATGTAAAGTGAAATCACAACTTGTTTTTGATGAAATATATTGAGGTTTTTTGGTGTGATTTTTATATTAATAGATTATTGGACCCGGCCAGCTGCTAGCAAGAATACGACTGCCCCTTTTTATTCTGTTTATTTCCCTTGCCCCTTGCCCCCACCTCCCTTCTCCCTTCTCCCCGTCTGCTACATTCCAAACTAACAACGAGTGTTTATTTCCTTTCCCCCCACTTCCCTTATCCCTTCTCCCCGTCTGCAATATTCAAAACATACATAACGAGTAGCGGCATTCTATGCGCAAGTCCCCAAACTCAGTCAGAAACTGCTAAATTCTTGCACATTCCCTTGAAGCCAGTCCCCAAAGTCTGAGACTTCTAAAAATTGAATATTCGATCCATTGTCCCCTCCCTTACTCCCTGAAAGTTACTTATTTAAGGTTAGATTCAGTCAAGTCCCCCCCTGATTAAGCTTCCTATAGGGGATAATTACATGATTTTCAAATTAGTAAGGGTGGGGGAGGGGGGAGGTTAGGGTCCACTGATGGTAAAAGTAAAGCCACCAAATTTCTACAAAGAGAGAGGTCATTTTCTAGTAAATCCCGTAAAGGTGTGTGTTATAAGGCCTAAAAATAGTAGTAGAACGATAAGGTGCTCTATATATTTGTATTTCCTATTGAATAGAACAATAGAGAAGAATTTTTTTTTTTTTTTTTGATAACCGTACCTGGAATATCCATAAATTTCTATCAAACGCTTTGTTTGGCTCAAACTGACACAAATAAAAAAAATATAAGTATAATAAATCAACCTGTAAAGAATGACTTCTTCCTTTGTTTAATGGTATAGATTGTTCTTAACCTTTACTTTGTACCTATAGAAAACATTATTATTATAATTATATTTTTTTTAAATTTCTGTCAGTTTGAGCCAAACAAAGCGTTTGATAGAAATTTCGTATTTTTTAAAGATATTCCAGGTACGATTATCAAAAAAAAAAAAAAATTCCCTATTGTTCTATTCAATAGGGAATACAAATATATAGAGCACCTTATCGTTCTACTACTATTTTTAGGCCTTACAACACACACCTTTACGGGATTTACTAGAAAATGACCTCTCTCTTTTTATAATTAATAACTTCATATAACAAGAAAAAATGCAATTAAAATATTATGAAAAATAATAAATTCCATAAAAAGCTTTTGACCTAGTTTTTAAAGGATCCTTGGAAATAATGATCTTAAATTTTAATGTAGTGGGAGGTTTGCTTCTTAAAATCTTAGCAACGGCTCAAACGATAAGAATGAGATTAAAGCGAGATTTTTCAGTTTATAAGCCTATTTCCCAAATAAGTCTCTTCAACCTTTAAATGACATAGGTTTTAAGATAATCAAAACAAAAACATAGAATATAAATCAAAGCGGTGCTTGCTTACATGTGAAGACCGGAGCACCGAAAACCCCCCCCCCCCCGCTTAGTTTTGACAAAAATCAAAAATAAGGGGGGGGGTAGTTTTTTAACCCCCCGCTTAGTTTTGACAAAAATCAAAAATAAGGGGGGGGGGGGTAGTTTTTTCATTGTACAACACGCCAGAAAGTTGAGTGAGGTAAATCAAGTAAATCCAGTATACCAGAGGGGAAACCTTAATACAGGGATATTCATGTTTTGGGGCATAATTTCCTTATTCATTGACTGATTTTAGTAATTGATGTATCCCTGAACAGAAAATGAAAATAAGGAGGAGGGGGGCCAGTAAAAGGTTTTAATTTTGCGCAAAACGGTAGGACAAACGGACATTAATACTTGTATAGTGTCAGAAAATAAAAGTATACGAGTCGAAAAAAAATTGTAAGTAAATTTTATGAAAAACTGCTTGACACTGTTTATGGACATAATTACATTTTTAGGACTTGGTTATAGGGTTGCTTCACTTATAATATTGTACTTTGTTGTCCCAGGAATCAAAATACCAAAAATCAGATCAAACGGATAATCAAATCACACAACAATTTGTTGTTAAAAAAGTAAAAAAAAACATGTTTAAAATGGACGTACGGACATTCTGGTAATGATTATAGAGTTGCTACGCTTTCTAAATCGTACCTAACTACTACAGGAATCACCATGCAAAGTTTGAAATCGATAGGACAATTCTAACATGCCTAAATTAACGAAAAAAAGCTATCTATCTCGGACGGACGGACGGACCGACCCTAATTATAGAAAAGCTTCGCTTTTAAAAATAGGTATCAAGTTAATAAATTATTGTTTATATTAGGCGTGGGTAGTGTTCAAGTGTCAGAAATGGGTCAACTAGTTATTTCTATGCAATAAAAACCTCTCAATATTATTTCTAAATTTTATAACTAACAAACTTTAGAAGAAGATTAGATTTCATGTTGAAATAAGCTTTAATAAAAAAAGTGTACATATTTAGACGTACAAACTCAATATAATGTATAATTAAGTTTTAATCATATTTGCTACAAAATCATAAGACAACAACATTATGAAAATAATATTGAGTAATAAAAAAAGGGGAGATTTTTTTTACCATCTTCATGTAAATTATCTTTTATAACTATAAAAAAATGAAGTGAGGTTTTTAGTAAATTCTTAAACAACAAACCTACATTCCAGCATTCCCTTTATTTTAAGTATTACCCCTTTTGTATAATACAATTAGTGGTTGACACGTTTGAACGCTCAACTTATTAACCCAATTAATCAAAATTAATTTAAGTCCCTGAAGTAGTTGAGCCAACGAATAAGAAAACGTTTTTATAACACTTTGGGGACTAGAGTAATAAACAGCCCAATGACCACTACCTCCAGGATTTGCACACCTATTACTTTTCAGGTATAAATATTTTTACCTGTGGTAAGGAACTTGTTGGAACTCCTTGCGCCTGACCTCGTGGTCAATCAATAGGACACCTGCCACGATACCCAGCACCTTGTTCAATAGGTTCACCTTGGTGATGGTGTTCTGTTGGTCTCCTAAATTAAAAAATATTAGGTTAATTTGATCTTATAATTTGTATTTTTGTGAGTAAAACTTAAGTAGGTAAATCTTACAAATCTATAAAAATTGTCTTTTCCCTCCCAAAGAATGCAATTTTCAGGCAAGCCGTTAATTACTATTTACTGCCATAAAATCAAAGACAAAGCATATGGATTTTCAAAATTACAAAAAAACAGACAATTTTGCTAAACTTATAACAACGCAGCCGAAGTGGAATTAACACGATAGACGAAAATTGTTGATATTTAGACTGACGAACATTAGACAAGACATTTATTGAAAAACAGAAAACTTACCCGAATGTTTAACCAGCAGGGCAATGAGCCTGACAAAGGCATCCAAAGTGTGGAAGCACTTGGCGCGCACCAGGGAGGGTGCGTTGTTCTGTTCCGCGAGCGCGCGGTAACATAGGTCTACACACATCTGGGTTGACATTCGGAAAAACCTAACAAAGGTACAATAAATATTGTTTATTTTTTATCCGTTTTTTGAGTTTTAAGTTTTTAATTTGTTCTGGTTTTATGAGCATATTTCTTTCAATTACATAAGCGCAGCAACTCTTTCAAAATGAGAAACTTTAGTTAGCCAAAACAAACAATTGTTAGTTTGAATTATAAGTTAATCCTAAACCCAAGCTCACAGATACATCAAATGCTTAAACAATCATCCTATTACTTAAATAAACATACCTTGTGATAAGATCATCAGTTTTAAGGAGACCATGCATGTTCATCTGTTGTACAAACAATGTGAAGGCCTTGGTGCTGTCCTTTCCTGCGTTGGGGGAGTGGTACATGTTCACCCATTCCCTAAATAAAAAGCATATTTATTCATTTCTATTCTTCAGTGGATATTTCACCCGAGCTACCTGAATAAAGATAAAAAATATCCATATTTTACACAAAAAATAAATAGACATCTGAATTTACCTACAGCAGGATTAATTTTGTTTATCATAATTTAGAATGTAATATTAAAAATGCATACCCTTAAGATCACTGCCTAAACCTGTCTAAAATAGTTATTTATCGCATCTTATTATAGACAGCTTTCCGCAGATATAAAAATGTAAAAAATAAGATTAAAACAAGTTTTGTTTTACCCAAGGGGCCGAGCTGACAATTCTAATTTAATCTTATGATTTTTATTTTAATATACGTGGATAATTGTCTTTAATACGATGCACTAAATTATTCTTTATCATGGCTGAGAGCCAGTTCTAATGTAGCGGATATTAATCGGTTTCGAATCCATACTGGTATATATATATCTATAATACAAAGTAGAACGATGTTTGTCTGTCTGTTTGTTTGTATGTTTGTACCGAATGATCTCGCTAACCACTGAACCGATCGGGTTCTCCTTAACAAGGTAGATTCTCAAAGGTCCCGGAAAGGTTTATAACTATTTTAGGGGAGGGTACCACAACCCTCCCAAGAGAAATCACAAAAAAATCTAATTTTATTTTACTCTGAAAGATTCCAACGCAACATAGCTAGGTATCGTAGAGACTTGAAAGCAACATATATAGGTATTGTAGAGACTTGAACAAAAAAAGTGCCACTAGAGGCCTCTAGAGGGCGTAGCGCTAGTATATATATATAGTATATACCTGAGTAAATATTCAGTTTTCTCCAGAAGTCCGTGGGGATCTTCATATTCTCTGGCTTGAGCGATTCCACTGTGGAGTTGGCTTGTTGGTCCTGATATTAGAGTAATACAATAGAAGGACAAGGTGTATGTCCCCACCAACGAGGCCGCTGTTCCGACTTTCAATTGGGTCTTTGAAAATCAACCAATAAGGTCGAGAATATTAACACAGCCAAGTCGATACAAAAGAGCACAAAGCAATTTGATAGTAGACGAAAAGGTCACCAACAGGGGATCCAGATAGTTGTCTGGTTATAACATCTATATTTATCGAATAATTGTCCTGACAAACAATTGCACATTCATTAACTAGAGGTACTTGAGAGAAGGGTTGACCCTACTCCTTACATATTTTTTTTTGGTATTCGATATACTAATATAAGTGCTATATTACGAGAGTTCAACATAACACCTCACCCCCCCCCCCCAAAAAAAAAAAATGCAGTACCTGACATTTGTAGATTGTGTTCCATGCGATCACAGTTGATCTTCAGCATTTCAACAAGTTGAACCAGTCCCTCTGGGGGATTGCGACTATTGTTAGAAATCTGTACCAACATCTACAAATACAGTTTTCAATTAATTGAGATTTTTATACACCATGACAGATTTATGTATCAATATATGTATAATATTATATTTATAAATAATTAAGGATGACAACATTATTAAAAGCAGAACCCTGAAACGGTCGGACAAACGAACATAACACTTGATAAGTGTCAGAGCTTAATAAGCAGAAAATATATGTTTGAACAAAAATGTAAGTTAAATTGTTGCAAAACTGCTTAAATACAGGATATACTTAAATTTTTAGGACTTCATTATAGAGATGCTTTGCTTATAACACTATACCTTGTTGTTATAGGAATAAGTAATTCAAAAATTAGATGAATATGATAATAATATTATACAAAATAATGTTGTAAAAAAAGTTAAAAATTAGATTAAAGATTAAAACCAGTTTTGTTTGCCCCGAGATGCCGAAAACACGGGCTAACAAAACTGGTATTAAGATTGTACATTTAGATAATTTTTCAGTATGGTTCTAATCCACCGGATATTAATCAATTTCCAAGCCATACTGGAAATGAATTACTCACCTCTAAGGTACCGAAGAGGTCGCTCTCAATAAGCTGGGCGTTGCTACGATCATCAATAAGATAAACCTTGGCCAGAAACATAGCGAAGTTGAGGGCCTGAGGGTTGTTGCCTCCCTCCAGGGTTGCAGCCAGGAATTTGTCATAGTCAAACAGGTTCACAAGTGTTGACCTGAAATAACAAGTTTTATATTTTGTTGTGGAGGTGGCATATTTTAAGAATGGATTTATTATTACTTGGATCTCACATGAGATTTTCATGTTCTATGATAAAGTGATCTCTCTAGCAGGATAAAATAAAAATCTCCCACCTTCCCCTCCTTTACCCCATCCCTATCCCTTCTACTGGATAAACAGCCCGCCCAATAAAAGCGAGGGGAAATTGCAAACTAAATTAACGACAATTTTTTCTCCTGTTATAATATGCACGTATATCCTACATCCATTATTTTAAGGGTGTCGTCTGTCCACCATTTCCCCGTCCAAAAAACTATTAAAACCATAATATGAGCAGCTAAAAGTAGAGACCAATTGGTCCAGTGCACATAGGGGCAACAAGGGGCAACAATTCACCACCCCCAAATCAAGTTTTAAACATTCTATGAGTATTATCATACCCAATGTACATCAGATTTCAAAGGAATCGTAAAAATACGCTTTTTAAGTAAGCATTCTAATGCATGGAAGTCAAGAAATGCAAAAAATTTCTTACAGAAAAAGGCATACTTTTTGTGTTTCACCAACAATGTTAAAAGTATTATAAAATCTCTTAGAATTAACGTAATTAGACAAAATAACTTCTGATGAGTCATGCATTACATATATTTTGACAGTATAAAAGAAAAAAACACAAATTGAAGAAATTAGTCTTAAATAATTCTAGTTGAAGTCAAGATTTTAGTTTTTATTTGTTTGTTTTATAATCAACATTTAAGAAGACAGTAAGAGGAAATATGTTTTCACCGGTTGCCACCGGCTAAAAAAACGATATTTGATTACCCAAAGACATATTTTAATCGCCAGTACTGGTTTCATTTACCCCCCCGCGCCCCCGTAGGGGTTTTTAGCCCGTTTTCTGAACGTGGGTGCACGAAAAGCTTGTAAGAAAAGGCGTTTAAATGCGCTTTTAAAGTCAAAACTTAAGATATAATTCAAATAAATAAAAGACACAGAAACATAGACATATTGGGAAATATTTATTCTGACTTAGAATTAAAGTTAATAATAAATATTTTCAAGTTCTATTGCACTAAATGATGGAGAGGAGAGGGGGGGGGGGGCTAAACCTAAATCTAAACCTCTTTATGTTTGATGTTTTAATGTAACTAAATAATCGTTTCTATAGATTATTACAAATATCAGGGATCTAAAGGGATAAGACAAAGGTCAATAAATTGTTGTACATCCCCAATGATAATACACAAAATTACCCCTTTTGTAGATTAAAGTTAGTAGTTAAAACACACAACTGTAAAACTTTGGGGACTAGTGTTATAAACAGCCCAATGTCCCCTATCTCACTGCGAAAACGTAAAGTTAATATGCAAATAACGTGAGGTTCTTATAATCATTCTAAATTTGAATTAGCAAGTAGTCTATCTGTCTGTCTATTGGTAATGCTTTGTTTTTAAATTATGTAGTTACAGGGTATTCATGTTTAAAGTCAGCAGTTTTATTTAGAAAGGGAGGGGACTGTTAATTACACTAGTCCCCAAACTTCAAAGTTTTATAATAACGTTTTTATATTCGTTAGCATAAGAACTTTAGGAAATTTAATTGATTTTTTATTGGTTGGTTCATTAAGATGAGTGTCAAAACTTTTCAACCACTAATTGTCATCTACAGACAAATAATTTTGTAATATAATTTATTAAATATGTATTTATTAAATATGTATCAATATTGGGGATGTAAATATTAATCGGTTATTGTTTTGTTCCTTAGATCCCTAGGTGTTAATATATAATACAAAGTAGCTTGATGTCTGTTTGTCTGTCCGCCCATCCCTTAAGATCTCGCTAACCACTAAACAGATTGAATTCTACTCTTCAGGGAATATATCTACTGGTCCTGTGGTTGTTTAAAGATCTTTTTCAAAAATAAAAATCCCCCTCAATTTTTTCATATTTCTATAAGGGGGGGGGGGGGGGTTTAATGCAACCATCTCGTAATCAGTGAGCAAATGGCACTTAGAATTCGAATTTCGATCTGAAATTTTGCATGAGTAATCCTTGATAGGTCTATTTTCCCTAAATCGAACAAAAAGTTGGAAAAGTAACGGCTGGCGGCTGGAAGCTCAGCCGTTTAGCCGTTTTTTGCCTATTTGTAGGGCAAATTCATCATTAATTACGTAGGAATCAACTTTTTAAAACATATTTCTGGTTTAATTCATGTTATATGATAACAATAACCATTTTTTAAAATTTTTAGTACCAGCTGCTAACGGCTAGAACCGGCTGAAAACGGCTTGGAGCCGCCAAGAGTATAAAGGGTAGATAGGGCTTGTGACATGTCTAGGGGTAGGTTTCTATGGGTGCTGAGCTCAAAAATGCTACTAAAAATAGTGACGGCCAATCCATATGGCAGCTGGCTAACAGCTGCAGCTCAGCTGCGAGCGGCCAAGAGTAGAATGAGTAGATAGGGCTTGTGACGTGTCTAGGGGTAGGTTTTTATAGGTGCTGAGCTCAAAAATGCTAACAAAAATAGTGGAGGCCCATCCACATGGCAGCTGGGTAATGGACGCAGCTCAGCTGGGTAACGGCCGCAGCTCAGACGAGATAGGCCAAGAGTAGAATGAGTACATGAGGCATGTGACGTGTCCAGGATTAGGTTTTTATGGGTGCTGAACTCAAAAAATGCTTCTAAAAATAGTTTCGGCCAATCCATATTGCAGCTGGGTAACAGCTGCAGCTCAGCTGCGAGCGGCCAAGAGTAGAATGAGTAGATAGGGCTTGTGACGTGTCTAGGAGTAGGTTTTTATGGGTGCTGAGCTCAAAAATGCTCCCAAAAATAGTGGCGGTCCATCCATGTGGCAGCTGGGTAATGGCGGCAGCTCAGCTGGGAGAGGCGCAGAGTAGAATGAGTACATATGGTATGTGACATGTCCAGGGTTAGGTTTTTATGGGTGCTGAGCTCAAAAATACTACCAAAAATAGTGATGGCCAATCCATGTGGCAGTTGAGTAATAGCTGCTGCTCAGCTGCAAGCGGCCAAGAGTAGAATGAGTAGATAGGGCTTGTGACGTGTCTAGGGGTAGATTTTTATGGGTGCTGAGCTCAAAAATGGTACCAAAAATAGTGGCGGCCAATACATACGGCAGCTGGGTAACAGCTGCTGCTCAGCTGCGAGCGGCTAAGAGTTAAATGATTAGATAGGGCTTGTGACGTGTCTAGAGGTAGGTTTTTATGGGGGCTGAGCTCAAAAATGGTACCAAAAATAGTAGCATCCCATCCATATGGCAGCTGGGTAACGGCCGAAGCTCAGCTGGTAGAGGCCAAGAATAGAATGAGTACATAGGGCATGTAACATGTCTAGGGGTAGGTTTTCATGGGTGCTGAGCTCAAAAATGGTACCAAAAATAGTGGCGACCCATCCACATTGCAGCTGGGTAACAGCTGCAGCTCAGCTGCGTGCCACCAAGAGTATAATGAGTAGATAGAGCTTGTGACGTGTCTCGGGGTAGGTTTTTATGGGTGTTGAGCTCAAATATGCTACTAAAAATAGTGGCGACCAATGCATATATGGCAGCTGAGTAACAGCTACAGCTCAGCTAGGAGCGGCCAAGAGTAGAATGAGTAGATAGGGCTAGTGATGTGTCTTAGGGTAGGTTTTTATGAGTGCTGAGCTCAAAATGCTACCAAAAATAGTAATGACCCATCCATGTGGCAGCTGGGTAACGGCGGCAGCTCAGCTGGGAGCAGCCGAAAGTAGAATGAGTACATAGGGCTTGTGACGTGTCCAGGCGTAGGTATTTATTAGTGCTGAGCTCAAAAATACTACCAATAATAGTGGCGGCTCATCCATATGGCAGCTGGGTAACACAAGCACTATCTACTCATTCTACTCTTAGCCTCCCCCAGCTGAGCTGCAGCCGTTACCCAGCTGCCATATGGATGGGTCGCCACTATTTTTGGGAGCATTTTTGAGCTCAGTACCCATAAAAACTTACCCCAAGACACGTCACAAGCCCTATGTTCTCATTTTACTCTTGGCCGCTCCCATCTGAGCTGCAGCTGTTGCTCAGATGCCATATAGATTGGCCGCCACTATTTTTGGTACCATTTTTGAGCTCAGCACCCATTAAAACCTACCCCTAGACACGTCATAAGCCCTATCTACTCATTCTACTCTTGGCCTTTTACAGCTGAGCTGCGGCCGTTACCCAGCTGCCATATGGATGGACCGCCACTATTTTTGGTAGCATTTTTGAGCTCAGCACCCATAAAAACCTACCCCTAGACAAGTCATAAGCCCCATCTACTCATTCTTCTCTTGACCGCTCGCAGCTGAGCAGCAGCTGTTACCCTGCTGCCGTATGTATTGGCCGCCACTATTTTTGGTACCATTTTTGAGCTCAGCACCCATAAAAACCTACCCCTAGACATGTCACAAGCCCTATCTACTCTTCATACTCTTGGCCGCTCCCAGCCGTTTTCAGCCGGTACTAGCCGTTTAGCAGCTGGTACTAGAAATTAAAAAAATGGTTATTGCTATCATTTAATATGAATTAAACCAAAACTATGTTTTAAAAAGTTGATTCCTACGTAAATAATGATGAATTTACCCTAAAAATAGGCCAAAAACGGCTAAACGGCTGAGCTGCAGCCGCCAGCCGTTACTTTTCCAACTTTTTGTTCGATTTAGGGAAAATAGACCTACCAAGGATTACCCATGCAAAATTTCAGCTCGAAATTCGAATTCTAAGTGCCATTTGCTCACTGATTACGAGATGGTTGCATTAAAAACCCCCCCCTTAGGGTCGGTCCGTCCGTACGTCTGGTACAGTTAGCTCTTTTACTTAACTTAAACAGGCTAGAATTGTCCTATCGATCCCAAACTTTTCATGCTGATTTCTGCAACAGTTAGGTACGACTTAGAAAGCACAGCAACTCTATAATCGTTACCAGAAAGTCCGTACATCCATTTATAACAAACTGATTTTTACTAAAACGACCAAGCTAATATTGCTTGATTCACTTCTACAAGAGACAAAATGAATTGAAAATGATTGCTAAAATCGAAATATATCTTCATGTCTTAGAATAGTGTAATTTTTTTAAAATAGGTTGAAAAACATACTAACTTTAAAATACTTTTTTGACAACAAATAATGGTTTTGAATGTTAAAAATATCCTATTCATCTGATTTTTTGAATACTGATTCCTATTTTAATAACGTCTATTGTTATAAGCGAAGCATCTCTATAATCAAGTCCTAAAAACGTCAGTATGTCCTTAAACAGTAACATGTATTTAATCAGTTTTAATTACAATTTTGTATAGACATGCATTAATATTCAGTTCTGACACTTCACAAGTGTTAATGTTCGTTTGTCCTTCCATTTCAGAGCTTCGCTTCTTTCATGAATGTTGTCATCCTTGTTTAATTACCTCTTGGGGCAAATCCCCTAGAGGCTAGGGGCGAAGCCGCTAGTATACATATAAACAGTAAACAAGAATCATAATATCATTATAAATATAGATATTAGTTAATAAAAATTTATGTTAATCATGCCCACATTTATAATGGATTTATTAAACATAAAAATAAAGTGAAACTTGTAGCTTGCTAAAATAAGGATCCCCATCCAACCCCATTTACACCATCCCCTCCCCTCCTACTGAAATGAATTCCATGACCCCAAATTTGACACTTTGAACACTAAAATCGGACTACAAATAACCTAGTTACACTTTAAAGGGCCCAAAAAGCTAGTGATAGGGTAGCTGCGCTACTAAAAAATTCTCATATTGCTCTGATAACCAAAACCCCTAATTAGACATTTTAAACACGAAATTCAAGATAGTTGATGGATAGATAGATGGATAAGTAAATAGATAGACAGATGAATAGATGGATGGATAGATAGAGGGATAGATTGATGGATGGATAAATTGATAGTTGATGGATAAAGAGATGAATAGTTGATGGATAGATAGATGGATCGATATATAGATGGATAGAGAGATGGATAGAGAGATGGATAGATAGATGGATAGATGGATTGATAGATGGATTGATAGATGGATTGATAGATAGATGGATAGATAGATGGATAGATAGATGGATAGATAGATGGATAGATAGATAGATGGATAGATAGATGGATAGATAGATGGATAGATAGATGGATAGATAGATGGATAGATAGATGGATAGATAGATGGATAGATAGATGGATAGATAGATGGATAGATAGATGGATAGATAGATGGATAGATAGATGGATAGATAGATGGATAGATAGATGGATAGATAGATGGATAGATAGATGGATAGATAGATGGATAGATAGATAGATGGATAGATAGATGGATAGATAGATGGATAGATAGATGGATAGATAGATGGATAGACAGATGGATAGATATATGGATAGATAGATGGATAGGGTAAGGGGGGGCTATTTTCGGGAGGGGTTAATCTGGTAATTTTCTATCTACCTTCATAAAATGACCTTTATCTCCATGTTCCTTTTAAATGACAGAAAAAAACATGAAAGCAAATTTGTTTGTTGTTAAATTACCTACAAAAAAGTATAAAATGAAATTTTTGTGAGATGAATTTTAAGGGTACTAAATAATTAAATCCCCTTTTTGGTTGATTTGCCCCAATGTGCAGTGGTTACCGACATCTACGAACAGACTGACTTTGTTCAGTTTAAAAATATCCTAATTATTGCATGGCGAAAATGTTTGGTAATAATCTGAAACTATCCACGCTCTTACATGTCTTAAATGCAATAACTTTTAATATGGTTTATTATTGATTTATATTTATTTCATTATTATAGAAAAAATCTATATCTTTGTCACGTAGGCTAGTTTTTTCTCAGACATGATATAATTGTAAATTGAGATATATATTCATTCAATTAAATGTGTAAAATAGACAACGATGGTTTGTAAATATGTTGCACAAATTAAACAAAATTAAATTGATTATAAATTCCAAAGAAAGTTAGCCTTATAGGTCCAGTGACGATATCAGTGAATTTAATTTTTTTTAGCAATTTTCGCCAAATTATCCAATTAGTGTATAATCAACTTTAAACGTAAACATTTAAAAAATTCCATAACAAGTTAATAAGAAGCAAAATATAACGAATAACGTCAATAGCTTTCTCATTTATAATATCATAAAAATGTTTGCGATATTATTATTAAACCTAAATAGATGCACTATGTTCCATGATGTCGAAGAGGACCTCACCCTCACGAGTTAGATGGTAAACATTATAATAAAGTAACAGGATCCCGGTTTGTCTGTGTGTGTCTGTATCGAAGGATCTCGCTAACCACTGAACCGATACGATTCTCCTTTACCTTATAGCTTATTATGGATCCTAGTAACAGTAACAAGCCTTTTCCACTCCACAGGGGGAGCATAGGCCGCTGACAATTTGTCAGTGTTTCTGTAACAATTTGTCTTTCATTATGGATATAGGATAGGGTTGTCAGCTCTAAGCCCTATGGTTGCGGTGTAAAGCGTTCATTTGCCCATTAGACAACCAACATTTTGATTGATCGACCTTTGTCTGAGAAGTCCTAACTGTGCAGGGTAGTGAGTTGCGCCTGTTTTTGGGCCAAAGCATTCCCCCTACTCTAACTATTTTTGTCGCGCACCTGACATAGCAGCAGTAGGAACCATTTCTTACGTCTTTAGTTATGACGCGGTGTCGGGCCAAGATTCGAACCTATTACTTTCCCGACGACGGGCGGGTGTGCTACGTGTTGAGCCACGGTCGCGGGTCCTAGGCAGGTTTATAACTATAGGGGAAGCGTGACGCCCACCATCACAAGAAAAGTTACCGAAAATCCAAAAAATATAACTAGCGCCGCCCAGCGGCCATCTTAATATTTTTTGGTAAACAGCTGATCTTAGCAAAGATTAAAAAGAATACGTGCCGCTAGATGCCTCTAGGGGCACAGCCGCTAGTAACCAATGAAATAACGATATTACCTGATAAGAATATCAACAGCATCAATGTTCCACTTGATATCCTCCCTGGCCTCGACTAGGGCCACAGTCACCTGTCTCTGGGTCCAGGTAGGACCAAATGCACGTCCATCTCCCAATGCCTAAAATAACGGGAGTATAAATGATGTTAATATTGGAGCATAAACGTCCAAGCTGGGATGTAGAAACCATTTATTTTATCTCCCTCAAAATTTAAAAAAATACATTAGATTACCCTCTCAAAACTTTGAAGCCCCTCATTTTACCACCCACTAAAATAAAAAGGTTGGACGTGATTTTTGTAGTATCAAATGTTGTTGCGTTAACTTAATTTGAATGAAATAATTTGCAGCCGGGGGGTCAACATTGAATCTTGTGCTGAATAAACACCCCTGTGAGTCACATTAATAAATTCCTTACCTTTAGAACGAGAAGATTAGCATCTCTAAATCTTGCAAGCATGTCTGGTTCAGCCTATTCACAAAAATATGATAACACTGTGTCTGTCCGTCTGTCAGGTATCTAAAAGAATAAGACAATGACCGATAAATTGATGTACACTCCGTGTGCATCTGAGTCCTAACTTTAGAGAACCAGGGCTACAACAACAACACCTCCAATGATGATACACAAAATTACCCCTTTCTTTAGATAATAATAAGTGATAGAAATGTTTGGACACTCAACTACATAAACAAACCAATCAAATTCAATTAAAGCTTTCAAAGTAGTTAAGTTATTATAAAACTTTTGGGACTAGCTTAAAAACAGCCCAATGTCCTCTCCCTCTCCCTGGTGGAACTTAATGTGTCTGTCCATCCATATTGATATAGACTATAATTTGATGACAAACATAAATGAATTGAAACCAAACTAGTAATTTTGAAAAATGTTAGCTCATTATTACTGCGCGAATAATGAACACTAATGTCCTGGTTATTAAATCACTAAGGTTATATGTTATGATATTTTCCTGTACTGAAATGTTTAATCCTTCGAGTAAATTCTCCACTGCCTTTCCAATCAATATTATTATGCTGCTAACTTCCCTAAAACAAAACAAAAAAACATTGAAACACAAAAAAGTACAAGACAATTATGGTTCGACTGCTGAATTGCATTCTGAAACTTCTTTGTAAAAGACTGAAGATAACCTACAAAACGTTTCAAATGCACATTAGGAGCTATAGAGTAGCTTCGGTACTAACAACCGAAAGGTAAAGTTACTAACTTTTAAGATAATTTTTTTTCATTTAGATAATACACAAATTAGTGGTTGAAATGAACCAACCAATCAAAATTCCAAGTCTCCAAAATTGTTGGAACACCGAATAAGAAAACGTTGTTAAAAACTTTGGGGGAACAGTGTAATAAACAGTCCATTATCCAAAATGTAACTTAGGGATACGATTCTAGTAAATCTAGTGTATTCAATAATAATTCTATATTTTTAATTAAAGAATAAACTTATGTTAAATATTACGCTCTACAGGAAGTAATTCAGAAGGGGGGGGGGGGGGGGAGATGTGGTGACTCGTGCCACGACTTTTCCAAATCAATAATATCCATTTTGCTCACTTAATATTGGATGATCAGATCCTTCAGATCAAATACATACTTAGTATGTAATAGGGATCTATAATTACGTATTTTATTCTAAAAACTGATTCTCAGCAGTGGCGTGCACAGCGATTCTACAGGGGGTGTGAGACCAATTAGGGTGAAATAAGGGGAAGAAACCTTTCAAATTGCAATTTTAAGGGGACAGTTGACACCCCCCAACATCCACCTTACATAAGTTCTAAATCTACAGAAGAAAACAAAAACAATTATGACATCTAATTTTCCGTCGTTCATTAAAAAGACAAAATGCTTATATCTGAATGATGATTATCCGTGCATAATATATGAAGATAAAATGAAATATAATGTTTAAAACAAAAACAATGAAAAATTCTTAAAAACAATTTTACGACAATACCTGCTAGATCTGGCATTCTTGAGTGCCTCCAGAAGTTGTTGTAGACCTGCCTGGTGGGGTGTCCCAGGTAGACCAGTATTTCCCTCAATATATGGTTGCAGCTTGTTGTACACTTCCTCAATAATGGCCCAGCTCTCCTCGCCACCAGAGTGGACATTCACACCTCCAACTAAGATTCAATAATTCTTTATATAAATCCTTACAAAAGTAAAAAGATGCATGTATGTTTGTAACATAGGATCTCGCTAAGACAAATATGATTCTTCTTTACAGTGAAGCTTTTCTTATGTCCAGGAAGGTTTATATCTATTTTAAAGGAGATACCCCCCCCCCCCCCAACACAACCCAAAGAAAAATCTCCACCCTTAATCATCAATACGATCAAATGAGACTTATAATTAAAATAAAAGCTTATTTTTTTGTCGATGAAATGATTATAGTTAGGTAAAATATATATAAAATGTGTTCCTTTTCTACAAAAATATTAAATATCCGCCAAAATGATCGTCACTGCATTTGATTTGTTGTCCATTTCTATGGAATGTACCTAAATATCCTACATTGAGATAAAAAATACAATAGTTTATCAAAAACATAGCTATTGGTATCTATTTGACGTGGCTATATATTTTTATTTCCTAATAAATCTAAAGGACCAACTTGATTCTCACAGAAAAAAAGAACAGCTACTCTATCACTTTCCAAATCTGTATGCTCAATTATCTACATTAAAAGACGTATCCTATAGAAAATATTGAAATATGGAAAAATTCATGAACTCTATCATTGATTCTATAGGTCCTCTGGTGGTTTTAGGGTATTTTACTATTTAGATTTAAGTTTAAAAAAATGGTTTATGCTATTTATTCTTTCTATCGTTGACCCCCTTCGCATTAGGAGCAACTAGATGCAAGGGGCGCTGCCGCGCAACAAAACTTATTAATGAGGGTCATTTTTTTCTGAGTATTTTCCGTTAATTTGTGTGTAACGATTTAGTCAAATACTTTTATCAAGTCAAACTGTTTGACATAATAAGAGCGTTTAACTAAACCGTTACAAACAACTTTACAAAAATACGTGAAAAAATTACGCCTCGTTTAAAAAAGTTGTCCTTGGTTGTATTTTTTTTCGTGTAAAATATTTCTTTTATATTTTATTTCTTAGAATGAAGGTGTCTACTATCGAGTTTGTTGACATATTAACTCACAAGTATATATTAAAGGTACAAACTATTTGAAACATTACTACTTGATTTTTTTTTTTTTTGGGGGGGGGGTATTATATTTATAAAATTTGGGTTATATCTTTTTCAAGTGTAGGTGTAAAGTACCCCCCCCCCCCCCCCGAATAAACTTTAATCTTCCATGAAACACTATGAACTTCACAAAAAAAGGAAAGTAGGGGGTGGAGGGATTTTTTTCTAGAAGTGGTTTCTCTAGGGAAATTGGAAGTACCAACCAGGGTTGGCATTAAAAAAACCACTTGATTTAAACTAAAAACCAAGCTTGAAAAACCAAAACACCCAAGTTGGGGATGGGTTTTAAAAAAATATTTATACAAAGGCCTATCTTTCCAGTTATATCTTTTTATAATGTAAATAATACAGTAAATAAGTGTCAAAAACCTAAATACCTGATATAAAATTCTTTTAATAGTTTAAATCTTGTACTTTGGTGATTATATCTAATAGCATACAACAGTAGACACAGTGAAACAGAGACTTATAGATATATAAAATATACAGATAATTAACTTTATACTAAATTAGAATACTATAATTTGGATATTATTAAAAAAAACAAAAAAAAACTGGTTTAAACCAAAAAAACAAAGTGGTTTGTTCTTTTAAAAAAAAAACTGGTTTTTTACCAACCATCACCTAAAATCGTTATAAACCTTCCCTGGAATTTTAACTAGCTGCACTGTAAAAGTAAATAGCGAATCCCTAAGCTACAGACATACAGAAAGATAGACATCCAGTTACTTTTAAATAAGGATGAAATGAAAGAATTGTTTTCCTGGCACATCAGGTTTGGGGAAGATGGAAGCAGCCTCCTGATCAGTCAAGGGTTTGAATCCAGGTATATTTCTGGCAAACTCTTCATACACCTTGGCCTGGACTGCGGGGAATTGACCAACCTGAACAAACAACAAGGATGGAAACATTCAGAAAAGCGAAGCTTAATAAATTAGAAAGTCGGGCAAGTCAAACGAACAATGCCTAATGTTAAAATGTAAAAAATGGAATTAGTATGTTTTCCAGTATCGCTTTGAAACCGACTAAAACCGGTTCTCAGCCATACTGAAAAGTTATGTGTACAGCATCATATTATATCCAGTTTTCTAAGAATATAAAAACTGGTTTTAAGCTTATAATTGTGCATTTTTGTATCCGCGGAAAGGTGTTTATAACACGATGCGATTAATAACTATTAACATTGCTTAAAGTGCAGAAAGCTTGCAAAATATTTTAGATGTAAATAAAGAATTATACCCTTATTACATTGTTCCTAGTAAAACTGGAAATCTTCAAAATCAAACATGTTCAAGATGGGCGTTTGGACTTACGATTCCTAATATTGAGTTGATTTTCCCATTCTACCAATCAGTTACAGTTAGGATTGTCTAGTTATAATAAACATTGAAAAGTTAAAGAAAAGTTATATCAGCCATTCATTTTTAATCTTTAGCACAATTTAATGAATGTTAAACCTAAAATACTTCTTTTGTATTATATTTTTTATTTATTAATCTTTTCATATGAATAAACGTGTGTAGGTAGGTATGTATTTATATGGAAAGAAAAATTCTGCAATTTAAATAGAATCGAATCTTTGAATATTTGATTCTTTTTAGTTTTCCAACTACATCCTATTGAAATTAGTAGGGCATACAGATAATTCCATTTTGCTTCAAAATTTTCCACCAATTAAAAAAAATTAGTCCGTTTGGACTGTAGACTAATTTCTTATGTGATAGCATAATAGAAATAGAAGAATAGAAGCATATTCTGAACCCTTTTTTCGTCAGATCTAAGAAGGAACATTTCTAGCAGACAAAAGTATTGTTTACTTTCGACTCAAGCTGATGTGGATTCTTAAGAGATTATAGACTCGCTACTCGATAGTGAGGCAAAATTATTTTTGTGAAAAATCATCCAAAAGCACATTGAAAATCTACAAAAATTAAACAAAATCATATGTTAATAACCCTTTAAGATTTTATTTAATTTTTGTAAATTTTTTATTCGATTTTGGAGGATTTTTCACAAAAATAATTTTGCCTCATCAGCGAGTAGCCAGCCTAACTTTTTTTTAAGAATCCACCTTGTTACTAAGCTTTCAAATTTAAACGAAATTTTTGGGCAATTAATTCTGATTCCGCAAAGCTTTCTACTAAGAAAATATACTGTTTACAGCTGACTTTTATGTATGTATGAAATGAAAAAAAACATGCCTTCGTAGCAAAATGTGTACACAATTTCAACCAATGAGATCCAATGTAAATTCCGATACGATTCTCCTATTGGCTCAATCAGACATTCCCTCTCTTTCTTAGTACCTTTATTGATAGCATTAAAGACAGAGAGAAAGAGAGGGGACATTGGGCTGTTTATTACACTATTTCATAAAGTTTTATGATAACATTTTTTTATTCGTCGGCTAAACAACTTTGAGTAGTGTATTTTGATTGGATGGTTTATTAAGTTGAGTGCTCAAACGTTTCAACCACTAATTTCAATCTACAGAAGGGGTAATTTTGTGTATCATCATAATCATCTGCCTATGTCTTATCCCTTAAGATCCCTGATTACAACAGAAATAAGAAAACTAAACAACAACTCAGGATCTAGATATAAGACAATGGCAAATACATTGATACACATACCCAATAATGATACACAAAATTACCTCTTTTGTATATTACAATTATAGGTTTAAACATTTGAACCAGGGTGTCGGAGCCGTATAATTTTGATGCGGCTCCGGCTCCGCGGAGCCGTATTTGGAAATACGGCTCAGGCTCCTACCTTAATAATAATACCTATATAATTTTTTTTTCATTATTGAATTTGATAAAATAAAATAAATAATATAAAATATTTTGCTTTTATTTGATTAAAGCTATATAAAAGTAAAAGGATGTGTGTCTATTTGTTAAGTAACAATAGTTTTTCAGTTTATTATATGGAAATAGACCGTTGCCAAATTATAATATTACTTTAAAAAATCATTTTTAGCTAATCCGGAGCCGTTTTTAACAAAAAATACGGCTCCGGATCCGGCTCCACCAAAAATGTTGCTGCTCCCGGCTCCAGCTCCGAAACACTGATTTGAACACTCAACCTAATGAATCAACCAATTAAAATTCATTAAGTCCCCAAAGATGTTAAGCCAACGAAAAAGAAAACATTATTAAAAAATTTGGGGGACTAGAGTAATAAACAACCCAATGTCCCCATCCCTTTCTGACAAGAACTAAGTACAAAAATTATTAAATTCTAGGTATTAAAATAAATAATTCATCTTGATAAGGTTGTGTTCTAGTTCCTGTAAATAACAACCTACACAAACTTTTTCCAGACACTAAAATATTGATCCCATATATATGTAAAAAAGTCATACATTTGACATTTCTATACAGAGATAATATATATTTGAAAATAAATAAATATGTTGAATAACCTTTACTAAAAATAAAGCAAATCTTAAGGGAATTTACAGAATTTTTTACAGAATTTTACTTTTTAAGAACTCAGTGATCTAAAGGGACTTAAAAATAACCAAGAAATTGAATACATCTTTTATTGATGATACACAAAATTAATCCTTCTGTAGATTAAAATTAGTGGTTGAGAGTGAATACAACTTAATAAACCAACCAATCAAAATTCACTAAGTCCTCAAAGTTGTTAAGCCAACAAATAAGAATACATTATTATAAAACTTTGGGGACTAGTGTAATACACAAACTATAGTCCCCTCTCTCTCTCTCCAACTTCTTAAAAACTGCAGCTCTTCTGAAATGACTTGGTCTATTTGTAGTGAGATCAAGAATTTGATGATTCGAAAAGAGTTTTTAAAAGTTGTTTGTTTCTTCAATTTTGTTTTATATTTCAATCCACGAATAGAATAAATTAAAAGGCTAGGTAAAGAATACGTATATTCTCGTATTCATTCGAATCCGGTGGATAGAAACCGGTTCTCATCCATACGAAAAAACTATGTCTAGCATCGTATTATATCCGGCTTTCCACGAATATAAAAATGTACAATCATAAGATTAAAACCAGTTTTTTAGCCCGTGCCTTCGGCACCTCGGGGCTAAAAATAACTGGTTTTAATCTTACAATTGTACATTCTATATCCGCGGAAAACCGTTTATAATACGATGTGAGAAATAACTATTCTTGATTTCTTTAAGTCTGTACATTTTAAAATATTCTGAAATTTTTTTTTTGACACTGCGTGGCAAAATAAGAAACTTATGAAATAAAAAACCGGCATAATCTTGTGAAAACGATAACAAATTTTGAAAAAACCGAGCTTTTTCAAAACTCAACGCTTTAAAAAAATATACTTCTTTTTTTTTAGAAAAGGGGGTGTTCTCCTGTCTAAAATTTGCGAAGGGGGTGCATAAAACCATTACTTTGGATCATATCATATTATATTAATTCATGTTCCTCACCCGTGGCGACCAACAAAAATTTATTCTAGTTCTATCTTTGCAGCACTGTTAATTGGAAAAGATAACATGACAATGTCAAAATTACCAAAAACAATGCTTACATTTCAAGACTTAACATAACCTTACCAGTTATGGATAATAACATTTTTAATAACAATGTACTCTTGTAAAACCCACACAATCTTATGAAGTTTAATTTCGTTATCAAATGTAAGAATAATAGGATAAAAATATTTCTAAAATTTCGTTTATATAAAAAAGTGTTGAGGATCTCGCACTTATACCTATAGAAGCATCTAAGAAATCCATAAATAAACATATATAAGAAAGCTAAGTTGAAATAATGATCTTATACGCATCAAATGATGAAATACTACAAAACATATGAGCACCTATTTCCTAAGTTAATACATTTTTAGACTTCACTTTAAAAAGCATAATAAAGTATCATTTGATTATTCCATACCATACCTCAGTTTAAAATTTCATTTACACAATAGTATCTAATAACTAAACCTCTACAAAAGTATCTTATAACTGCTACTTCAATTAGTTAATTGTTATATATCATAATAAAAAACGGCAAAAAACGTGATTTCTCAGAAATAAGGTTTTAGATATTTAAAATCTAACTTAAATAATGCATTTGATATTTATATAATTCAAGATGATCAAATTAAAAGATTAAAAAATATTTGATTTTTAATTATCAAAAACGATGCTTTTTTATTAAGAGGGTCTGTCAGTCAGTCCATATATGCGTAAAAGCTCTCACGTTAATATAAGCATATTAAAATTGTCATATCAATGTCAAGCGATAATTCACGAAGAATCCTCATAATGAAGACCAAAAATGTCCTTCAATATTATCCTGAGTTTAAGCAATTTTGCATCACATTTATATATATAATGTTTTGTATACTTATAAATTAATATTCTGCTTATTAAGTTCTGTTGCTCTACAAGTGCTCGTTTGTCCTACCGTCCAATTTTAGAGCTTCGCTTTCATAGATGTTGTCATCCTTGTAGTCTAAAGTGCAGTTATTTCAATTCTTAAAAGGAAATTTTGTTATGCTTTGGTAAATTTTTAATGTTTACATTTCTGTTTTCTAATAGATGGCATAAAAAAGTAAATATTTTATTAGCTCATACATCTATATAAAGAAAAATTACTTTATTTCTTTTTATATTTTCATTCTCATTGACTAGAACAGACTACCTAGGTATGATTTTAAATTACATAGTAGTACTTGTCAATCGTATTTTACAAATAATAATTTTGATTAAAATCCATATTTCATTCTCCACAAAAAAAGGTATTCCTCTTAATGTTTCCAGCATATAGCTTCGAAACCGATATATATCCGCTGGATTAGAACCGGTTCTAAGCCATACCGAAAAATAAAGTATAGTATCGTATCAAATCCAGTTTTTCTACGAAAATTAAACTCATAAAGTACAATTATAATATTAAAACCAGTTTTGTTCGCCCGTGCTTTCCATTTTAATCTTATGATTGTACATTTTTATATCTCCGGAAAGCTGTTTATAATACGATGCGATAAATAACTAATCCTTACCTTAGATCTAATAGGTTCAGGCATACGTTCCGACTGGTATGTAACAGCCACAGGGTCACAGTATCTACGCCCCTCTTTGCGAGCCAATTTTCTCAGCTCAAACTCAACGTTCAATCTAAACGAGGTAATGTTTCAATTAGTGCTAGCGGTTGCACTCCTAGCATCTAGAAGTTCTGAATTTGTAGGAGTAAGGTTAGTAGGAAAATAGCCAAAAACCATCCAGGGACCTAAAAGAAACTTCCTAAAATGGAATTATAAATCGGTTCAGTAGTTATCAAAATCTTAAGCTACAGACAAAAAATCCTTACTACTTTATTTAATAGGATGGATTTTTTGCACATAAATAGAAAATATAAATTAAAAATGTACCTTTTCTCAATTTCTGGGATAGCTTTTTCCACCGCCTTTTTCTGGATGAAAGCACAGGCCAACTCAACATTGTCGTTGGCAATCAGGTTCACTGTCGGCTCTATTTGATCAACCTGAAATGCAAAAATTATCAAGATAATGGTTATTATTTAATAAGAGGGGTGTATATTCTGTACAAGATTAGATATATTTTTGCCCCGGCTGCCTAATATTTCTTTATTTCCACATAGAAGGGGAAAATCGATTTTTTTTCAGTAATCTTTATTTTTTCATTTCTTCCCTTCCACCATATTTCGTATCCCCCATTTAATTTATTTAGCAAAGGGATACCAAGAATTAAAGGTAAATGAATCTAAAAGAAACTTTCAACAAAGTAATAAAAACGGAAAGTAAAGCACATTAAGCTATTAAACTACAAATTTTTTTTATCCCAAATGAAAGAATATTAAGTTACAAATGCATTGATAAATAAGTTGATAAGATACTGCGGTATTTTAAAAATCTTGGATGAATTCTTTTGATATCTTTACCTTCATTACTCTAAGGCCAAGAGACATGAGAATGTGCTTCAAATGATTCTTTATCTTTTGCAGAACATGGTCCCTGAAAATAATTACAATTTCAAACATGGCTTTAGAAACACTCCTTCTAATAGATCTTTAAAAATGAACAAGGACAATTATGTCCATTAAAATTATAAAGCATTTAAAGATGATATTAAAAGCTAAAAAAAAGCAGTCAATGAATAGTTCGCTGGCAAATGGCAATTTATATAAAATTTCAAAACATGCCCCATAGTTGGAGGCATAGGCATAAAAAATCAGACGTCTATCTTTTACAGCCGCTACAGATTCTAGATTATGTTAAATTACTTAGTAACGGATATACGATAAAACCAAGTTTAAAATATTTCATTACAGAAAATTGAGAGATTTTTAGGGATTAACAACATTTTATCCTTGGTTATTTTTGTATCTTAGACTAAAAGAAAACAGCTGACGACTAATATAAAATCAGTAATACATAATATCTTTATATATTTTTTTACAGAAGGGATAATTTCGTTTATTATCATTGAGGATTTACATCAATTTATCGGCTATTGTCTTATGATCTTATCCCTTTAGATCAATGATAAAAAACGTGAGTTTAGCCTACCTGCATGTGATCATAGCCATACCAGAAACCAGGTTCCTAACCATCTTGTGGGCGGCGCCGCGCATCCTGTTCTCGTCATGGTCCAGGCTGAAGTCCTTCTTTACAATCTGTTCACAGGTTGTGACCGCTATCTTGATGGCGCGCTCGATGACCGGGGTCATAAGTTCGGTCACGGCCTTCTCAATAGCCAGCTTGATCAATTCAAGCATCTCTGGATGCTCCTAAAAATATTCTCTTATAAAACATATAATAATATATCACCCAGAGAGAGACAATGGGCTGTTTATTGCACTAGTATTCCCCAAAGTTTAATAATAAAATTTTGTATTCGTTGGATAAACAACTTTGGGGACTTAATTGGTTGGTTAATAAAGTTGGGTGTTCAAACGTTTCAACCACTAATTTAATTCTACAGAAGGGATAATTTTGTATATTATCATAGGGAATCCCTTCAGATCCCTGGAGCATTTCATACAGTAAGAAAAAAAATCCTATAATTGTAAAACATTATCTGCAATCCTTAAACCATGACTCCGTACCTTGACAACCTGAATTCTTGAATCTACAGTGATGTGAGGTTCTAGTCCGGACAGTTGGCTGGTGTTAATCTCAAGGAAATGGAATTTGGGATCAGCGGCCCGATTTACTCCCAAGGTTGGGGCACTTCCATCCATCTACAAAATTAAACAGATTTTTTTTTCTCAACCAAACTTCTTCCTGTTTTGTCAAAATTTTCATTTGTATATTTTTATCAGTGGTTTAAACAGACTATTAAATCCTGATAAAAAAGACCAGCCAAATTTCTAATATTCTTTATGTGGCGCAAAACCAACAGAACTTTAAGAGACCGCTTTTAAGGGGAACTTTAATAATGCAATAAACGGGTCATCTTAAAAACACAAAAATCGGACAACGCCTACTAATTTTAAGTTATTTTGAACTTATTAAGTAAAGTTGAAATGAAATTATAATTTATTTACAGGTTTATTAAATTACAATTCAGGTAACTTATACAAATATTTAAATTTTGGACAGAAATCTTTTAATTATAAATTAGAAAGAAAATACATACTACATAACCTTACTAACAAAGGACATAATTTGTCTATTTCAAGGGAAAAGAGAATGATATTCTGACAAACAATTCTAAAAGAAAATTTCCCCACAACCCCCTTCACCTTTTCCTCCCCGTCTTACCCACCCCTCTACAATTAAATAAAAATAAAAAAAAATATACTTCCACACACTTTCAAAGGTTTCGTGCTTTTTTTTGTAGAATTGATTGTTAGAATAGTTGCCCCTGGTTTATTTTTAGCAATCAATATATTAAGAATATACAACACCTATATTTTGTTAATACAAATATGCCAAAATTTCATTTTTTCATTTTGTAAAAAGAACCGTCAGTCATGATCTCCTTACCTATTTATTATTCAGATAGCTAACCTAAATTTTTTCAATATAGTTATTGTTTATGTATAAACGACTACACACCTTCGGCATATCTTGTTGTTGTGTGGGTAGCATTGTCTGTTGAGCTCCCATCATACTCAGACCAGAGCCTGGCTGACTGAAGGCTGCCGCCGATGGCAGCTGTGGCATGTTACTGTTGCCAGCCTGTAAACAAACAATGGATTAATAACAGCTATGACAACATTTTTAAGTGGCTTTACATCGAAATATGAACATATTTTATTAAAATATTAAGAACAGACAATAACTAACTTCAAAAATTTCTGAGTAAATCTATCTTTTGAAGCAAAAGAGGGTTGCCAATGAAAGTTGAATAGAACGGACCGACCCTATAGTAGTATAGATATAAGAAGCTTGCATACTAATAAAAAAAATGGGTCCAAGAGGACAACCCTGCAACACTCGAATGTTTGACCAACAGAAAACTTACTAGAAGACCATTGTTTTGGATGTCCCAAGAGCATACAAATAACAAGAAAGCATTAAAAATTTAGTTTGAATTGGTGGAAATAGTAAAAACCATACGTCTTTTTCAAAATATGCATAAAAAACGGGTAAAACTAATACCTGTGTCAAACTTGGTCCCAGGGAAGCGTTGAAACTCATGGACATGGTTGTCATTGTGTCCTGCACAAATATTAATTTTCAAATGGATTTTGTTACACTTGTTACTTTTTTTTCGTTATTCGTAATTTTTACTTTTTATAATTTATACAATATATTTTTATTTACTAGAGGTAAGACTATATATATTATAGAAGAATATTTAATACTAAAACACATTTTGCATTTTAAATATTCACCTAAGCTTCCCTTAACAAAACATACTACCTATCCTAACATAAAAGTAACATGATCTGTGTCGTACCGAAGGATCTTGCGATATGGTTCTCCACTACAGTGTAGTTTTTTATAGCTCCTGGGAAGGTTTATAACTATTTTTGAGGAAGGGTACGACACGCCTGACAACACTCTTGCGGACAAAATTACCGCACCTGTGTTAAGCTAGGGCCGAGGGCCTGGCTGAGGCTCGTGGTATCCTGCAACTTCATGGTTAGCTCACCTGTGTTAAGCTAGGGTCTAGGGCCTGGCTGAGACTCGTGGTATCCTGCAAATTCATAGTTAGCTCACCTGTGTTAAGCTAGGGCCGAGGGCCTGACTGAGACTCGTGGTATCCTGCAACTTCATAGTCAGCTCACCTTAGTTAGGCTAGGGCCGAGGGTCTTGCTGAGACTCGTGGTATCCTGCAACTTAATAGTTAGCTCACCTGTCTTAAGCTAGGGCCGAGGGCCTGACTGATACTCGTGGTATCCTGCAACTTCATAGTTAGCTTACCTGTGTTAAGCTAGGGCCGAGGGCCTGGCTGAGACTCGTGGTATCCTGCAACTTAATAGTTAGCTCACCTGTCTTAAGCTAGGGCCGAGGGCCTGACTGATACTCGCGGTATCCTGCAACTTCACAGTTAGCTTACCTGTGTTAAGCTAGGGCCGAGGGCCTGGCTGAGACTCGTGGTATCCTGCAACTTCATGGGTTTCTTCATGTCACTTGATACAGTTGTGCTCGCTCCAAGATCCTAAAAAAAATTATCATATTATTTTTTCGATTTTAAGGGTTTCATTTCTTGCCATTTAATAACCTATTAATATATTTATTATTTTTTTTTGTGAAAAATTCAGATCATCTACCCTAAATCAGTCCAATTATAAAATGCCTGAATGTCAGTAACTAAATAATAAACTAAATAATATGTTTGCCCATCACAGGCATTTATTTTCAAGTCATCGTTGTATGAGACCGGCGTTTTTTGAGATATGCGTTTTCTGAATAGAGCCCAAAAAATTACCTTAAAATTGAGGAACTTCTCAAACCGTTGATAATCCTTGAGAACATTGCCCGGCCTTAGTTCAGATATCTCTAGGGACAAATGTTTGCACAGAACCTCAATCTCAAACTTGAGATTGAGCTTCAGTTCTGGCTCCGAGTGTAACTCTGCCAGCAGGTTCATCAGGCCCATGGTCCAGGGACACGGCGGCTTGAACACCTTCGACACTTTGGCGGATTCCAGCACCTTGGCGACGAATGGAACAACGAAAAGAAGTTCTTGCTGTCTGTTTTCAGATTGGCCTGCGTGATAAGCCTAAAAATTTAAAAAACACATTAATTTATTCGTGAGGGACAGATGTTTAGAAATTCTATTGAAACTTTCATTCAAATACTAAAACTCTAAATATTTAAGTCGCTGCTAAAAAGTACAAACAAACCAATATTAAGGCTTGGACAATTGCTGCTTTTTGTTATTCATGTTTTACCATGAATAAAAATGAGTTTGAAATAGAAAGGCGAATAAAAGATAAATACATATTTTAAAGTTACATGAATATTTAAACTTTTAGTTTAGTAAATGGAAACCTATCATATCATATCAAATTATCTTTAATATAATTTTTTTTGTAAATACTTAATAAGATAAATTCTATGAAAATACATTTACATATCAATGAAAATTTGAAGGAATGAGGTCTGGATGCATGACAAATTTTCTCAAGACAATAAAACCGCAGATTTTAATTTTTTTTGCAGCCACTAGAAATAATAATATCTGGCCCCCGAACTATTCAGACTTATTTTGCTTGTTGTTTTTTATCTCAATTCATCCATTAAAGCAAAGTTTTTAAAATCATCCGTGACTAAGTCTTTAGATAGCAAAGTTGAAGAAAATAGGTAAATATTCCCATGATTCCTTAGTGCTGTGCTAATTTCTACCCTCGAATTATTATTAATATGGGTAAGATTAGATTGTCCGTATGTTCTCTATATGTCGGACTATCCACCAGACAAAAATAGGCAGAGAAGCTGCGCTACAAACACAACACACACAAAACCTACCTCAATGATAAGTTGTTTCATATCCAGATCCACCATGAGAATTGGTTTATTCCTGGCCAGTAGCATGAGACCCAACCAATGTCCCTGGTTCTTCAACAAAGATCTGTAGTTGAAATTCTCTGTCGTCTTGTCCAGGTTCAATAAAATCCTTAAAAAATGAAACGTTACATTTTGAATTGTAACTATTGATAGAAATGTTATTTTAATGGATGTAGAATATACACGTGGATATGGGAAAAATTGTCGGTTAGTTTGGTTGCCATATCCACTGTCTTTTAATGGTCAGTCCAGTAGGATGGGATGGGGTAAAGTGGTTGGAGAAAGAGGATCATTATTTTAGCCCGCTGCGTGTTTAACTTTATTAGAGAACATGAAAATCTGGTGTAAGATCCAAATAATAATACATCCATTGTTAATACGTGTTTCAAATAGTTGCTTTTAATGAGTTTTCTTTATAATAGATGATATGTATTTGATTGTTCAGCTTTCTGTTTTAATTGTGTTTAAAACAGCCTCTTGTTATCTTACCATCTTATATATTATCATTATTAAACAGGTTTTCTGTCTTTGGTAAAAAACAAAATCCTTAATAACCTATTAAAGATTTTTTGTCCGTTAAATTTCGCTAATCACAAAGCTCCTGAGATGGTTTAAGGCTATATTTTCTCTCTCTGTTCTTATAAATCCCTTAGTTGCTAGTAGCAGGGGTGTTAAGTAGTGATGGGAATCCGGATCCGGAATCCGGAATCCGCCCAATTTTCGGCCAATTTTGGAATCCGAATCCGGAATCCGTTTTTTATAGCGGATTCCGGATTCTAAATTGGTAGGCTAAAATTACCTTCTTTTTCTTACAACTCCCTCTGTTTGAAGGCAAAGATAAAAAAAATTTCTACATAACAAATTTTAATAATTACTAATGTGATGTAAATGTTTTAGTTATGCTGGAAGTCAACACTTTAAACAAATCAAGGCTTCAACCAAGTAACATAGTGATAAATTGACGAAAAAAGCTATCCCTCTGTGACGGACGGCCTTTTAAAATACTGCTAGAATCCGGAATCCGAATCCGGAATCCGCCAAAAATAAGAATCCGGAATCCGCAAGAATCCGTCACTTTTTTTGACGGATTCCTTCAGAATCCGGAATCCGAATCCGGCCCAAAAATTCGACGGATTCCCATCCCTAGTGTTAAGTAAAAAAATCTGGATTAACTGCAGCTCACGGTAAAATATTCCTGGTAACGAATATTTCTAAAAATCTATGAATTTTAAAGGCTGTTAGCTACCAAACGGCTGAACGTACAGGTCATGCCCGCACACTGATTTAAGCGGCATAAGAAGGCCTACAAATAATATGGAATAGCCATAAATCAACAATGCATAAGGGGGGGGGGGCGTAATGACATAAGCTCTTAAACCGTGAGCAAAATGGTCTAAATATTGAGCTAGACCCTTCAAACTTGGTATATAAGCTTAGTCCTATAGGTATTACATCTAAATGGCAAAAAAATCCAAAAAAAATTATTTTTAGGTTAGGTTAGGTAAGAAAAACCCTGCGGAAATGGGGTTTTTAGGCTTTTTTTGGTCTATTTTGATGTGGAAACTTGCCTTAAATTGTTTTTTTCTTAGGGTTTTAACTTAAATACACTGTATCTATTCATATGGACATTATTTAAGATGATTCAGCAAGTCGGGGACTGACCCCAGGGGGCTAGGTAGGTGGCCCGCAGGGGTTAAGTTCATTTTTCCCAATATATTTGTTGTGATACATCAAATTATAGGTTTTTTAGGTCAAGGAACTCAAATTCAGAGCTAAAATAAGCATTAGACTAATCTGAAGCTAGCCCCAGCGGGCTAGGTTGGTGGCCCGCAGGGGTTAAGTGCATTTTTTCTAATATATATCTTGTTATATATCAAACTATAGGTTTTTTAGGTCAAGAAACTCAAATTCTGAGCGAAAATTAGCATTAGACTGACCTGAAGCTAACCCCCCCGGGCTAGGTTGGTTTTCTGCAGGGCTTAAGAGCATTTACCTAACGTAACCTAGAAACTTACTTATATTTTTACATGTTTTTTTCTTGAATAAACTGTGTCTATTAATGAGGACATTATTTTAGATAATCCAGCAAGTTGGGAACCGACCCCAGCGGGCTAGGTGGGTGGCCCACAGGGGTGTAGTGCATTTTTTAGTGCCTTAAATTGTTTTTTTCTTAGGGTTTTAACTTAAATACACTGTATCTATTCATATGGACATTATTTAAGATGATTCAGCAAGTCGGGGACTGACCCCAGGGGGCTAGGTAGGTGGCCCGCAGGGGTTAAGTGCATTTTTCCCAATATATATGTTGCGATACATCAAATTATAATTTTTTTAGGTCAGTTAACCCAAATTCAGAGCTAGAATTAGCATAAGACTAATCTGAAACTAGTCCCAGTGGGCTAGGTTGGTGGCCCGTAGGGGTTAAATGCATTATTTCCAATATATATCTTGTTATATATCAAAATAAAGGTTTTTTAGGTCAAGAAACTCAAATTCAGAGCTAAAATTGGCATAAGACTTACCTGAAGCTAACCCCTGCGGGCTAGGTAGATTTTCTACAGGGCTTATGTGCATTTTACCTAACCTAACCTAGAAACTTACTTATTCTTTTTGGTTTTTTCCTTGAATAAACTGTGTCTATTAATGAGGACATTATTTTAGATAATCCAGCAAGTTGGGAACCGACCCCAGCGGGCTAGGTGGGTGGCCCACAGGGGTGTAGTGCATTTTTTCTAAAGTATGTGTTGTCATACATCAAATTATAGGTTTTTTGTGTCAAGAAACTCAAATTCAGAGCTATTTTAAGCATTAGACTGACCTAAGGCTAACCCCTGCGGATGAGGTGGGTGGCCTGCAGGGGTAAATTTTCCAAATTATGTGTTGTTATACATCAAACTATAGGTTTTTAAAGTCAATTTGGAGCTAAAAAAAACACAATAGCAACCTGATGCTAGTTTTTTTGTGGTATGTGGTATACATCAAATTAAAAAATTGTATCCTATTAGCATATTAAATTCTTCCACTGCTAACATTGTACTATCAAAATTGAAATTCTTTCAAATATGTGCCATATAAATGTAGTTTAACCAATTAACCAGGAAAAAATATGCAGTTCACTAAATTAAGTTCAAAGAAACTACCCCTTTGAATTTCTGGACCTAAAAAAACTATAATTTTATGTATGACAACTAAAAATGCACTTAACCCCTGCGGGCCACGCACCTAGCCTGCTGGGGTCTTAAATCTTAAATAATGTTCTAATAAATAGACACAGTTTATTCCAGAAAAAAAACATAAAAAAACAAGTAAGGTTCTAGGTTAGGTAAGGTAAAATGCACTTAAGACTTGCAGGCAACCCACCTAGCCCGCTGGGGCTAGCTTCAGATTAGTCTGATGCTTTTCTTAGCTGTAAATTTGAGCTTCTTGACCTTAAAAACCTATAGTTGGATGTATGACAACACATACTTTAAAAAAAAATGCATTTAACCCCTGAGGGACACCCACCTAGCCCGCTGGGGTCGGTCTTCGACTTGCTGGATCATCTGAAATAAGGTCCTCATGGATGGACAGTTTATTTGAAAAAAAAACCTAAAAAAAAAATATTAAATGTAAGTTTCTAGGTTAGGTTAGGTAAAATGCACTTAAGCCCTGTGGGCTACCTATCTAGCCCGCTGGGGTTAGCTTCAGATTAGTCTAATGCTTATTTCAGCTCTGAATTTGAGTTCTTTGACCTAAAAAACATATAATTGGATTTATCACAACATATATATTGGGGAATATGCACTTAACCCCTGCAGGCCACCCACCTAGCCCACTGGGGTCGGTCTTCGACTTGCTGAATCATCTGAAATAAGGTCCTCATGAATGGATAGTTTAATCTAGAAAAAAAACCTAAAAAAAATAATAAATGTAAGTTTCTAGGTTAGCTTAGGTAAAATGCACTTAAGCCCTGTGGGCAACCCAGCTAGCCCGCTGGGGTTAGCTTCAGATTATTCTAATGCTTATTTTAGCTCTGAATTTGAGTTCTTTGACCTAAAAAACATATCATTTGATGTATCACATCATATATATTGGGGAAAATGCACTTAACCCCTGCGGGCCACCCACCTAGCCCGCTGGGGTCGGTCCCCGACTTGCTGGATCATTTTAAATAAAGTCTTCATTAATAGACAAAGTTTATTCAAGAAAACAACCTGTAAAAATATGTAAGTTTCTGGGTTAGGTTAGGTAAATGCTCTTAAGCCCTGCAGAAAACCAACCTAGCCCGGGGGGGGTTAGCTTCAGGTCAGTCTAATGCTAATTTTCGCTCAGAATTTGAGTTTCTTGACCTAAAAAACCTATAGTTTGATATATAACAAGATATATATTAGAAAAAATGCACTTAACCCCTGTGGGCCACCAACCTAGCCCGCTGGGGCTAGCTTCAGATTAGTTTAATGCTTATTTTAGCTCTGAATTTGAGTTGCTTGACCTAAAAAACCTATAATTTGATGTATCACAACAAATATATTGGGAAAAATGAACTTAACCCCTGCGGGCCACCCACCTAGCCTCCTGGGGTAGGTCCCCGACTTGCTGAATCATCTTAAATAATGTCCATATGAATAGATACAGTGTATTTAAGTTAAAACTCTAAGAAAAAACAATTTAACAAGTTTCCACATCAAAATAGACCAAAAAAGCCTAAAAACCCCATTTCCGCAGGGTTTTTCTTACCTAACCTAACCTAAAAATAAAATTTTTTGGATTTTTTTGCCATTTAGATGTAATACCTATAGGACTAGGCTTATATACCAAGTTTGAAGGGTCTAGCTCAATATTTAGACCATTTTGCTCACGGTTTAAGAGCTTATGTCATTACGCCCCCCCCCCCCCTTATCTTGCAGTGCAGATAAATCAATGCGCGAAAAAGACCTATTTTACGCGTTTTTTCTTCAGTGAAGCTTTCCCTGTGCATCACTGGATCTAGATCAGATTATTTGTAGGCCTTCTTATGCCGCTTAAAATGGTGTGCGGGTATGATCTGTACGTTTAGCCGTTTGGCAGCTAGCATCCTTTAAAATTCATAGATTTTTGGAAATATTCGTTACCAGGAATATTTTACCGTGAACTGCAGTTGATCCAAAAATCCAACTTACTTGATGTTTTTGAATGTATCAGAGATGACTTGACCATAAAGTTTCTCTGACTTGATAACTTCCAGGAAGTTACTGTAGGTCTTGTGGAAGTTTGGCTCAATACTTGCTCGGTTCACCACAAGATACTAAATAAAAGAGTCTTAGAAATTAAAAAAATATTTATCTGATATTTTAGCCCTTTATCTCACATTTAATTCATTGCTGTAATAGATATTAAGTTTCTATTGAAATAAGTGAATAATGGCATGCATTTTAATGTTCACTTGATAAGTAGGGGAAATATTTTTGATTTGTAGAAAATGTTTAAAAAGAAAAATGTCTCCTCTTTGTGGTAGTAACCACTTCTAGCGCGGAGAAAATAATAGCGTGCATGCTTGCTACGTGGGAGATGTCGGGTTAGAGTCTTGACCATACCCCTTCATACTAGAGACGTTAAAAATGGCACTTACTCCTTATGTGTCAGGCGCGTGACACCAATAGTACGAAGACGGTGAAATGCCTTGGCCCATAAAAAGGCGCAACTTATCACCATACACAGGACTTTTAGACAAGGGTCGCGCAATCAAAGGTTTGCATCCCATCCCATTCCAAGCGGATGATGCTCTTGGGAACTCTAGATTACGGCTTGAAATCGAAAGAGTTCCCTGTCCCAAAATGAGGTAATGCAATTGTTATTGATAATACCTGGGAGATCCATTTGATGTGGTTGCTGTTATTCTCCAGGTCCAGGATCTCCTTCATGTTCTCCGTCTTTTCCTTCAGGTTCACCATGGACAGGTTGTTGAAGATAAAGGCAATCTTGTCCTGCTCGGCTTCCTACAACATAAATAAGTATTAGGAGGTCTATGTGTCAATAAAGAATTTCAATTAAAAGCACAACTACGTAGGTGGGCGGTCGTTGGTCCTGTATTGTCCTCAGAAAAAAAATGCAGGGATGTTAAGGGGCAATGGACGATAAATTAATTTACTTCCCTAAAGATGATTCAACAAAATTACATTCAGTAAACATGATTTTTCAAAGTTGTTTGTCTGATGGATGTTACTTTACCTAATACCCTAGTGTTGTTATTTATTTATCGCTTTAAAAGAGGGAACAGTGGATTTAACAAGTAAAATTGTTAAAGAATTTTCTTCTTTTGATATCAACAAAGAAACGTTTAAAATCAAATTTAAATTCCAACTGCGCAAAATCTAGCCTAGCAACCAAATTAAATGGAATCACTCATGAAATGTATAATAGTGTGTGTATATTGAACCCGCTATAACATGATACAACACAACACATAATATTAACCCTTCTGGGACATTTATACTTAATCTATTACAGAAAATATTTTGACAACATTTGATAGTGTAATGTTTATCATCCACAATTCTGTAAGATTGCACCTAAAAAAAGATATTAAATTGTATATCACTGTTTTTGGCGGCAACTGCCACTTTTTTTTGTTTTTTTTTTCTCTGCGAAATTAGTTTTTCCCTCTTAAGGGGGGGGGGGGGGGGTGGGGGGTCGGATCTGACACTATTGCGTAAATTTTTTTCTTTAATAACCTATCCTCTCACTCCTAAGATAAAGCCTATGCTCCCTGTTTACGCAAAAGTGTCAGATCCGACCCCCCCCCCCCCTTAATTTACATTACCCCTAGTTGCGATAAACAAAATTAACCCTAAGATAATAAAAAATCGTTGGTGAGAACTGATATTTGTACAAACCAACCAAACATATCCCCCTAAGCTTTTAAGCTAGTGATTAATCTAAAAAAATGTTTTTTCAGCATAAATCGAGTTCTTATGCCTTAGGTATTTGGAATAAAAATTTGCTGTTATGTTTTTTTTTCTAAATTATGTATACTATATTATCAATTTCGGATCTCAGATGGATGTCAGAGCCGCCAAAAATTCAAATTGGAACAGACTAAGATGTTCAAGGGTTTAACTTAAGAAAAAGTTGTTTTGGCGGAATTTTCACCACCCGGAAGAGAAAATGAATATTTTAGCAAAAAACTGAAATATGAAAGTATTGTCCATTAGAATCCCCTCCATTATTTAAAAAATTAAAAGTAAGATAGGGGGGAATGATTTCTACATCCGCTTTAAAGTTTAGGTAGGCAATCCCAAGTGGATAGAAGTGGAATGCCAGAGGTAAAGAGAAGTATGAAAACGTCAATTTTATCGATCTTTGAACCACTAAAACAATTCAGGGATCTAAAGGGATAAGATTGTGGCTGATAAATTGACGTGCATACCCAATGATGATACACAAAATTACCCCTTCTGTAAATAAAATTAGTGGATGAAACGTTTGGGCCAACTTAATGAACCAACCAATCAAAATTCAATAAAAAGTCCCCACAGTTGTTAAGCTGGCGAATAAGAAAACGTTATTGAAAAACTTTGGGGACCACTGTAATAAACAGCCAAATATCCCCTCCCTCCATCATTGATAATATGTTTTCAAAGTAAAAATTAAACTTTAGGGATTGGTGTAATAAACAACTACTTATACGAAATGCCCACTCTTTATTTTTGATTTATAAAAAAAGGAGAAGGGGGAGGGAGATGACACTAGGCAATTAATGTGATACTTGCAAGATGAACTTGTGAAATATTTGTTGTTAAGTTAGATCATTCTATGCAAAATTAAATCATTTTATACATATATCAAGACAAGGGCAATAAAAATTTAAAGTAGCGCAGCAATAAAAAGGGCACACTTGTAGCTTCCTTCAGACAAAAAGGCTAAAGGTGTTCCTATGGCAATAACGAACATTCAATTTTAATAGCCTTAGATAACTTTCAGGAGCCACTCGCCGCTCTTCAGGTAAATATACAAAATGCAAGACAGCATAAAAAATACGTGGAAAATGAAAGTCTTGAGAAAGACATTACAAAAATGAATATTAATTACAGAGAGAGGGGACAATGTGCTGTTTATTACACTAATCTCCAATGTTTTATTTGACATTTTTTTATTCGTAGGCTTAACAACTTTAGGGTCTTAGGTGAATTTTGATTGATTGGATCAATAAGTGGAGTGTTCAAACGTTTCAACCTTTAATTTTTAATCGATTATATGGGTAATTGTGTGTATTATCATTGTGGATGTACATCAATTTATCGGCCATGGTCTTATCCCTTCAGATCCCTGATGAATTCAAATAACAGAAAAGCTTTGCTTAAAAAATAGAAAGTAGGAGGGAAAGTAGTAATTTTAGAAGTATAACATAATAAGTTCAGGTTTCTATGTCAATATTAAAAATGTTTTCAAAATTAACTTCCTTCTAACACGTGGAGAATGAGAAAATATATTTCTGATTTTTTTTTTATAAGTTCCAAAATAAAAGATTTTTTTTCTTAAAAAACCATCGCGCTATATATATAAAGCAGTAAGTTTTTGTCTGTCCGTTAAGATTTCACCAACCAATAAACCGATTGAGTTCTCCATTTTAGTGAAGCTTATCAATCATAGCTCCCAGGGCGGAATTAGATTATTTAATTTACATTTTTGGGGGACACAGAGTGAGGTAGGATAAGCTATATACAACACACAAAGAATGTTAAAGAATGGCAAGTACTTTTAAATCAGAAATATATGCAGGCATTTTAATTGATCCCATATTATTGTTTCTACTATAACAACAATCACAACAAACTAATTGGAATTTTGAAAATGAATGAATTTGCTGAAATTTCATAATAAATATTTGACGATAAGAACAAGGAGAACAACTTCCATATTGAGTTCAGTACTTTCATGTTTATTCAAGCAGGGATGGCGATACATTCACGCATCCAATCCAATTTATTTCAAGAATCAGTTTAATTTGAATTTATCATCCTTGTTTTAAAGATACAGTAGAGGCACTTTAAGAGAACAGACTGTACTTATTTTACGGAGGCAAAAAATTACTCATTGTTACAAAGTACCAAACTCATTAGTCTAATTTAAATCATATTAGTTATTTATCGCATCGTATTACAGAAAACTTTCCACGGATATTAAAATGAAAAATTTAAGATTAAAACCAGTTCTGTTAAGACTAATTTTTCAGGGAGGGCAGGGGATCATTTTTTCCAGGGCGGTTTCTCTTGGAAAGGTGGTGGTACCCTCCCCAAAATGGTTATAAACCTTCCCAGGACCATTGAGAAGCTACACTGTAAAGGAGAACCATATCAGTTTACCAGTTAGCGAGATTCTTCGGTGCAGACTGCAGACAGAAATACTTTAAATTGGAAATAAAAAGTCTTTTTTGCCTTTTATTGCAAAATTTATCTAACTATTATTCTCTTACCTTTGGTGGTACAATTGTGTCATCCTCTTGCCTTCTAGCTGCCAACAGAGTATCAATACTGGTGTTGGCAATGGAGGGTCTGTTGCCAACAGATGATGTTGTTGGCTTCACAATTGTTGATGTAATTGCTGTGGTTGTGGTTACAGTTGTACGGCTAGCCAGGGCCTAAAATTATTACTTGGTTCATTTTTCCATAATTTAACTTCAATCTAACTTTATTTTCCTTTAAATACCTATCTTGTTTGTAGTTTAAGATTTCGATAACAACTAGATCGATATGGTTCTCCTTTACAGTGATTTTTCCATTAGGTCTAGAATAGTTACTTCTCGCATCGTATTATTAACAGCTTTCCGCGGATATAGAATGTACAATTATAAGATTAAAACCAGTTTTTTTAGCCCCGAGATGCCGAAGGCACTGGCTAAAAACACTGGTTTTAATCTTATGATTATTTTTTATATTTGTAGAAAGCTGGATATAATACGATGCTAGACAGTTTTTTCGTATTGATGAGAACCGGTTCCTATCCACCGGATTCGAATGAATACGAGAATAGTTATTTCTCGCATCGTATTAAAAACGGCTTTCCGCGGATATAGAATGTACAATCATAAGATTAAAACTAGTTTTTTTAGTCCCGAGGTGCCGAAGGCACCGGTTAAAAAACTGGTTTTAATGGATGAGAACCGGTTCCTATCCACCGGATTCGAATAAATACGAGAAAAGGTTTTAAAAAATCATTGGAGAAATAGCTTCCACTCTACCCCGCCCCTCCGTACCCCCAAGGGCCACTAGATGCGTAAACTCCTCCCCCTCTCCAAGTCCCCCCAACTCTACCTGTGATGGTTGCGCCAGAGGAACACTGGACACTGTATTCTGTCTTGCTGGAGGAATCACTGGAGCCGTAGGTTTGCCTGGAGGCTCCTGGGCCTGAGCTCCATACTCCACCCATTTCACCAGATGGGCGGGAAATTCCTATAAGTGTATTTGTACATATCCTATTATATTTAGCAGCAAGTTTTTAGTCTGATTAAAACGACTGGTCTGATTTGAATGAAGTTTCCAGAAAAGCTTTATGTATGTTTAGGGTAGTTAATGGGAAAATTGTCAATAAATATCTATAAATAGGTTTAGTAAAAGCTGTCAAATAGCACTAAGTAGAAATGCAAATATTTTTTTACTTTTTGTATTCAGCACGAGATCCCCTTATAAAAGGGGGGGGGGGGTTAAAAAAATATATGGGAAGGAAAAATGAAGAAATAAACAGTCCTGAAAACATTTTCCCCCTCCTTGATGAAATATTTTGCAGCAACGGAAAAAAATCTTGTGCAGGATTTTACTTACACCTGTATCGTATTTTGTCTATTTTCATTTTTTTCTTCTAAATTATCGAAAAAATTCTACCTTAAAATGAGCAATGCTGGCAACGTGTTGGCAATACTGAGAATATTCCTTCAGTCTCTCTTTAAACCTAAATGAGAAGTTATACATTTTATTTTGATCATAATGTCTCATACATTATACAATAACATACTAGCGTAAACGCCCTAAATGGGCCTCTAAATGTTTTCTTTTCAATCTATGTTAAAATTAGCTGTTTTTCGCCGCCAGATGGGGTTAGTTATGTTTACTTGTTTAAGCTGTTTACCAAAAATATACGCAAGGCGGCGTTTTTAATTTTATTTTTGGTAATTTCTCTTTGGAGGTTAGTAGTACCTATGATAAGCTACTGTAAAGAAGGATCATATCAGTTCAGCGGTTAGCGAGATCATTCGGTACAAACAAACAGACAAAATAGATAAGACTACACATCCTCTTATTTTCTTATATTGATTTCTATAGTATATTTTAAAGGTTTTTAAAGATCTTCGTATTTTCTGACATTAAAAATAAATAAAAACAATATAATATTTAAATTAATATTTGTTATGAATAAAACACAGTACCTAATAAAATCCGTATTAATAAATAAAAACAAAGTGTACAACATAATTACAACAATCAAGGAGGATTAAGTAGTATTATATTCATATATTTAAAATATTCTTATTTAAATAATCTTTTTCTTCAATGCTTTTTATTTGAGATAAAAAAAAATAATCGATTCTATACTTAGCCGAAAACAGATAAAAGGATGACAAAATCCAAAAGTATCAAAGCAAAACAAAAATCATGGAATGGACAAAGAAAAAAAGATGGAAATTATTATGCAAAAACTCAAACAAAATTACAAAACCTTTGAAAAATTTTGTCTTTTGATGCATGACTGAAAGACAAATAGACATAACAATGTATATATTAGAAGCGCATATGCCATAGGAATTTTCACTAAATTTCCACCTTCAGTAGCAGCCGAGAAAATCACATTTTTCTCAAAGCGTTACGGAATGACTAACAGACAAAGTGAATTATATAGTAGGTACTAAAAAGGGGGCTATCTGCATTCTCATCATGTGATCATCTTTATTCAAATTACCCATGTGCTAAAATGACTCTTGGTTTAAGACCTGTAGACGAGGGCACTGGCAAACAAAACTGGTGTAACTTTTATTGTCTGTAATACGAAGTTATACGTGATTTTTCAGTTTGGCTAACAAGAACCGGTTATAATCCATCGGATATTAATCGGTATCGAAGCCATACTGGAATATAATTTACCTGTCCAGCGCAATAAGGCCAAACCAGCTCATCTTGCTATCAATAGGTTTTCTCAGGGCATCCAGAACAAATCTAAGCGCCACTCCCAGATGAATCATAGTCACCAAACCATGTTCAATAATCCCACCAAAAAGCTCCGCTGTTATGAACAAAGCATTGTCTGGGTACTGTGGAAAAAACTTGTATTCTTCGAACAGATTTTTGATCATGCAAAAAAATACGTCCGTTTCTCGTTGGACTGTTGAGTTTTTGTATTTTTTCAATAGCTCCAGTACCTAAAGAAAATAATTATAATTTTTAAAAATGCTTAAAGTGTGAGATAACACAAGTAGTGCATTAGCAGCAATCAGTCAAAGAACTATTATGATACATTCAGTAAACGTGTAATGCTTGAATTAATGCAACAATGTATGTTGATTGTGTCAAAGCAGTGGTTGAGAACTTAATCAAGAACTGGACCAAGTAATCTTTATTTAGCTAACCTGTACAGACCAGGGGCGTCAAAGCCTTTTTTTTTTGGGGGGGGGGGGGGGGGGGGGTAAAATGGCGGGCGAAGCGTGCCGCAAATTTTGTTACCCCCCCCCCAAAATTTTTACCCCGGGGGTAAAATTTGCTTGGGGAAGTAATTACCCCCCCCCAAAAAAAATTTTCCCCAGGGTAACATTTTTTTGGGGGGTAATTTAAATTTTATTAAATATTTAGTATTAAAAATGCGCGCGAAGCACGCATAATTTTTTTTTGTTAGAGAATTTTTTTTTTTTTTTTTTTTTGGGGGGGGGGGGGGAATTAACCCCCCAAAATTGTTTGGGGGGGTAAATACCCCCTCCTAAATGGTTGGGGATGCCTACGTCACCCCCAGGGTAGGGGTAAATTTTAAATGGGGGGGGGGGGGGGGGGTAAAAAGAAATAGGTTTCAGAGGTAGTTGCACAAACTTTGAACTTGAATTTAGTGAACTGCATATTTTTTTCTGTTCAATAGTTTAAACTACCAGGTAGTTTTAAAATATCAAGGCTTGAAAATCAAAGGGGGGAGGCGAAATTGACACTTTTTAAAACCAAAACTAAGTGTCAAAGGAACTCAACTAAAAAAAGAGTTGCAGCTTTGAGATTTGACAATATGGCAATTGCTTTAAAGAGATACAATATGAAACTGTGAAGTAACGGCGTCGGGACCGCCGCTCCCGTCGAAAACCGCCGTTTCCCACCGAATTTTTAACCTTTTCTTGCCAAATTCAAATTCAAACGACAGGAAAATGGAAGGCTGCTAATACAGGAGAAGAGAAGTGTGGTTTTACTAGAAGTATAATGCCGTTGAATTTATTTGCTCTTGACACTTGTTTTTTTTAATATTGACACATATTTGAAATATTACAAGTGTCAAGTATAAATATAAGGGAAGTTTTTATAGGAAAAAGTTTTTCTCAGATGATTGAAAAAGGTCAAATTTGCCGAGAAACGGCGGTTTTCGGCGGAAGCGGCGGTTCCACCGCCGTTTCTTCACAGTTCCATATTGTACCTCTTTCATACAACTGCCATGCAAAATCTAAGAGCTGTAAATCTTTATTTAGTTGAGTTCCTTTGACTTTTAATTTTGGTTTCAAAAAGTGTCAGTTTCGCCCCCTCCCTTTTTGTAATATGTGCAACTTATATGGCTGCCCTGTTTTCACAATAACAGCTTACTATTTTAGTGATGCCTAATTGATAGTGTTAGATGGTATTCTTATGCTTGCAATCAAGCCTTTTAAATGCACTTCATGAAACTATCCCTTTACTTTCTTTCTTATAAAACCTACTAACTTCAATTATTCCTAGCATACTTAATTTTCATTCTTAAAATAATTAAAATTGCGATGTACCTTTTTTATGAAAAAAAAATGATGTAGATATATTTTATTTTTATTTGTTCCTAATCTTTTATGAAGATAAAGTTTAAAATTAGTTTTTAAATCCTAGATTAACTAAAAACATTTCTTATTAAAATCAAAAACTTTTTAAAAATAGGTCTTTGTTGTTTTAAATTAGTTTTTTTATAAAATATTTTGAAACACACTTTTAAATAAGTTTAAAAGTAAATGAACTTTATAACTTAAATTGACCATTGGTAAAGAAATGTGACTTGAACATGGTTCCGCATATCAAAATCTAATTTAACTTCAACTTTTTAAAATTAGTTTAGCAAAAAAATACTCAAGAAAACTTTAAATTAATTCAAAAAAGCAAATAATTAGAATTAATTTTTAATTCAAATAATCAAATTTTGATTGAAGAGACAAAAGTACAAAGTCACAAAAATTTAAAAACATTTTTTTTTTGAAGATATAATTGTATGAATTATCTAGAACTACAAATGAATGATATCAATTCAAATTAGGTATAAACTTGGTTCGAGTTAAAATATTGAAATTAAATAAAAGTAGGTAGACTTTCCAAAAGAACTACCTATCAAATATTTATATAATATTTTTTTTGTGGCTTTTATAAAACAAATGTTATTGGACTCAATATAAAAAAGGTATCATGGATAGAAAAATAGCCTTAAACCACCCCAAGAAAATAATATATTCTAAAACTATTTGGGTTTAAGTGAAGCTTCCCTTAGGCAACAAACCCTTAATACTTTTTAAAATCAGGAACTTCGGTTAGCTATTTATTTTTAAATTAAGTAATCTCAAAAATAATTTATAAGTCTTTGTCTAAAATTGAAAAAAACAATATTTTTTTACCGTACAATAAACAGTTCAACTTCGGTTATTAGGCAAATTTTTTATCCTTGCACAGTTATGGAATCTTGACGACAAAGATTTTTTTATCCAATCTTGACAAGTGAGGTATTTTTGGAAAGAGGAATATATATAGAAAACGCCTATGAAAATTAGAAAATCCGCAGAAATCATATTTGCAAGTTATTTGCAAAAATCTGCAATGTTAATTTGCAAAATTAATTTCATGCCTTAAATGACTTATTTAAAAAGAAATCTTTTTATGAAATGTGTTTATCTATAAGTTTAGAACATACTTAAGGCAAAAAAAATTTCTTTAGTGTTACTTTTTTCACCTTATATATGAAAAAAGCAGTTTCTCACATTTTATGATAAAAAAAGGTATAGGAACAAAAAATATGATTTTTCTTGATGTAAACATAATAATTGGCATAAAATCTATCATCCTAAATGTAAAAATCAGATATAGAATCCTCTTTAGAGCAAAAATAGTGCAAAAAGTAACCAAGACATTTTTGCAAAGCATGAAAATCTGAAGAAAATAGTTCTTTTTGATTTTGATATACATATCAGATAAATGTATATAAAATTAGTGATCAAAAACTATAAAACAAGTTATAACTTTTTCAACCCTATTATTGATTAAAATGCACTTTTAGGTTTACTTATTACCAAAGTAGCACATAAAAACTCTTTTTATTAAGTTATTAAACAAAATAAATTCAAATCAACAATTAGGCGTTTTTTATAATGCAGTAGACCATTTTGTAGTTGGTTTTTTGGCATTTCTTTTGTTTAATTACATCATAAAAAGAGTTTTTATGCACTACTTTGGTAATTCTTAAACCTAAAAGTGCAATTTAATCAATGACAGTGTTGAAAAAACTTATAACATGTTTTATAGTTTTTAAACACTAATTTTATATACATTTATCTGATATGTATATCAAAAGCAAAAAGAACTATTTTCTTCAGATTTTCATACTTTGCAAAAATGTCTTGGTTACTTTTTGCACTATATTAGCTCTAAAAAAGGATTCTATATCTGATTTTTACATTTAGGATGATAGATTTTATGCCAATTATTGTGTTTACATCAAGAAAAATCATATTTTTTGTTCCTATACCTTTTTTTATCATAAAATGTGAGAAACTGCTTTTTTCATATATGAGGTGAAAAAAGTAACACTAAAGAAATTATTTTTGCCCTAAGTATGTTCTAAACTTATAAATAAACACATTTCATAAAAAGATTTTTTCTAAATAAGTCATTTAAGGCATGAAATTAATTTTGCAAATTAGCATTGCAGATTTTTGCAAATAACTTGCAAATATGATTTCTGCGGATTTTCTAATTTTCATAGGCGTTTTCTATATATATTCCTCTTTCCAAAAATACCTCACTTGTCAAGATTGGATAAAAAAATCTTTGTCGTTGAGATTCCATAACTGTGCTTGGAAATAAAAAAAAACCTTTGTCTGCAGGTCCTTACAAACAATATTTACCTCATCAATTGGCAAGGTTGGGTTGGGTGGTGTGTTGTAGATCCTTTGGAAGTAAGAATTAGCCTCGTCCTCAACCTCTTTGGACAAATGTTTGTCTGCCTCGGGGAACAAGGACGCAATATTTCCTTGTCGAACCTGGAAAAAAAACATTATGTTGATGTAACTTTGTATTTTGGGTACAAATTTAGGGATCTAGAGGTACATCCCCAATGATGATACAAAAAATTATCCCTTCTGTATATTAAAATTAGTGGTTGAAACGTTTGGACACAAAACTTCATGAGCCAACCTATCAAATTTCAATGAAATTCCCTAAAGTTGTTGAACCAACGATTTGAAAACGGTATTATAAAACATTGGGAATTACCGTACTAGTGAACTAAGACCAGCGTCCCCTTCCTTCCTAGTTAAAATTGACAACTTACAATTTTTAATTTTTACCTGTTCAATGGGATTGTTGGGGGCCAAAGTAGGCCTAGGAGGCGGTGGACCTGTAGTCAATCCAGCAGCCGCGGCCGCACCACCAACTGTAGCGGCTGCAGCCGATGGCAATCCAGCGGCAGGTCCAGCTGCCATGGGAGGCACCAACCCTGCCGTGAACGGAGACTGTGTGCCACTAATTGAGCTTGGTGTAACTGAAGAGGCGGCTGCGCCTGCGTTTGCGAATAGGCGGCTAGGGGATCCAGGACCTGATCCAACCATTGGTCCCAGGGCGGGGATAGAAAAGGCGGAACTTGAAACAGCCACGGAGCCTATAAAGATAAAAATGTAATAATTATGTTTTTTTTTAAAATAAAAACGGTAAGTTAATAAATTAAATGACCAAAGAAAAAAATGGTTCCTTACCTGAAGATATATTAATATCATTAAGTGTTCTAGACAGATTACCGATATCACCTACAAAAAAATTGTTTAAAATATTAAGTTAATATAAAAGGAGACAGGATTACCAAGGTGGTAATCCTGTAAACCAACTATCTAATAACAATAAGACACCACTAAGATTGTTGTTATTTTGATTAGCTGAATATTAGACTCATTTTAAAATGCATATTAATATCTAATACTATCTAAAGGTAAAAAACATTGAGATTAATATTTTTAAGGTCAAATGCAAATAAAACTACCCCTGAAGCTTCTTTATTAATGAATAAAAAAATAGTGAATAGATTTAATACCTTGTGGAAACAAATTACCAGGTGGCAATTGTCTGGCTGCGTTGACCGCAGAACCTGCAGTTGCGGCAAGGCTAGCAACACCCGCGAAATTAGGCGGAAGGCCAGGAGCCCCTCCGGGATTAACCGCAGGACGGGGAGCTGCGACACCAGTACCTCCAGCAGTTGGCTGTGGATGTGGATTTCTTGCGATTATGCCAGCACATGTATTCACCATCTCATGGATAGTCTCGTGCAGTTCCTGGTTCATCCTGATAACTTTGCCAGCATCCTAGAATTAGAATTTCAAGCAACATATTTTTGTACCAAAAATGCGCATATTCAAGTTACAGAAAATTCAAAATACTATGAAATATTTAGCGCTTAACATTAATGACTTATCATCAAGACTACATAATAACACCAAATTGTAAATACATAAAGAGCTGCCAACATATCATATAACTGCCACGACGTTCAAGGTCAGTAAACTGGATTGTGTCTATGTGACGTTATAGACTGGATGAATCATGGCGAACTTCTCCATCTTCCTGCTTTCAGAACAAGCTTTTTATAGTGCGAGGTGATTGAGTTATGCCAATGTTAGTTAATTAATGCAGTAAATGTTTAGTTGAAATGATCAATAGTCAAATAAGTAAAGAATGCGTTATTCGTTATTCATAAAACAAAATTACCTCAATTGAACTGAGAATAATGATTAGACAATCCAATGGGATATTCAGCTTTGCAATGTTCTCCTCCTATAAATGAAAAATATTATCTATCCAATAAAAATTATACTCGTTTTACTAAAATTAAATTCCAATAACCAAACACAAAACTACCATATATGCAGGTTAAGAGATATAAGTTTTCCGGAATTTTAATTTAGGGAGTAGATTTGAAATCTGCATCAAATTTTAAGGATTTTTTTTTATAAAATTCGTTTTTTGTAAAATTCTTTATCTAAAAGCGGAAATCCATTTTAAGTTAATTAATTTTGACCAATAGGATAGGTGGATTTTAAACTACCTGCGCTCTAATTGGTTGAATGATGTACGACATCCAATCAGAGCGCAGATTTTTTAAATCCACCAATCACAGATGTCAAAATTAATTAACTTAATTTGTATTTCCGCTTTTAGATAAAGAATTATACAAAAAACGAATTTTATAAAAAATCCTTAAAATTTGATGCAGATTTCAAATCTACTTCCTACATTACAATTCCGGAAAACTTATATCTCTTAATGCAGGTATAAGGTATAACCAACAAGTGAAATAAATCTAAAAAACATATGGAGAGGTCGTCAATTTTAGATTGTGTTGCCCCCCAACGACAGCTGAAAACCACGTACCTATAGGTTTCGTGATTTAAAAAATTAATTTCGTTATTGGTATAAGCTGCAATATGTCACCTCCATTAAACAAGCTGTAAATTCAAATGCAATACTCAGTGATCTAAAGAAATAAGACAATAGCCGATAAAATTTTGTACATACCCAATGATGATGCACAAAATTATCCCTTCTGTAGATTAAAATTATTGGTTTAAATGTTTGAACATTTAACTTATTGGTTTAAATGTTTGAACATTTAACTTAATAAATCAACGAATCAAGATTCACTAAATTCCCGAAAGTTGGTAAGCCAACGAATAAGAAAACTTTAATATAACACTTAGGTGACTAGTGTTATAACTTATAAACCTATTGTCCCCTCTGTCTATGCAATAATGCCTTTCAAAGAAGCTTCCCCCGGCCCCTACCTTTAAAGGATTGGGTCCGACAATTCCAGGGATACTTCTCTGTAGAAACTTGACACAGGCATTCACAAATATTTCTCTGTGCTCCAGAATTTTGTCTTGGATCCATTTCTCAAGATTTAAATATTCTCGTCTAAACAAGTATTAAACAGTATTTTTCAATAATCCAGAAAATTGTTATTAAGCAAAATATTTGCATAAATACAGGGGTGTATATTCTGCACAAGATTATTACTTTATTTTACTTTTTTGTCACCTACTGCAAAATATTTCATTTCCAATTCCCCCCCCCCCCCCTACTTTTCCCCAAAAAAATAGCATAGTTATTTCTCACATCGTATTATAAATAAACAGCTTTCCGCGGATATAAAACATAGATAATTAGAATGTAAAACTTTAAATTACACAATCAAAACACAAAGTAGAACTTTGTAGAAGACGTGTTGCGTAATAAAAATACACTGACCTGGAAGAAAGAATCGCCAAATCAATGACAAACTCAAAGTACTGGGCGTTAAGCATCAAATTCAGGGCTTTCAAATCCTGAAAATTAACATTATTTAATCGTTAGTAATAAAAAGATATTCAATATCTTTAAAATGTTATAAGGTTAATAAATAAAACGAAAACAATCCTTTTATATGAAGTAATAAGGTTTATGTTAGAAATAACTACTGAAATGATTGAATTTTCTATTTTAGGGAAGTTTCAAATAGGAAATTTTTGGCTCTCCTTCTTACCCCTTGAACACAGATACCCTAGATGATAGTACATTCTAAAGGCCATATTACTTTTTACGTTCAAAATATACTTAATGGTAAGCATATTTATTTATTTAAAACAAAAAAAAATAGTGTATGTGTTAACCTGTGCGATATCTAGGATCCTGCCGAGTCTAGACTGCTCACTGTCTCCTTCCTGGCTCGCCTAAAAAATAAAAACATTCATAATAATTTTTTAAAACGGGGACTAAGCACATTCCAGCGGTGATTCTAAATATTTTTTTTTGTGAATACACCAGGCTTATGTTTTATAAAGTTATACCAACTAAAAAAAATTAAGTTTTACCATGGTTTTCTATGAATAAAACTTTGAAATATAAAGCATTTTTGATAAAATATCATCGATTGAGTTTAAAGGTTCAAATAATATAACACACCAAAACACAATCAAATGCTGTAAATTACGAAAGTACAATAATAAAACTGTTTACAATATTACAAGTTACCATCCCTTTCTCTAAATGAACATTTTTCATTCGAAAAGTTTACTTTTGTGCCATAGCAGTTTGAACTCAACAAAACATTTGATAAAATAATATAGCCAAACAATGCCCACCATTTCAAAAAAAATTTCCCTATTAAACAATGGTGAAACTTGTTTTTTTAAAATTGATATAATGTTATTAAACATAACCCTAGTATATTCACAAAAAAAACATTTAGAATCACCGCTGGAAGGTGCTTAGAATCACCTGCTCTTGTTCGTGAATAGTACCCTTCAATATATAAATAATAGAACCATAACATCTAATATCTTTAAACAAAATTCAGCCTAAACTTTGTCTATAGAGTTAACTTACATTCCAAAGAATTTAATTTGAAACTTAAAATTTCTTCTTATTTTTTATGAACTATTCTTGTTAAGAAATTTAAAAATTCTATTAAATAGTTACCAATAAGAGTTAAGTACAATCAAAATATGAAGCAAATGAAACAACGTTTTTTCTTCAACTTAAAATATACATACAAGGATGACAACATCCATAAGTAGCGGAGCCCAAAAATTCATGGATGGGAATACGGTTGTTTTCTTAAAACAACAGGAAATTTAATTTTTATATCCTTAACTTAAAAAATTTGGAAAATCGGACATATACATAAGAGAAATTAAAAAATAAGGAAAAAATTAAAAATAGCCAAAAACCTGCAAAAAGGCAGTCTGACTGTCATGGTTGTTTTCTTTAAACGACAGGAAATTTAATTTTGATATCTATAACGGAAATTTATTTGATAATCGGACCATTAACACCAAAGATGTGGAGAAAAATGTGAAAAATACAAAAATAGCCTAAAACCTGTTTAAAGGTAATCTGACCGTCATAGTTGTTTTCTTTAAAAGACAGGAAATTTAATTTTGATTTCTATAACTTAAACTGAAAAAATTTTGGAAATCGGATCATAAACACCAAAGATATGGAGAAAAATGTGAAAAATACAAAAGTAGCCTAAAACCTGCTAAAAAGCGGTCCGACCGCCATTGATGTTTCATAGTTGATTGTGCTCCTTATTAACCCATTAATGACAATAGGGTCTTAAACGACGCACAAATTCAAACCTATACTATCACTCTATTTTTTTATGCTGTCCTTTTTAAATGTTTGTAAATAACTGAATAGAGCTTCAAGTTTTGGCCTCTACATTGCTTGGGCTCTCACTTAATTCGATGACCAGATGAAATCATATTTTCATAGCAGAGGTGGAAAAAATAGGAAAATATTTCCACACCAGGTCTAATTTTTTGCTATTAAAGAATTAAAACATACTTATTCATAATTGATTATAGCATTTATTATATATTTTTAGTTTCTGCTAAGTTTTCTTTAATTTTAGTTAGTTTACATACTTTTTTTTGATAATTTGTTGTGCGTCGTATTCGACGCATTCGGACTAATCATTTTAGCCATTGCGTCCTTTTTGACCTTATAGGACTAATCACGTTTAGATTTTACTGTATAATCTCCTTAAATCTGCTAGTTGCTTCGCCCCTAACCTCTAGGGCGGATAGGGGATGTCAGGAAAATAGCATAAAATCATCCCAAGATATTTACAAAGCTTCCCTGATAAGTAAAACCAATTCAGACCTTTCAATTTCTATACTCTTTGGCTTGAGACAAAAAACCTTACTACTTTATAGTATGGAATACAATACAAGCAGCGGCTACGCCCCTAGAGGCATCTAGGGGACCTTAGTCAATTCCCCTCTTTCAATTACAATTTTTTAAAGAAAATTAAAAAAAAAAAATTATTTTTAATTTATTTTCTAGGGGTGATTTCTCTTGGGATAGTGGTGGTACCCTCCTTCAAAATAGTTATAAACCTTACCAGGACCTAGTAGAAGCTACCATGTAACGGAGCACCATATAGGTTCAGTGGTTAGCAAGGTCCTTTGGTACACACACAAAGACATACAATAACCTGTTACTTTATCTTAAGGATATAAAAATAGTAGCGCAGATAATCTACAACTAGGGTCTGTCTGTACGTCCACCTGTCTGTATTTCCATAATTGCATCCAAATAAATAATAGCTACCTTACAACTAGGGAATGTATGTATGTCTGTCTATATATCAAAATTACAGCCAATTAAAGACTGTAAATATGTTTATACTTCTGTAATTTTTATTGCAGCCTAGCTGTTAAGGGATTCATAAAAATAGCGCATATACTCTACAATTATGGTCTGTCTGTATATACGTCTGTCTGTATATATACAATTGCATCCAAATAATTAACAACTACTCTAAGAAATGTATTTGTTAGGGATCTAAAGTAATAAGTCAATGACCGATAAAATGATGTACTTACGCAGGGCTATTATACCATAAAATCTTTCTGTAGATTACATTAAGTGGTTGAAACATTTGGACACTTAACTTAATAAACCAACCAATCAAAATACAAAACAATTCCCCAAAGTTGGCAAGACAACAAATAAGAAAAAGTAATTATAAAACTTTGGGGACTAACAGGGGCTGGGGGGGGGGGGGGGGGGGCGAGGGTTTGTCATGTATTGGGTTGTTCAATATAATTGTCGACAAAATCATATTTCTTAGCTAAAGCATTGTAATAGAGTGAAAGGATATCTCTCTGTGTATCTGCTTAACTGATATGCTTCTTTTTTTATTTTGTAGCTTCTCATAGGTCCTGGGAAGGTTTATAACTATTTTTGGGGAGGTTACCTCCACCCTCCAAAGAGAAATAGCCCCTTAAAAAAGACCCCCCAACACAAGAAAAATAATAAATAGAATAAACTAAATGAAATTAATTCTTTTTAAATCTAAAATAAAAAACATTGTTGTTGAATTCAATGACCTCTCCCCATCTCAAGTGCCCCTAAAGGCCTCTAGGGGCGTAGCCACTGGTATCAAATAATTATATTCTGAATTGTTTTATACAGACGAATGGACGTACAGACAGACACTGATTGTAGAGTATCTGTGTGATGTATCCTTATAAAAAAGTAACAGGATATAGATTCTACATGTGTCTGTGTGTACTAAGGGATCTCACTAACCACTGAACCGATATGGCTCTCCTTTACATGGTAGCTTCTCATAAACCTGGTAAGGTTTATAATTATTTTGGGGGAAAGTAACACCACCCTCCAAAGAGAAATCGCCCCATAAAAAAGACCCCCCAAAGAGAAATCGCCAACACAAGAAAAAATAGAATTAACTTAATTAAATTAATTCTCTTTAAATCTAAAATAAAAATATTGTTGTTGAATTCAATGACCTCTCCCCATTTCAAATGCCCCTAAAGGCCTCTAGGGGCGTAGCCATTAGTAGCAAATAATTATATTCTGAATTGTTTTATACAGACGAATGGACGTACAGACAGACACTGATTGTAGAGTATCTGTGTTATGTACATTCTTATAATAAAGTAACAGGATATACATTCTATATATATGTGTCTGTGTGTACTAAGGGATCTCACTAACCACTGAACCGATATGGTTCTCCATTACATGGTAGCTTCTTATAGGACCTGGTAAGGTTTATAACTATTTTGGGGGAGAGTACCACAACCACCCTAGGAGAAATCACCCCTAGAAAATAATAAACCCCTCTCAAATTTTTTTTTCAATTTTTCTCTAAAAACTGTAATTAAAAGAGGGGGTTTGACTCCCCCCCAACCCAAGGGTCCCTTAATGCCTCTAGGGGCGTAGCCGCTGCTAGTATAGTGTTCCATACTATAAAGTAGTAAGGTTTTTGTCTGAAGCTAAGGATTATAGAAATTTCGGGCCTGAATTGGTTTTACTTATCAGGAAAGCTTTATAAATATCTTGGGATGGTTTTATGCCATTTTTCTGACATTCCCCACCCACCCTAGAGGTTAGGGGCGAAGCAACTGATAGATTATACAGTAAAAGCCTAAGATGATTAGTCCGATATGGTACATAATAGACGCATGGGAAAAATAATTAGTCCGAATGCGTCGGAAACGACGCAAAAAAAAAACTTCTTTGGTATGCCACAAATCAAAAAATCTAAAAATACAAATGTCTTACAATCCCTTAAGGAAGCTGTGTTTAAAATTTCAAGTGATTCTGACGACAGGGGGAAGTTCGGCACTAATGGGTTAAAAGGAATGTTGTCAAAAAATTTCAGCATTCTATCTTTTATAGGAGCTGAGTAAATCCCATTTCCCCCATAGCGTTACGGACTGACTGACTGACGGACTGACTGACGGACAAAGTGAATTATAGAGTAGCTTCGCTACTAATAATAATTCAATTCTTAACAATTTATTACATAGTTAGTTTGTGTTTTACTTGTCAAGTTAACAAAGTAGACAATTTAAAAAAAAATCTTATTATATGATAATTAGAATTATTCTTTAGAAACCGATTAATATCCGGTGGATTAGAACCGGTTCTCATCCATGCGAAAAAACTATGTCTAGCATCGTTTTATATACAGTTTTCTACGAATATAAAAATGTACAATCAGATTAAAACCAGTTTTAATCTTATTAATGTTATTATTGTACATTTTATAGCCGCTGAAAGCTGTTTATAATACGATGCGAGAAATAACTATTCCTAGAAAATTCTACCAACATTATATAGAAAAGGATTATTGTTTTATCCATCTAACTCTATTCACTAAGTTGCTAAGTTTATTGAACCCTTATAAATTAAATCTTTTATTAATGATTAAGTACTTTTATCTGAGGTTAATGAATTTAACAGACTCAAGCTTTTCTGGGATGGGGGATATCTCCCGTTTACCCCATCCACCTAGTACAAAGATAGAAAACTAAGTTTAATCGAAACTTTAATACTATTCTAATTAGTGATGGCAATCCGTCGAATTTTCGGGCCGGATTCGGATTCCGGATTCTTAAAAGAATCCGTCAAAAAAAGTGGCGGATTCCTTGCGGATTCCGGATTCTAGCAATATTTTAAAAGGCATTTTAAAAAATTAAAAAATTTAAGTGCTACATATGTCCTAAAATTTAATGTTTTTTTTTTTTTCTATAATTTACTTCCGAGAATTAAACCAGATTTTAAAAGATATTATATATAACGATGGGGATGGGAGACCAGTTACGTGCACGCCGTCCATCCTGCACCGTGCATCAATGATCCTAGGAGCTACACCAGAAGAGTCCTACTGTGCTGGAAAGGTCCTAGGGTAGATGCCAGACTGAATTCTGGTCACTTCCCCCAGTTCAGGGGGTTTGGGTGGGGCTAACAATCCTTCCCTAGAAAAAACCTGATCACGTTCAATCTGCACAAAGTAAAGACCAATTTAACTTTGGGCTCGGGAACAAAGTAGAGGTTGGAAACAACAATATGATGTTTGGCTGGGAAACCGCTAAAGGACCAGTCAGGCGGATGATTCTGAATTCCCGCAGACCAGCAAAAATTTGCACCTGGAATGTTCGGACAATGTTTCAGTCAGGCCAGACAGAAAACATTTGCCGAGAAATGCTTAAAGCCAAGGTTGATATCCTGGCTATCACCGAATCAAGGTGGACAAATAATGGAGAGTTTAAACATCATTCTGGCTTGAAAATACTTTACTCAGGCCATATGAATGAGGATCTAGGACATAACCAAGGGGTGGCTCTTATGCTGACCAAGCAAGCAGAGCAGGCCATGATCAGTTGGCAACCCCATGGTCCAAGAATCATGGAGGCTTACTTCAAATCCTCAGATAAAAACATCAATCTGAGAATAATAGTAGCATATGCTCCTACAGAACAAGCAGATACAGAGGTCATAAAGAAAAGGACCTGACCATGCTCCTAGGTGATTTCAATGCTCAAGTGGGGAGTAATAATGAGAATCTAGAAGAAGTCATGGGCAGATATGGCCTAGGCTTAAGCAGGGTTTCGGATCCGCATTGATTTTATGCGGATCCGGATCCGGATCCTCAAAATTTGGTCATTGCGGATCCGGATCTTTGACAATAAAATTAAAATCACCAAATTTTTCAAAAAAATTTATTCTTCAATTCAAAGTCAAAAATACTTTTAATTTTCAAGTCTGAACCTAAACCTTAAAGATTGGCTCTCATCAAGAGAATGTCTGAGATTTTATATAAATTTAGGTAGATTTTTCCATTTTTTCCGCATTTTTTGGAGTCTAAGGATCTGGATCCGCATTTTTTTTGCGGATCCGGATCCTTGGACTCAAAATATGCGGATCCTTGCGGATCCGGATCCAAAACCCTGGGCTTAAGTAATGGCAAGGAAAATGACAATGGTGATAGACTTGTAAGTTTTTGTACTGAAAACAAACTTGTCATTGGTGGAACCATCTTTAAACACAAGAAGATTCATACTGCCACCTGGAGATCACCAGATCAAAGAACCTTTAATCAGATAGATCACATCTGTATATCTAGACGTTTTAAAGGTTCTCTGATGTCAGGGTTGAAAGAGGACCTGATGTTAATTCAGACCATTATCTTCTATCTTCTAAAGTTCGGCTTAGATTTAAAAAGCAGGACACAAAGCCTAACCCCAGGAAAAAGTATAATTTAACAACCCTTCAAAACTCTGAAAAGCTACAAGAGTTTAAGCTCACTCTAAAGAACAGATTTAAGTTGTTGACTCTTCAAGAGGATGATGGAGTTGAAGATATTTGGCAAGGTATCAAAAAAGTTTATAATGATACTAGCCAAGAAAAATTAGGTTTTAAAAAGGCTAACCAAAAGCCGTGGATCACTCATTGATCTCATGGATCAAAGAAGAGAGGTAAGACAAAAGACACTCTCCAGAAACTCTCCAGAAGATAAAGACCTGTATAAGATGCTCAGCAGGGAAATCCAAAGAAGTGTCAGAATTGACAAAAAAGAACACTTGGAAAACCTTGCTATGCAAGCAGAAAATGCTTTTAATCAAAATAGAATGAAAGATGTCTATGAGATTACTAAGAGCATTGCAGGTAAAGTACACAAATCAGGATCACACATCAGGGACAAGGATGGTTCACTCCTTAAAACTGATGAAGATATTCTAAATAGATGGGCAGAGCACTTCACTGAACTGCTGAATCTTCCAGTTCCAGAGGAAGAAACTGAGATTCCACCCTCAGATGCACTTGACATTGACTGTCGAGCGCCAAATCTATTGGAAATCAAGGAGGCCATTAAAAGTTTGAAAAATAACAAGGCCGCTGGACCTGATAACATCCCAGCTGAGGTCATAAAAGCAGACCTAGATACATCTGCTGAGGCATTCCTACCTCTGATCACAAAGATATGGAATGATGAGTTATGCCCAGAGGACTGGAAGAATGGACATATCTCAATACTAGCCAAAAAAGGAGACTTGACCCAATGTGGAAACTACAGAGGGATAATGCTCCTTTCAGTACCTGGCCGTATCCTAAGTAAGATTCTTCTTAATAGAATAAAGAAGAAGGTTAATGAAAAGCTAAGACCTAATCAGGCTGGATTTAGACCAAACCGTTCCACTATTGGATCAGATAACCTCTCTAAGAATCATCATAGAGCAATCCAAGGAATGGAACTCTGAGCTTTTTGTAAACTTCATTGACTACAAAAAAGCATTTGATTCTTTAGACAGAAGATCTCTCTGGAAAATCTGCCGACACTATGGCATTCCAGAAAAGATAATCAATATCATTAAAGCTATCTATCATAAAGGAGGTGGAAATGTAATGTATAAAGGTAAACTATCAACCTTTTTTGAGATTGTAACAGGCGTCAGACAAGGATGCCTTCTTTCTCCCTTCCTTTTCCTCCTTGCCATTGACTGGATCATGAAGAACTGTGAAAGTAATGATGGCATTCGTTGGGAGCTATTTGGCAATCCCAAATATTTAGGAGATCTGGACTTTGCTGATGATATCGCTTTGTTAACAAGCAATAGAAGTCAAATGCAAAGAAGGACTAACAGGATAGCTGAAACTTCCAAGAAAGTTGGACTAGAAATAAATGTTCCTAAAACCAAAATACTCAGATTAAATGCAAATTCCCAAGAACCAATTACAATTGGAGACCAAATTCTTGAGGATGTAGATTGTTTTGAGTATCTTGGAAGTAAAATTGATGAAGCTGGAGGCACTTTAACAGATGTTAAAGCTAGAATTAACAAATCTAGGACAGCCTTTGCCAGCCTGAACAAAATTTGGAATTCCAACAACATCTCCATAAAGACCAAGTTAAGACTGTTCAAGTCAAATGTTCTCTCTGTTTTGCTGTATGGGGCTGAAACTTGGTTCCTAAACACAGCAGTGGTCTCCAAGCTACAGACATATGTCAATAAATGTCTAAGGAGAATCCACAAGATCTTTTGGCCAAATAAGATCACAAATGCTGAGCTTCTAGAGCGCAGTGATATGTCAGACATTAAACTGACAATAAAACAGAGAAAATGGAGATGGCTGGGGCACACTCTAAGGAAAGGGCATGATGATATAACCAATCAAGCCTTGACTTGGAACCCCCACGTAGGAAAGAGGAAACCAGGTAGACCAAAAACAACCTGGAGGAGGGAACTCTTAAGTGAACTGAAAGAAAAGAAAATTCCATCTTTCAGCAATGCCTCAAAACGTGCCCAAAAAAAGGAAGATTGGAGAACCATTGTGCATGGCCTACGTTCTGCCGAGAACTAAAAGGCAATGATGATGATATATAACGATGATAATCTTTGCCTTCAAAAGGGGAAGTTGAAAGAAAAAACTCAAGACGCTAATTATAGCCTACCAATTCAGAATCCGGAATCTGCTATTAAAAAACGGATTCCGGATCCGTATTCGGATTCCAAAATTAACCCAAAAATTGGGCGGATTCCGGATTGCCAACCCTAATTCTAATAAAATAAACCTTATTTACGTCAAACAACTCTACCAATCACGGATTATTAAATCTTCAATTAAGATATTAATGACTTTTTACTTATTTCATTAAGTAACATAAACTTTTTACTTAGCATAAGAAATACTATGGTATAAAAAACAATACTTATGCATACATACTTATTACAAATAAATGGAATAAGAGGACAAATAAAAAGCCAAACGTAGGCGTATCTTAACACTTTTTGCCAATACGTATTAATGATTAAACAAGTACGATTAGGTCCAAAAGTTTGGAGTTATAAGCTAAACATAAAACTATGTACATTCGAGACATTTAGTGGGCCCGATATTTTTTTTTGGAGGGGGAAGGATCATTATATTCTAGTGGCGATTTCTCTTGAGAGGGTGGTGGAATCCTTCCTCAAAATGATTAAAAACCTTCCCAGGACAGTTGAGAAACTATCCTGTAAATTAGGACCATATCGGTTCAGTGGTTTACAGTTAATTTCATCAGAAAAAAGAGCTGAACCGAATAGGGAGTAGTATTACAGGAGGATATACAGACACAATCACATACAGAGTAACTTTGCTGCGTGAATTTCATTAATTCTAGTGTGATGTTTAATCAATTTGAAGTGCTATATTAAGAAAAACAATAACAAATGTGTCTTAAGTTATGGTACAAACATTAGAATTATAATCGTTTAGAATACCAATTCTATATCAGGAACGTGCACAGGATTTGCCGGGGGGGGGGGGGGGTGGAAAAGTTTAACATCCCAGCCCCATTAAACCAAAATCAAAGGGGGTGTATTTTTAGTGTCATGGGGGGCGGGGATTGACAAACACCCTTTTTGCACACCTCTGTTTCTCGCTTGTTTAAGTTATTAATTCGCGTCTGCATTACCAGTTCTCAGGTGTTATATTTTTAACTACACAGTAAAAGGAGTTAAATTATTCAGTTGACTAGGGGTTCACAGTCGGAGTTATAGATAAGCTACGTGACTAACAATGACGAAACGTTAACATTTATTTAAAATTAGGTTAAAAAGAAATCTTAGAAAAAATGTATCATTATAAAAGTTATATGAGATGTATAAGAGAAGATGTTCATGGAAAAAAAACTTACCTTTAAATACCATTCTGCCATGCTTAGGATGAGAATTGGTTTGATCTGGATACTTTGGCTGTGCCAGGCATGGGTCAGGATAACCTAAAAAACATAGAGGTTTAATCAGGGATATAAGGGGATAAGACAATGGACGATAAATTGATGCATGTCCCCATTGATGATACACAAAATTAATCCTTTTGTAGATTACAATTGGTGGTTGAAACGGTTTGACACTTAACTTTAATATCCAACCAATCAAAATTTTAAAAAAGTCCCCAAAGTTATTAGGCTAACAAATAAGAAAAAGTTATTAGAAAACTTTGTGGACTAACTTAATCTTAATAAACGGCCCAATATCTCCTCCCCCTGGGTTTAATATACTTTAATGGTTTTTAAACGTATACATATTAGATAATTTTTACTTTGTTTTAAAGTTTTCAATGACTTTTAAACACAAAATTAAAAAAACTTCATTGAAGAATTGTAGTTTAGTATTGAAAACAATCCTGCTCATTCGTGAACTCAAAAGAATTTTGGCCAAAGAGAAATGACGAGAAAGCATTAAAATAAAAATGAATTTGTAGAAAACGTAAAAACTATATAATAGGGTGGGTCGATTTTAGACATTATCATCTGAGACCAGATTTTTTATAAATATTTACATCTCTAGACAATTCAAAGTTTATCTGAGGTCTAAATACCATATATAGAATTTTATGGTTATTTCTGAATGAAGAATTAAGGGTAATATTTGCTTCCATTAATAAAATATCATTTTCTATATAAACCTGTTACAATGTATACAGCTTCCTTTTGATTGCTCAGAGGTTGTGATAATAATGGTTTTCAGGCCTTTTTGCACTCTCTTTGCATCCTGAAATCATGTGCAATTTCCCGCTTTCGTCTCCGATGAAAATGTCCAAAATCGATCCACCCTACTACATAATTCTTCAAAAAGGTATAAAAATTCTGACCTGTGAATTTGGATGTGGATTGAGAAAAACTTTGAATAGCTTATTGAGAAGGTCCCTACGGAGGGCTGTGATGGGAGGATTAATCTGTAGCAGACCCAGAACAAGTACGTCAGGACAATGCTGGCGGGGATAGTTGAACAATTCATTCACCTAAAAGGGGGGGGGGGGGCGAAAGTGACACTTTTTGAAACCAAAACTAAAAGTCAACAAAGGAACTCAACTAAAAAAAGAGTTACAGGTCTGAGATTTTGCATGGCAGTTGCTTTATAGGGGTACAATATGGAACTGTGAAAAAACGGCGGCGCAACCGCCGAAAACCGCCGTTTCCCCCTGAATTTTTTTTTGCCTTTTTTCGGCGGTTTTCGGCGGTTGCGCCGCCGTTTCTTCACAGTTCCATATTGTACCCCTTTAAAGCAACTGCCATGCAAAATGTCAGACCTGTAACTCCTTTTTTAGTTGAGTTCCTTTGACTTTTAGTTTTGGTTTCAAAAAGTGTCACTTTCGCCCCCCCCCTTATAATAAAATACAATTCGATTATACTTATTTATCACATCGTATTATAGACAGCTTTCCGCTCGGGCTAGCACAACTGGTATTAATTTCTACTTTAACATTCGTGGAAAATTGTCTGTTATTCGATGTTATACATGATTTTTCAGTATGACTGAGAACCAGTTCTATTTGTTTTCGTAAATTGATCTTACTTTACAAGCGAAGATTTCTCTATTTTAAAGGTCGGTTGTAATGATCTAATTCACTTGATTTTTATAATAATGATTCTCAGGATGATTAGGCATAATTTAAGTAAAATTAACCTGTTGTTCAAAGTTAGTGTCAGCTAGGTGTAAGAGTGTTTCAATTAGATCCAAGCTTCTCCATGTTGCTATCTCCTTGTTGGAAAAATCAGGGGTCACCTAAATACAAAGTTATCAGAGATCTAACGGGATAAGACAATGGCCAATAAATTGATGTACATCCCCAATGATGATAAACAAAATTAACCCTTCTATAGATTTCAATTAGTGGTTGAAACGGTTGGACACTAACCTTTGTGAACCAAGCAATCAAAATCAAAAAGTCAATAAATACGTTATTTATTACAATATTTTGGGGACTAGTGTTATAAACAACCCAGTGTTCCGGTTCCCTCCCTACGTACAAAGCTATAGAACTAGTCTTATTTAAACTGGAATATTAAAGCTAGTATGCATTTATTTTCTCCCATCAACTATCAACATAGCCACGGGGAAAAAAGTACAAAAAAATTTTGCACGTTACTGATAAAAAGTCTTATTTAAAAAAAAAGAATAATTATTATCATTCTTTTTATTTTCATTTTAGCCAATCTGTTAATAAAATATTTTTTTGCAATTTTAATGTTTGATGTCATGGAAGACTACACTTATACAGCTATAATAGGAAGTTGCGAGCCCACAAAGCCCTCTTCCCCCTCTATTCTAAAAAAATAGAAATAAGGGAGGGGGGGGGGGGGGGGGGAGGTTGCTTTTCTTTGAATTAAACACATTCATAAAAAAACTACCTATCCCTCATTTTCAATTTGATTTTAAAAAAAGGAAGGGGTGTATAGTTTTCTGTAATCGACTAAGCACTTGGAGGGAAACCGGCACTCACTCTTTTTATTTCCTCAAAAAGTAAGCCACAATCAAAACTTTACTTGCCTTTAGTATTTCCGTTGCAGAATCGTGGTATTGGTGTTCAGCAAAACAAATCACGTCAGGATTCCTAGACAAATAGAAATTAAAATTTCAAACAGCCTAAAACCGCCACAGGACTAGAAAAAAAATTGCCCAATAACATCGTTCTACTATGTATTTAAGATTACTTAATATTTATAGTACCTAGTGTTTTTGTTTATTCTTATAGCACATTAACCCTAAAAATACACTAAAAATAAAATGTACATGCGTAGAAAATAAACATCAAACGTTTATTTGGGTTAAGATAGCAAAGAAAATTTTTATATAGAATTTCCAATATCGAAGTTATCTAACTTTTAAAAAAATTTCCAACATTTTTAAAATTTAAATACAAAAACTAATTTGTTTTTTTAACACTTTATTAAAGCATAAAAGGAAATACTCAAAAACCTATTTAACTATATAAAATGATAACTTATTTTTTACTATCAAGGTTTCGTGAATTTGCGTTCTTTGAAAATTGGAGGATTTAATTTTCTTCAATCTTCAGTCAATCCTTTGGTAGCTTTATCATTGTTGATTTCTACACTTGGAATTAAGAAAGTGACCAGCAAAGGTGAATTTTTAAAAAACTTTTGCCCTGCTAAAATCAGTTTGCCCCACTAATATCAGTGAAGCAAACTAAAAATTTAGAGGGGATAATTTTGCCTCACTAAAATTTTAGTGAGTCAAACTGATTTTTGTTGGGCAAAACTTTTTTTTTAAGAATTCACCTCTGATATAAGGTATAACCAACAAGTGAAATAAATCTTTAATATTTTGAGGCAAATGGAGAGGTCGTCAATTATGAATCAAGCAGTGAATCCTCTTATAGTCTCTGAGATGGTTTTAGGCTATTTTTCCGCCCTTCGAATATAGAGCCCCTCGATGCTAGGGGTGCAGCCGCTAGTTATATATAAAATTTTGGAAACACCCCAACATCTAAATGGGGGGGGGGGGGGTAACTGAGAAGAAGATTAATTAAAGCACCATTGTATCAATCCCTCCTTGTTAACCTACCTGAGAATTTGATTAAACAATGACATCTGTCCTTCTGGGTATTTCCAGTGGCGGTAGAACATATCCATGGGGAAGTGTCCCTAAAAAGAAAAAAATTATTTACAATAATAGTCAAAAACCATTTACAAATAAGCTAATCTGGGCAAAATTTCTGAGCTTAAATATCTAAACATTCTACTGAAAAATAATAATAACTTTAAATATAGCCAAGACCAAATAATGCAGGGTACAAGAAAACGCGCGCCAATTCGAACTTTTTAACATATATATAAATGCATTAAGAATCTAACTATCCAAATCCCATTTTTTATCATTTTGAATTTTTAAGTTAAAAGACACGAAATATCTCTACTAAAATAATCTATGAAATTATAAAAAAAAATACTATTGTTTTATTTTGTCGAAATCACAAAATAAACATTACATACCCAGAAATCTAAAGGGATAAGACAATGGCCGATAAATTGATGTATTGTACATCCCCCATGATGGTACACAATAATACCCCTACTTTAGATTGCAAATATTTGTGTAAACGTTTGTTGAACACTCAATTTAATGAACAAACCAATCATAATTCAATAAAAGTTGTCCAAAGAATAAGAAAACATTATTATAAAACTTTTGGGTCTAGTTCAATAAACAACCCATTGTCCGTTCCCTCCCTGTTACATAACACGTAAGTAAAACTAAGATTTTGCGTACATTAAGATAAATAAATACTATTTTTGTTTTTATAGTAAATTACTCTTATAGGGACATTAAGATACATATTTTCTTGTGAAATATGCAAACTCTGTATTGCGAAATGAAATAAAATACTTCTTATGATCTTCAATCATAATGCTATATTTGTTTTTGGTAACCTACACAATCAGAAACTTTTTTATATAAATTATTTTTAAAATACGTGTAAATTTTTTTAAATTTACTAAAAAAAATATTCAATTCCCTAAGATAAATTCATTAGGTACTTATCTGAACTAGTTGAATACTTACTATGGATATATCCCATTTAAAAATGCGCTGAAGTATAAGAATGTCCCACTAAATGTTTAAAACCCTAATCTTTGTCTCTTTTGTACAGAAATAAAAAACTTATTGCCAAGCAAATCATTTAGTACAGAAGCAATGTATAGCAAGGATATCGAGGAAAATATTTAAAAAATGAGCTATCTATATTTAACAAAAGCTGTAAAAAAAAAACAAGTCATAAATTGAAAATAGACCAATTTTGTTAGTTTGTTATAAACTAGATGCTCTTGCTCATGCATTTCATTGTCAGCAAAAATATCTGATTTGTCAGATGAGCCTGAAAAATAAATGTCAAGCGTCTATCTTAAATACGCGTTTCAAACAGACACACAGTCGGATATTAGCATTTGTAGAGTAGCTGTGCTACTAATAAATGAAAACTCACCTTGACCCCTTGCATCTGAAAACCAAGCTTCAATGCTTTGATCAATAATATGAGACCAGCTCTGTCTTTAACCTACAAGACAAATATAACATTAATGATTTACTTTACATTTTTTAGAAAGAATTTTTCTTTATTAAATATACATATGAATATAATAGTAGTATATCTAGGTATTAAAAGAGCAAAATAGATGAGAAAATATAGCATAAGGAGTAAGTGTAACACTAGCTACAATGTATTTCCATAAAAAGGAAAAATTGTAAATAACATTTATGTTGTGATAAAATTAGTTCCAGGACAAACGCAGGAGTGTTAAAATTAGGGATGGCAATCCGTCAAATTTTTGGACCGGATTCGGATTCTTACAAGAATCCGTCCAAAAAAAAGGCGGATTCCCGCGGATTCCGGATTCTTATTTTCGGCGGAATCCGGATTCTAGCAATATTTTTAAAGGCTTTTTTTTTAAATTAAAAAATTTAAGTGCTACATATGTCCTAAAGATTAATGTTCTTGGAGTTCTCTATAATTCACTTCCGAGAATCCGAATCCGCTATTAAAAAACGGATTCCAGATACGGATTCCAAAGTTGACCAAAAATTGGGCGGATTCCGGATCCCGGATCCGGATTGCCAACCCTAGTTAAAATATTAATTTAATTAAGTATTTCTATACAGATTAGGTTAGGTTAGGATATGAATGTACAAAAAAGGCCCCCGCAGGGGTTAGGCATTAAAAAAACCTAAAAGAGGGTCTAAAGTAGGTTAGGTTATGTTAAGTGTCTACTCCTGCGTTTGGGACTTCTGCGTTTGTCATAGGACCATAAAATTTTCACAATTAATAGAAACCATTTAAAAGCTTGTAAACTATTTTGTCATTGTTTTTTTTTATATTTTTTACCAAGAATCAAAAAACTCACCAGGAAATGTGGGTTGTCCAACTCAAAGATGATCTCCTTCCAGTTGAGAGTCTTATTGAGATCGTGGATGCTCTGCACAAACACCTCGATATTCCACGTCTTCTCCTGCTTGTCCTTGTCATTCTAAACGGTAATTTTGAATTTCGTGGATTTTTAATAATCGAAATAGAAGTTTTTTTAGTATTACAGATACTAACTAGTAGTGACCAGGGGTAGCCAGTCTAACCACCAATTTTACAAAAAATCACGAAACCTTATGGGGTATCTGGTGATATAGTTTGTTTTTGTCATGTAAGTGAAGAAGGGTAAGAAAGAAGGGAAGGAAAATGGGGAAGAGGGTTGTGGGGAAATTTTCCTTTAGAGTTGTTTGTCAGAATATCATTCCCTTGTTCCTGAGTAGTGACTTTAAACTATTGGGATTGTGTAAGAAAGGATGATTTTCAGTAACGTAATTTGGGACACCTGCCATACTTGGCGAGGGTGAGGTAATAATAAGGACCTATCAAAAGTCATAAAGGTCATAATGTGCTTGAACGTCGAGCCTAAAATGCCCATAGTGGCTATATAAAAGTGTCTTAAACCTACTCCATAACGGCTTAGATTTCAAACACTAAGAAACTATGGCTAATCAATCAATCAATCAATCAAATCAAAATAGAATATGATTTCAAAATGAATAAGAAAAAAGGTATTCGCTTAAGATGGTATTTTGAACAAATATTTAGTAATTTTAGAAGGGAATAAAAAGTAGAATTTTTAAGGAGATTGGAGCATTATGTGCAGTACAACAGAGGAAAACAAGCATTTTCTTAGTCAATATTCCTTATTTTATTTAATTTTTCTATGATTTGCTTGAAAATCTTTTAGATTATTTCTATATTTATATTTCTAAAAATATATAGGTGTACACTGTACAGAAAAAATATATGTAAAAGAAGAGTAAAGTTACAATGACTCTTAAGAATTAATATCAACAGTTGTTCTCTTAAATTAAAACATATTATTAAATTAATAATCTTGCATAAAATTAACAAGCAGGATTCATTTTACAGAAAGTGTGTAATGTATGGGCGTAAAGGATTCTTACAAAAGTTATTACGATTTTGTTTTAATTGTAAAGACATGAGATATACCGTAGGGAAAGAAAATTATTTTTATCTTAATTTTGATTTGATTTGATTAGTAATAGTTTCCTAGTTTGGACCTTAGACTACTGAAGTATGATGAGACACTTTTGTATAGCCACCAGGGCCAGCTCAAGCTTCAACTGTAATGTTAAAAAATATTTCATCTCATGATTTCCTATTTTGTGTCCATATTTTCCCCCGAATTGGGACAAAAAGTAGGTAATTTACTGGTAAAAATTCAACATAATATGTAGTGTGTATTGTTTGACAAATTCCAAAAGAGACAAAAGACAATATAAAGGACATTAAAAAAAACACACTGAACCAGAACATACCGTATCCCAAGATTTTCCGCTGTGGGGCAATGACAGAGGCATTGTGGAGTCATCCAGACCGGTGTGGGTTCGAACCATCACGGTCAAAACCTAAAAAAATATATAGGTAACTTTAGGCAATATTCGGTTTTAAATTCAAACGTAGGTTTTTGTTTAAAAGAAATATTTCCGTCCCAAGGTGTTTAGCTGCACACCAAATGAACATTTAACAAACCAATGTGGCCAGATAGTTCCTACACGATGTTACCATTGGTCCAAAGAGCTATTCACCATTCGTGTAGACTTTTTATGTTTAATTGAAAATGTTAAGGATTTGAGATTAAGTAATTGTGTTAAAATCCACTTCTTGTAAAATTCTTTGTCTGTTCCAACTACTTTTATGTACCTTAGCAATTGTGTTCGCCCCGCAGGGCTCTGGTCCATGGAATCTCATCAGGCTTGATCTACACTCAGCAACACTAAAATAAATGAAGTGAGATTAGGTACCTATATAAACATTATTACTTTTTAAATAGGACGGTTTTCTATAGTTATGTAAAAATCTGCCAGCGTGGATGCTTTACTATAAATACCTGGATGTAAATCTGTATCCCATCTCCTGGACAAGCTCAGGCAGAGCGTCCTTCAACAGATCTATGTTTCCCTTCCCTGACATCTTGAGTTCACTTTCAATCCTATAAAATATAAGAATAGCTAAAAAAAAAAAACATTTTTTGAAGGGTACTTTTTAAATCTAATGTATAACCTTAATCTTGAAATACCCAGAGAGTGCATGTAATTGGGCAAAAGTATTCCCTTAATTACCCACATCTCCTGCAATACTTTTGTTTTATTAATACCTTTTATCATGACAAATGTGGAAAGGTGAATGAATCGAACTAGAAACATCAGAAGCAAATTGCAGCGGTGTGTATTGTGTAACTTAAGTTTTATTAACTTATCCAATATAATTTGAGGCTTACGAGTGTTTTTTTTTAACAGTTAAATCAACGCCTACGAATTCATTAAAACCTTTAAATCCTTAGTTATTCATAAAATGATAAAATAATAATAACTAGGTTAATATCTTATTACGAGTATAAACGATGTTTGAGACGTCTCTTTGCAATAAGAGAGAGAGATTACTAAAAATATGCATCCATCGTTTCTATGCTGCTTCAACACAAAATACTTTATCTATTCGCCAGTGTTTTGGGTTTTATTTTTATGTCATTTAATTAAACAGATAATTTTAACTTTTTAAGGCTCTCGTGAAAAATCCTCCCTCCCAACCCCTTCAAGAGTCCTTTTGAATCTAGCTTTGATCATAATACAATGAAAAAATTATCCCAATACAATAAAAAAAAAACTTACCAGTCCGTTGACTTGACTAAAAATGGTTTCAAAGTAACAGGAAGGTCCTCGTCGCTGTAAAAAGCAACAATCGACTTTTGGATTGAACTTTTTAGTGCTGAATCTAGCTCTACACTATTTTCACTTCTTAGGTATCTAAAATAATAGTTTACAAGTATAAAAATGGTAGTTTTATGCTTTTGTCAAAGTTAATAAAAAAAAATCGTCCATAATTATTTATTATAAAACCGTGGTTGAACTTTATCTGTTTCTTAATTGTACATTTACCAGAAATGTAGATTGTTGATAATAAGAAATGCCTAACATCACTACCAGTGCTGAAAGGTACTAAACATAGGGATGACAATCCGAATCCGCCCAATTTTTAGACCAAGAATCCGAAATTTTAATTGTTAAGTTTTATTACTTCTGTGGCAATTAAATTTTTTTTTTTTATTGCGGCAGACAAAAGCCAAAAAAGTATTTCATTGTTTCTTAACTACAGGTAAACTGTAAAAGCATCCCTAGTTTTTTTTGTATTTTATTTTCTCAGAAGCTTTTCATGATTATTTTAGTTTAGGTTAGGTTAAGTAAGGGTTAGAAAATGGCTGCAGCAGACGCTTGAATTTTTTTTTATAAAAATACTTTTCAATATGTTGCTAAAATCCGAAGAAAAAAAAATATTCTGAAATCCGCGGATTAATCCGCTTTTTTGTAAGAATACGAATACGACCCTAAAATTCGATGGATTGCCAATTCAAGCTAAATATAACTTGATTTTTGAATTATTACGGTTTCTGTGCTTCTTTAAAGATTATACATAGGTACGTATCAAAAATAAAGAATACCTACCTTAATATTTGATGAAACTGATCAGTAGATTTTTCCGACTGTTGAAAACTTTTTAGCTTCTCACAGAAAGTTGTTAAGCGGTCCTGAAGTAAATGATATCAAAGTAACATTTTTTTCCTAAGAGAGATTCGCGCTTTCCCTTAATATGCCTATAGAGCACTAAACTACACCACATGGGATATTTATTTATCCTATGCATAATCCGTTATATCCTAACCTTGCTTGACTTAAGTAATAAATAAACCCATCCTTATTTTCAGTTTAATTTGAAATAAGGGGCAGGCGAGGTTTTTTGTGATGGACTAGGCACTTGAACCCGAACCCATTACAGCGTCCTACTTTAATCCATCCTAACGAATGGAAACTTGCAAACAGGAGAAGTCTATCAGGTAACTCAAAAAATATTTCAACCTAAAATCAAAAAAGATAATATTTCAAATGAATAAAAAAAGATACCTTAATTAATTTAGCTGCAGAGTTTCTAAGATCCTTTGATTTTGTTGTTTCAACAATGCAAATACAAATACAAGTCTCCTTAAAAGTAAATTTAATTTAAATTAATAAATATAAATAAGTTTATTTCATAAAATAATACTGATATTACCGATATGATATCTAAAAGAATTCAACTTTTAGCCAAGTATATTTCTTAAAATAATATATCCCTTCCTTGTATAAAAAGCAGACCTGTATAAAGGAAAGCTTTGTTGCGTTGAGAAGCTGAACAAGGCTTGGGCTTGTGTCTGTACCCAAAGGATTTTCCAGGCACCAAACTAGACAACTAGCACTCTATACAATACAGTTATCTATTTGTTTTGCTTTTTAGAAAATGAAAATAAAATTCAATGTACATGTTAATTGTAAAAAATGTTAATTTTAGATAACTTTGTAGAAAATACTGTTTTCTATTTAGATGTGATACTAGATATAATATCAATGCCTACTTTAAATGTCTTATTAAGTACTAGTTGATTAGCCTATAGCCTCTAGGGGGATGGTGGAAGTGTTCAAGAAAATAGCCTAAATCTAGCACAGAATATTTGTAAAGCTTTCAAAAAACTACGACAAATTCATCCAGTAATTTCCGAGCCCTTTAGCTTTAGACAAGAAAACTTGCTACTTTTTATTTTAGAAGTTTTATCATAACAGATTTCAATGGCTTTTATAATACTAATAAATGTGTAACTGCCTGGCTGCTAGTGTTGAGCTGTTGGGTAAGAAGTTGGTGTACAAATAAATCTGAAGCTGAAATATTACCACCACCTCCTTTGCTTGGGCTTCCGGAGCTGCTGCGTAAAGGAAACTGAAATAAAGGAAATTAAGTAAGATAAAAATAAAGGTGTTTTTATTTTTATTTAAGTGAAGCTTTTATATAATAATGGTTCGTCCGTAGCGGACAGCTCTTTTAATCATAATCGGCTTATCTATTTCAAACTTGCCCTGATCCTAGATCCATTATTAGGTATAATTTTTTTTGGCGAAGCATCTCTATACTCAAGTTTTCTTAAAATGTAAGTATGTCCTGTTTTAAAGTTTAGGGACAGATTTTAATTTCTCAATAATGTTGAACATTAAATAAGATGTTAATCTATATTCGTTTTTCTATCTCACTGAAGTTTTAAGCTCTATATTATGGATATTGTCGTCACTTTTATGAAAGAAAAAAAATGTATCAAAGAGCTCATTCTTACCTTGGCTAGAAGTAGCCTTACAAGATGTCTCCTTGCGTCTAGGCCGTAATTATTCACTATTTTAGTCACTTCTCGTAAACAATGATCCTGTGTCTTCTTAGTTACGTTTTCAACCTAAATAGCATTTATATAAAAAAAATCATGAGTGTGGTCATAAAAAAGATTTAAGCAAAACTTTATTACCTATTCTTTATTAATGAAGTAGTAGCCTAATAAGCAGCTCAGAAAAGCGCACGTTTTAAATCAACCCTAGACCAGTGGTATATTTGCTTATCTTTAAAGATAAGCTCAGAAATAATGATTTTTTTTTTGGGGGGGGGGGCCGGGGGGATGTTTTACCCCACTAGCCCCTAGAAGAAAAGTGCCAAAATGAAATCTGTAGTGGCTTCTAAGTTCACTAATGTAAAAAAAGTTTTCATTTAAAAATCAGCTCGATATCTCTAAAAAAGTAGAAGGAAGTAAAAAAATTCCATTATCAAAGTTTTATGGGTAGATCCAATCATAAAGGGGATATTACAAAAAGAATTAAGGTTGATAATTATAAAAACAAGCCCACACGTCCTGGGAAAAATTTGACACTGAATTTAATAATCTGTACAACCCCCCCATCCACCCCTCTTATTTTTTATGGATTATTGTCTAAATATTTGTTAATTGCTGAGCTGCATAAGAAAACTTACCAGGTAATTGAGTTGATTGAGAGCAAAGGACTGGGAATCCAGGTTCATAGTTCCATAAGTCCGCCTACAATTAGAAAAATATACATAAGTTTAACATGAAGTTAAAAATTACAAATTTTAGAAAATAAGTTGAATCAGAACTTTAAACGTTTCGCCCTAAAAACTTTTTTTTTAAATACATAACAATCATTAAATCATACAAAGAATTACAAAAGATTACTTTTTTTAGTATTTCTTTCCGGAATAAGCAGAATTGTTTTTCCTAAAGGTAATACTAGTGGCTTCGCCCCTAGCCTCTAGGGGCTTTACCAACAAGAGGAAATTAAAAAAAATAAGGGGGAATTTTTTGTTTTTTGGGGGGGTTGGGGGTGTCCCACGCCACAAGAAAATAGCTTAAAACCACCAAAGGACCAGTAGATATATTCCCTGAAGATTAGAATCCAATCGGTTCTGTGGTTAATGAGATCTTAAAGGACATACAAACAGACGGACGGATAGACATCAAGCTACTTTTTATTTTAGATAAAACAAATTCAACAAAAGAAATTGCTTTTACTTTACATTCTTGGAAATCTTTATAATTCCTTTAAAAACTTACCTGGCCTTGGTTGCACTGGGAGCAACCAACCAGGATCAGGACCCCGCCCCACCACCCCAAAAAAGGCGCTCCTTCCAAAGACGAGACCCTGCAACCAAATTTTTAAAATTGTAATTTTTATCAAGTTTATGGAATGGTAATTAATTCAAATCTTGCTGCGGTAAACTTACGACGTTAAACTGTAATTAAATTATAACTCAAACAAAGGCAAAGAAGAGAATATGAATTAAACAGAAACAAGTAGATTATAACTCTAAATAAAGTTAGAACTTGTTTCAACCTAGGTTTATGGGCTAAATGTCTATGAAACTTTGCATTATTTGTGCCAGATTAACTATACCAAGGTTCTTTTTGTAAGAACTTAAATCACAGCTAAAATTAAACTTTCATAACTAACTGGGAATAAAATATCTAATGTACTTTAGTAGGATTTTCAAAGACTTATCAAATATAAAAATTTAAAGAATTTGTTCCTTGATTGTATTGATGTTGTATGTATCACTTTAGAGAGAAAATAACTGAATAGTTTATTAATGGCTGCGCTTGGGTGCGCTACTTCTCTTTAGATGAGGGCCATATACCACACAGTTCTAGTAATCTCTGAAATATAAAATATAGAAATATGGTCAGTATCGAGCTCAAAATCATAAATATACATTCAAGTACGAACAAAGAACAAAATTAACCCTTCAGCCTTGCGTTTATTAAAATGCTGTTTGAAAAATCTGGTCATGAATACTATTTAGTAGAACCAACCAAGATTTAATAGAATTAAGATATAAAAGCTAGGTGTAGTTGCACGAGATGCAATTGAACTTGAATTTAGTGGACTGAGTATTTTTTTCCTGTTCAACGGTTTAAACTACATTTATAGTGCATTTATATATTTGAAAGAATTTAAAGGGGGGAGGCGGATGTGCCACTTTTTGAAACCAAAACTAAAAGTCAAAGGAACTCAACTAAAAAAAGAGTTACAGGTCTGACATTTTGCATGGCAGTTGCTTTATAGGGGTACAATATGGAACTGTGAAGAAACGGCGGCGCAACCGCCGAAAACCGCCGAGAATTACAAAAAAAAATTCGGCGGGAAACGGCGGTTTTCGGCGGTTGCGCCGCCGTTTCTTTACAGTTCCATATTGTACCCCTATAAAGCAACTGCCATGCAAAATCTCAGACCTGTAACTCTTTTTTTAGTTGAGTTCCTTTGTTGACTTTTAGTTTTGGTTTCAAAAAGTGGCACATCCGCCTCCCCCCTTTTCTACCATGTAGTTTAAAAATATCAAGACTTTAAAATCTTGTGTTTATGCAATCTATAATATAGCTGGCTATTTTCGCAAAAAAAAGGCTGACGACTATTTTAGTGATGCCTCATATAGTTTGTCATTTAAATAAAAAATTAGATAGGCATGTTTGATGGTATAAAATATTCAATAACTTATGCTTAATAGAAATCCTTTTTCTGAAATACACTTCATGCAACTATCCCTTTTGGGTATACTATAATAATTTACAATCAATAGTACCTTCTCCCTCTTTGTAAGTCAACATTTACAATTAATTAAATGTATATATACTATAAGGGGGGGGGGGGGGAATTTGTACAGTTATAGGAAATGAAAATTCAGTATCAAATTTTGCCCTGGCCGTGTGGGCTTGTTTTTATAGTTATCAACCTAATTCTTTTTGTAAGCTCTCTTATATGATTGGATCTACCTGTAAAATTTTGAAAATTGAATTTTGGAACTTTCCCTCTAAGTGGGGCAAAAGACCCTCCCAAACACTAAAATTTTAAGTTATGAGCTTACTTTTAAAGATATCAAGCTGATTTTTTAAATAGAACCTTTTATTACATAGATGAGTTGATTAGCCACCCCATATTTCATTTTTGCACTTTACTTCTAGCGGCTTTTGGGGTAAAACAACCCCCCCAAATACAAATTTATAAGTTTTGAGCTTACAAGCCCCTAGAAGTTAAGTGCAAAAATGAAATATGGGATGGCTAATCAACTCATCTATGTAATAAAAGTTTCTATTTAAAAAATCAGCTCGATATCTTTAAAAATCAGCTCATAACTTAAAATTTTTGTGTTTGGTGGAGTCTTTTGCACCACTAGCCCTGAATTTTATTTCCAATAACTGTACAAACTTCCACCCCCCCCCCCTTAGACGGATAATAATAATCAAAGAATATATACAATGTGTTTCAGAAAAAACTGCGTTTTCCAGTTTTGGGAATCAACCAGAAGGAGCATGAAAATAAATAATTATAGGTCCATATTCTCTGTAAAAATGCACATAACATTTACTTAAGGTGGTTTTCGATATCTCTAAAGATGTGGCTGTACTGATAGGTACATGTAGGTTAAAAATGCCTGATCCTAAATCTGTGACAACAATGAGATTCAATTAACTTATTTTTTTTGCAACATATAGGCTGAAAAGTTCAATATTGAAGTAATAAAAGGTTAAATCAATGTCCGCATTTGAGATTTTTTACATATTTTCTTTTTTTGGCTACATGCACAGAGCTTTTTGGGTTCCTCGGAATTTAGTTTTTTCTATTTCTCTATTGCAAAGGCATTTTTCATAAAAAATCTCTTAATTCCATGCGCATTGATAAATAAAACAAGTCACTTTTAGTTCATTTCAATATCTTAAAAAATAAGCAAGCTATCTTAGTTTGAAAATGTCGTTAAAAGTGCTTCTATTTATAATAATATGTCACAAATGTCAAATCAAAAGGGATTAAGAGATTAAAAGGGGAGGGGTAAGAGGAACGGTTATGAGTGCATAATTGAATGATCATGATTGAATCGTAATTATAGCAAATATGAAATTGATTATTTATTCTTTAAAAAAAGCATTATTGAATTAGATTTTAAATGTAATTATTAGAATATTTGGTTGAGCATGCTAAAATGTCGTTTTCAAGTAAAAAGAAGAATTTAATTGGACGTTATAGCCCTAAAATTCTACAAGAATAAAGCAACACACATACATTTTGAATTCTTTAAGCTCTCAAAGCGCTATTGTTTTAAGAGAAATTAAAAAACACCTTTAATAAAATTGATCCATATTTTTATAGAGATTAGGAATATATAATTATTTCTTTCATACTCCTACTGGTTGTTTCCCAAAACCGGAAAACGCAGTTTTATTTGAAACACCTTGTGTAATAATGATTTTAAAAGTCGTCACTTTCACTCATTAATTTACAACTTAATATTGTAAAGCAATTATTACAAATGACATGCTGAGCGCGCTTATTTTGTAAAAAGTAAAACTATCTATGAACAGCTTCAGACAACATTTTTCGTAGTCAAGCCACTAAAATTCAAATGGCCAAACGGCCCGGAGATAAAGTATAAATGTAGTTGAATAATAACTATAGAAAGACTATATAAAATAAGATGAAGAATTAAAAAACAAAAAATCTTAACATATCAATAACTAAATAAGAACGACAGACTGACGGACAAGGCTTATTATGAAACAGAATGCATTATTTAATTTCGGCCGAGTTTTTCTTTAACAAAAAAAATTCTTAAATATTAGCCGATAATGTCGCTTTTCACACAAAAGCGTTAATAACAAACGGACAGACATGGTGTGTTATTGAGTAGATTCACATATAAAAATAACTTTTTACAAAACAATATTTTTAAAAAAATTCATAATAACAAATTAGCCGCTACGCTGCTAAGCTTTGTCTGTTTCAGAAATCTCGTCACTTTTACCCACTCGTCATTCTAAACCGGGTTGCCAAATTGTTTACATCTGAAGGTCAAAATTTATCACAATTTTCAATAAATTGTTTTATTTGAAATTTGAAAAATAATTGTTAAACATAAGCCAAATGTCAAATAAGATTATATTTACATTTTACTATAATTTTTAGTGGTTTTAGTTAAAGTTTGGCAACTCTTCCATTTCTATCAACATGGCTTCTAGAAACAAAACCATGTTTACCAACTTTTAATAAATTTTTCATGTAATTTTTTTTCTTTGTCAAAAAAGTGATTGATTGTAGTTTTAAAAACAAAAAAAGAATAAAATTATTGTAATTAAATTAAGGCTAATTTTTTAAAAAGTTGTCTACTCTGTCGCGTATGCTTCAAAATGCCGCGTTTTCAGATCTAAAATAAAAGTCGTATTCTTCATTATTATTTGAAATATGGATTTTTGAGAAATATTAAAACCGCCATAGAGCTGGTAGGTTTATTCATTGAAAATAGAAATAGAAGAATAGAAGCATATTCTGAACCCTTTTTTCGTCAAATCTAAGAAGGAACATTTCTAGCAGACAAAAGTATTGTTTACTTTCGACTCAAGCTGATGTGGATTCTTAAGAAATTATAGACTCGCTACTCGATAGTGAGGCAAAATTATTTTTGTGTAAAATCATCCAAAAGCACATTAAAAATCTACAAAAATTAAACAAAATCATATGTTAATAACCCTTTAAGATTTTATTTAATTTTTGTAAATTTTTTTATTAGATTTTGGAGGATTTTTCACAAAAATAATTTTGCCTCACCAGCGAGTAGCCAGCCTAACTTTTTTTTTAAGAATCCACCTCGTTACTAAGCTTTCAAATTTAAACGAAATTTTTGGGCAATTAATTCTGATTCCGCAAAGCTTTCTACTAAGAAAATGTACTGTTTACAGCTGACTTTTATGTATGTATGAAATGAAAAAAAACATGCCTTTGTAGCAAAATGTGTACACAATTTCAACCAATGAGATCCAATGTAAATTCCGATGCGATTCTCCTATTGGCTCAATCAGACATTCCCTCTCTTTCTTAGTACCTTTATTTCATTGAAGAGTAGAGTCTAATCGGTTCAGCGGTTACCGAGATCATAAGCTTCAGACAGACATAACATTGTGTCTGATAGACTTTCTAGTTTAATAAATCTATTTCATAAAATAAATATAAAAATATTTTAGTGATATACGTTATCAAGAAAAATACTTTTTCTTACCCAGTCAACATTTTCATTTAAAATCATTGAATTTTCATCTTTTTTTCTTACATCTATTCATTTAAAATGACAGTCAGGGATTTTTCCCCAGCCAGAAAGTAGCGTCACTATCGCGCTACTATAGCGCACGATATCGTGTAGCAATCGAGCACGAGTTCTTACGATATCGCTAAATAGTCGTCCAATGCACATCGACGATATGTTACGATAAATGGTCGAAAAGGTACTTAGAGCTGCGCGATACACCCACGAAATCGTAAGCGATATCGTGCCAAAATCGTGAATAAAAAGTACATTTAAAAAATATTTAACATCATGTAGTTTTGTTTGTAAATATTGTATGTAAGAGGTTGCATAAAGAATCCATTTCATACTGTGCATGCAGACAGAGAAAGAGAGAGTGAGAGACAGAGAGAGACATGGAGTAAAGAAACACCATTCTCTGTGCCCTTCTACTTAGTGTATACTCTCAAATGATTTCAATGAACATTGAAAGAGTATTTTTATGTCAATATACTAAATGGCAATGATTTAAGGAATATTAAGACACACATTTAAAAATGTTGCCATTTAGAAAAAAAACTTTTTAAAAATACTTTTATTTGTAATATTAAACATAAACACATTATGACAATTTTAGTAATCAATTTTATATTTATTTTGTTTGACAACAGAAAAAATGCAATATATTTTTTAAAATAATGTGAACTTCTAGCGGCCAATTTATAAACTATATTTCTCACAGAATGATGTTGATTATATGTTGGTTGTGTGTCTGTTTGTAAGTGTGTGTTGACACACATAAAATGCTATTGTTTACGATATCTTAGGGAAATCGTGGTTGCCGCGACTTTTACTACAAAATCGAATTAATCCCTAGCGATTTTTTTCGCTTTTTGCTATAAAATCTTAAATAAGATTTTGGCGATAATATACTACATATCGGATGCGAGTTTCCTTACGACGTTTCTAGCTGGGTCAGATTCAACTCCCTTCTAAAATGGCACCGTTTTCAATGATTATAGAAATGAATTTTAAATGACAGTCATTTTTGTGGAGACCTGACTTTTAAATGACAGTCATTTTGGTGGAGAAATGAAATTTACATGCCAGTTAATCTTTTTATGGAAATAATATAAGATTTTAAAGTAGCATCCTAGGACTTGCCACATGTATCTAAGTAATGGCCATAGATATTACTAACATAAGTATTGTATTGTAGTAGTTCCTGAATTTGGTCGTTTATATGAATGATTCAAATTGTAATTCAAATAAGATTTTTTATTTTAAATGAGTGTTAAAAAGTCATTACATGTTCAAAAATATTTCCGTTATATTTTCTTATAACATAATAATTACTATATTTTAATTAAATTTATTTTTACTTAACGTTTTCCACTTTTAAAATTAAAATTTGAGACCTCTAGCGGGATTTTGTTTAACCATGTAATATAGAAAAGACAGAAGGGCATGAATATTAAATGAAAGGCATTTAGATGAAAAAAAAGATGACAGGAATGTTTTTTTTCATAAAAAAATGAAAAATAAATGACCAGCATTTATTTTTTATCTCTTAAGATTAATTAATGATATGAAGATTCTTGGCATAATTCTGAAAAAGTCAAACATGAAAATTTAATGCCGGGTCATTTTCCAGAAAATTACAAAAATAAAAAATAAATGCTGGTCATCTACTTTTCATTTTTCAATGAAAAAAACATTCCTGTCATCTCTCTGAATTTGAAATTGTCATTTCATTTTTTCGGAGAAATGACGCATGTTTGACTGGGTATAGATAGATAAACATGTACTGAAATAGACATACTATATTTAGATTACACTTCTGACCTGATTTTTTGTTAAATCTTAAAAGGAACATTATTAGCAGACGATAGTATTGTTTACTTTCGACTCAAGCTGAGGTGGATTCTTTTTTGAAAAAATAGATTTGCTACTCGGTGGTGAGGCAAAATTATTTTTTTGAAAAATCATCCAATAGCTTATGAAAAATCTACAAAAATTAAACAAAATCATAACATAATTTTTAAAAAAGAATCCAACACTGTTTGAAGCTTTCTCATTTAGGACAAAATTTTAGAGCAAGTAAGTTTGCTTCAGTAAACTTTTGTACTAAGAAATTATATTGTTTACAGCGGACTTTTATCTATGTATGAAAGGAAAAAAAAAATGCGTTCATAATGAAATGTGTACACAATTTCAACCAATGAGATTTAATGTAGGTTCCAATGGGATTTTTCTATTGGCTCAATCAGACATTTCCTCTCTTGTCTTACTACCTTTATTTGTACTGATTAAAATTTAGTCATTAGATTGTGCAAAACAGCATTAAAAATAGCAGCCGAGAAAATGTTCTCTAATAAAGTGAAACTCGCAAAGGCTAAAATAATTATACCCCCTATACCCCATCCTCACCGTTCTACCAGATAAACAAAAAGACCTATTAATGAGTCAATGTTAGCAACCTAAATTGACAACAATTTTTATATATTCTATATCCATTATTCAATAGCGTTACAGACTGACTGGCGGACATAGAGTAGCTTATCTAATTTAAAAACAATTAATATCATTAAAATAATATTTATTTATTAAAATAATCAAGTAAAAAATCACAACATTTTTTAGATAATGCAAAATCGTATACATAGCATATAATTTAAATATACATGGAAAGAATCATATAATAGTTAGGTATACCAACCTTCTACTGAATGATAAAATAGGTATACCTAAATTTTTTTGCGATTCTGTAAAATAATTGAAAAATTGAAAGCTTATGAGAAAGCTGAAAAAGATTTGAATTGAAGAAAGTTTTCCTAGGATAGGAAAATGGCATATGTAAAGGATTAATTAATATACTAGATCTTGATATGCCTCCACTACGAAGGGCTTTAATGTTTGATTTTTGTTTGCTTTTACGTGGAAAAGGTTAGGTAATATTTGATACAGGCATCACATGTATGGACCCGAGGGGTTTAGGCATAAGTACTCCCCTTTATTTATTTTTTTTTCTTTGCTTGCTATAGACACTATAAGGGAAATTAATCTCTTTAATATACTTTTTCAGCCAATTTACTTATGTACATATTTCTGGATAAAAAAATCTATATCCTTTTTTCACAAAAAATCACACTTTACAAAAGCAGAATTTCTCACATAATAATTTGGTGAAAGATTATTTTCTGATTAAATGTCTTTACTAAAAGATCTTTTTAATTTGAACTTGATTTGACCCGTACTTATCTATTTGATTTGATGACAGATGTTCAGTGGTCTGAGAATGTACTCAAGTATCAAAGTATTTTTAAAGCTCAAATAAACACTAAAATAATGCTTTTAAAAGTTGAATAAATATTTAGTTTTTAAAAAATCAGTTTATTCTTATAAACTTTTAAAATTGTAAAATTCAAATAAACTCAATATGAAAAAAAATGTGTATTGTGTACTGTACTAAACTAGACCCTGAATTTCTGTGGTAATTATTGTAATAGGTGTTCATTTTTTTCTGCTTTTTATCACATACTTTGGGTACTTTAACCAAATCATGAGGTGACGAAACTTGGAATTATTATATATTTCGGGATTCTTCAAACCTGTTCTCCCCCATCTCTTTTTTTCCTCCATTCTTGGCGTAATAATAATTTTGATAGTCTATAGGTGTTTATACAAATGCGCCAATTTTTTTTATAATTTTTTTATAAAAAATTACATCTGTTTAGTTTTCCTTTACAATTAAGCTTTTTTAGGTATAGGGAAGGTTTGTAAATATTTTGGGAGAGCGTATCTCCAACCTCCCAATTTAAAATCCCCCCTCCAAATTTTTTTTTTATAATATTCCTTATTGAAACTCAAATTAAAAAGTAGAAGGGCGGTAGACTTATCCCCTTCACGCCTTAAGAACACCTAGAGGCTTCTAGGGGGCGTTGCCCCTAGTCTTCTTAAAATTAAAGCTATGTCTTGCCTTTTTTTTAATTAGGTGTTTGATCACAAATTGCATATGGTAAACATATTTTTCTTATTTAATTGTTATCCTAATAAGATAAAAGTTAAGCTTGAAAATTGTTTTAATAGCTATTGTTATATGTTGCATTTTTAAAAAAACGTGAAAATTGAGATCAGAATTTGCGTATATTTTGTACTCATTTGCGTCATTTCTATTTTCGGATTTTTCTTACCCGTCATCAAATCCTGATGGGTTGGTTCGGCATAAAAAGTGTCTAAACTTTTCAACCGAAAAATAATATTTCAGAAATTATTTTTTGGATTTTTATTATTTTAGATGTAAATCAATACATTGTTCAATGTCTTATCCATTAAGTCCCCTGAAAGTATTTTGAAAGGAACAGTTTGTTGTCCTAATTTGCTGTTCTGATGATTTAATAATGTGATACATATGAAGAAGTAAATGAACACCAACATTATATAAACATAATAAAGAAGGCAAAAATGATAGTTTTGGTAAGAGTTAGGATAGATGGGGCACTACAGGTTTATATAGCTCCCCACAGGGTCTAGAAATATGCTAACTTATTTTAAAGGGAGCTGTGGTTAACTAACTCTTTTCTATTACTTCAGAGTCTTTCCAATTTTTCTCATGTTTTAATGCTTTAACTGCTGCACAATAAATATTTTGGTTCCTAAAACCGTTCATAAGGGTAGAATATTAGTAGCATGCTTTTCAAGAAAGTAATTAAACTGTCAAACTATGATATCATCCAACCTCAGGAACCACCAACCAATTACATGGAGAACTCTGTGACAATCCTGTGCAGATGTTGGATGCCGGGAAGGTAGTTGGAGTCCTGCTTACCCTCTCCTTCCCACACATGGGCAAAGTCAATCATTGTCACGTTCACACACTTTGCTAGCTGAAAATAAAGATAATATATAGATAAATAGTTAGATAGAAGACTGATAGAGAATTTGATAGATAGATATATAAGAATAGAAAGACAGACAAATATCTGGGTAGAAAGTACAGAGGTACATATTCATCAATTTCTTCTTTGTGAAACTTTAGCACGGCCATGAAGTCCTACTCAAAGAGTATAACACTACTAACCTTATCTTCATCAATCTCTCCTTTGTGAAACTTCAGCATGGCCATGAAGTCCTACTCAAAGAGTATAACACTACTAACCTTATCTTCATCAATCTCTCCTTTGTGAAACTTCAGCACAGCCATGAAGTCCTACTCAAAGAGTATAACACTACTAACCTTATCTTCATCAATTTCTCCTTTGTGAAACTTTAGCACGGCCATGAAGTCCTACTCAAAGAGTATAACACTACTAACCTTATCTTCATCAATCTCTCCTTTGTGAAACTTCAGCATGGCCATGAAGTCCTACTCAAAGAGTATAACACTACTAACCTTATCTTCATCAATCTCTCCTTTGTGAAACTTCAGCACAGCCATGAAGTCCTACTCAAAGAGTATAACACTACTAACCTTATCTTCATCAATTTCTCCTTTGTGAAACTTTAGCACGGCCATGAAGTCCTACTCAAAGAGTATAACACTACTAACCTTATCTTCATCAATTTCTCCTTTGTGAAACTTCAGCGCGGCAATGGAGTCATACACAAAGAGTACAGAGCTACCGTACAAGTGGTACGTACTTTGACTTTCAAACAATTCTATGAAGGACATTATTAGGTTTAGCTAATACAGGGGTTTGCATTAGGTTTATGGTATCCTATAATATAAAGTAATAAGCTTTTTCTGTTTGTAGCAAAGGATCTCGCTAACCACTGAACCGATATGGTTCTCTTTTAGAGCTAAGCTTTGTATAGGCCCTGAGATGGTTTTAGGCTATTTTATTTTTATAAATAAGTCTGGGTATGGTTTTAAGCTATTTTTCTGCCCTTATTAAGCCCTTCGAATATAGAGCCCCTAGATGCTAGGGGCGCAGCCGCTAGTATGTATTAAGGTAATAGAGATTATACATAATAGAGACATACTCTCTAAATCAGCCAATAGTAGAGCAGTTGAAATAGAGGTAAATTAGTAGTGGTACATTCAAGACGTTTCATTGGTTGAAATTGTGAATTAGTATGGAATGAAGTACATTACAAAACCTATAAGTTAAATATGAATAGTTGAATTCCTTAGGATAAAGTTAGCTTTCTAGAAATTATATCCTCAAAAAATTTCATTGATTATCTGCTATGGAATCCCTTTTAGAGTTTGACAAATTTGTGGGACAGGTGGACCATCTAGATATATTATGTCTATTTAAATACTAAACCTTCCTAACAATGTGTTCAGCTTGGAAGAAAACAATTTGGCCAGCACTTTGGAATTGTCAGGAAATGTATTCGAATCTGAAATTAAAATAGAGTATTAGAGTTTAATATTTTATAACAAGAATGAAAATGTTTATGAGTAGCGCAGCAACAATAATCAAACAGTAATTTAGTACACCCAACTAGAAATCGTGCGTGGAAAATTGTGAGCGGGATTTCCTAAATTTTCGCCAAAATAGAAATGAAGATTTTATAGAATAAATTATAGATTTCCTCAAAATCGCCTGCAAATGTATAGTTCGGTAGTAATACGATTTTCTAGCTGGGCAAAAAGAAAAATTTTGTTGGGTTGACTGCATAAAGTACATAGACTTTAAATAGCACTGTACTGCAAAAATTAGCCAATCAAGATAATTTAATAAAAGTGATTTTACTGATGGACGTATGAACAGACAAAAGTTTTAACGTAGCCGCGCTAATTATAAAATTACCTAAATAATTAACCAGAAATTCTTGGATATTTTCTGCGTTCAGATACTCTCCATATTTCTATAAATATAATAAGTTGGTGCTTAAGATCTATAGAACAGCTGTTCTACTCTTCAGGATAAACGGTACTTGCTTACATGTAGTAGACTGGAGCACCGAAAACCCACCCCCCCCCGCTTAGTTTTGACAAAAATCAAAAATAAGGGGGGGGGTAGTTTTTTAATGTCTGGAAAACGGCAAGGAGGCAAAGTGCTCAGCAAGGCAAAGACTTAACCCCCCCCCCCTTAATTTTGAAGAAAATCAAAAATAAGGGGGGGGGGTAGTTTTTTCACTGTACAACACACCAGAAAGTTGAGTGAGGTAAATCAAGAAAATCCAGTATACCAGAGGGGAAACCTTATTACAGGGATATTCATGTTTTGGGGCATAATTTCCTTATTTATTGACTTTGGCCAGTAAAAGGTTTTAATTTTGCGCAAAATTAAAACCTTTTACTGGCCAAAGTCAATAAATAAGGAAATTATGCCCCAAAACATGAATATCCCTGTAATAAGGTTTCCCCTCTGGTATACTGAATTTACTTGATTTACCTCGCTCAACTTTCTGGCGTGTTGTACAGTGAAAAAACTACCCCCCCCTTATTTTTGATTTTCTTCAAAATTAAGGGGGGGGTTAAAAACTACCCCCCCCCCCCTTATTTTTGATTTTTGTCAAAACTAAGCGGGGGGTTAAAAAACTACCCCCCCCTTATTTTTGATTTTTGTCAAAACTAAGCGGGGGGGGGGGGGGTTTCGGTGCTCCGGTCTTCACATGTAAGCAAGCACCGGATAAACATTATCTAAAGTAATTTTGTTTAATTATGAGGAATTTATTCACTATTAAAAAGAAATAAACAGCTATTTTAAGTAATTTACTTTGACAGACTTACAAAAGGACAGGACATACAAGAGTTATAAAGTAGTTGTGCAACTAAAATGGACTAAAACCTGCCTTGTCTTTTACAATTGCATTTTCTTTCTCTTCCCCATGGAAAGAACTCAATCCCAGAACACAAAAACCAAATGGCTCACGAGTACCTGAAATTAGGTATGATGAAATATTAATGTAAAACAATAAAGAGGGAAGGGGTTAAATAACTAAATAAATGTCCACACCCCGAGGACCCTGTTCCGACTCTCAATTGGGTCTTAGAAAATCAGCCAATAGCATCGGGAACAGCCAAGTCGCTACAAAAGAGCAAAATCATTTACTTGCAGCAGAAAAAGGTCCCTAACAGAGGGATCAAGGTAGTTGTATGGTTATACATCTATATCTATAGATTTATTGATAGAATAATCCTACTAAATTAAAGATTAGTAATCATACTTTCTCTTTGCTTGATGATTCCTTTAAAAGTTAAGTACGATTTATAAAGTATAGCAACTCTATAATCATTACCAGAAAGTCCGTGCGTCCGTTTCAAACAATTTTTTATGTGAAATAAATATCTTATTCATCTGAGTTTTGGAATACTGATCTCTATTATCAAGTCCTAAAATGTAAGTATGTCCTTAAACAGTATCAGGTATTTAATCAGTTTTGCAACCAATTTACTTAAATTTTTTTAGACATTTATATACTGCTTATTCAGTTCTGACACTTTACAAGCATTAACGTTCATTTGTCCTGCGATTTCATGGATGTTGTCATCCTTGTTCATTTATAGATTCTTATAGGAAAATACCTTTATAATATGAATTCTGTTTATCCATCTTAGCTTGATTAGCATCAGGTCCGTATGTTCGTAAACCAATTTTCACATCCATAATGCACGGCTTTTCATATCCTAAAATATTTTAGTTTGATTAGGTAGTACAAACTAGCAGTGTCCAAAATTTTATACTAATGATTTTAATCCACAGAAGTGTTTATTTTAAGTTACTGTAACGGACAGACCTGTATTTAAGAATGTATGCGCTGTTCTAATAATAACATGTAACTACATTGTAAAATGTAGCTATCAGGGTGATTACCCCCCCCCCCCCACAAATTTTGAGGTTTAAATTTTTACCCCCCCTCCCCTAAAAAAAATTAAAATGCTTAGACGTTCTTGCATGTTTTATATAAAGATTACACCCTTCCCCAAAATGAAAAAGCTTGGACGCCCTTGAAAGGAATCATTTATTATTGTACTTAACCCACCCTAATGCTATAAATATTGCGTAATTATGTTTGTTGATCCCTTCCCCCAAAATATGTAAGGGGAAGTCATCAATTATTATCGCATTTAACCCAACCTAATTATTTAGATATTAAGTTCAGTATTGTTACAGCTTTGTAACAATAAACTTGTGACTATACCCTCTGTGTTTTTGGGAATACAGAGTGGTTGAATCCGAGTAACGTCCGTCCGTCCGTCCGTTATGTCCGCAGCTTGCGCGTATTACACTACATTACCTTTAGTTAGATTTTCAATCATTAGAAACTCCTTTCTTTCTCCTTTCTCTCCAACTTTCTAAAAAATTAAAATAAACACCAAATGAACATTAATAATTGTAATGTAAATTAAACTGGTACCCAAAGTTTTATAAACACGTTCTCTCATTCGTAGAGTTAAAAACTTTGGTAATTTATCAATTATTAATTAGTTGGTAGCAGTGTGTAAACTTTTCAACAAATAGGAAGGTCTGGAAAGTGTTATGTGTGATGACGTAAAAATACGTCTAAAAAGGAGGGATGAGAGGAGAAGTGGGAAAGAAAACCCCTTAAAAATAGATAGATTCAAACATATTTGTATGACGTCACACATGAAACTTTCCAGCGCTCAACAAATAGTTACTTTCTACAGAAGGGTTAATTTATTTTATCATTATTTGAGATTTACACCACATCAATTTATCATCCTTTGTCTTATCCCTCACGAGATCTGTTAATGATACAATCTATGTTCGACCATCAGCTGCTTTTAACCCTTTGATTTGACGGCGTTTATCCTTACATACCTTAATACATGTACCATAATACTTGGGCATGACTTGTTGAAACTTTTTGTGAACTTCATCGTTTCCGTTGAAAACATCATCGTAGAATTTCTTTTCCCTAAAAGTTTCATATAAAAACAAATCCTAGATTCTAAAATAGCGCCCTTCTTTTAAGAAAATAACAGGAAGTTTATATGTGTGTTTTTGTTTGTCCATCTCTGTAGAAAGGATCTTGCCAACCACTGAACCGATATGGTCCTCATTTATAAGTTTTTATGAAGTTTTTATTGGTTCAGAGAATGTTAATAACTATATTTGGTGGGCAGAGGGGGGGGAGGGGTATTTTTAACCCTTCCAAGAGCAATCGACCCTGGAAAAAAACCTTCCCTCCATAACAAAAATATTTTACTTCTTCTTAACCCCTCCCCCCCATCAATAGCATTAGAGGATTCTAGGGGCTTAGACGATAGTTCTAGTTAAATATTATATGATTCCTTGTGCCGCGTGGAGGATCCTAAAATAAAATAATTTCCATTAACAAAACAATTTTATAATTAATTAATCGCAGTATGTCAGTCTGTCTAGAATTATATAGATAATTTATTTCGCTTTATGTTTTCTTAAACTGTTTTTAACCTATTTTTAAAACGTATATAAAAAATATACTATGACACCAGTAAAATCAGACTGCAGAGCCTAAATTTGAATGAAGTCCCCAATAAACTTTTTTAGGGGGATTTAAATATTAATTTTTACTGTTGCCGTGGTCATTTTGATCAAAGCAAAAGGTGTTTTTTATTTGGGTAAAATTCGTAGCTTTTAGAGTGTTTTGCTTCATAAATATTGTATTCTGGTATAGAGTAAATTTAGGCCTTATGATTTCACTATAAAAATTCACTAAAAAGTTAAATCTTTACAATATACCAATGAATTAACATTAACATGTTTGTGTTCGTTCACCTATTTTAAACACATAAAAATTGGCTGTAAAGGGTTAAATTTGATGACAAGATGATATGATGTCAACAAATGTTTATGCAATACAACAAAATTATTTTTGACACATATACAAATATGATATAAAATAAAATTATTCAAACTTATTTTTTTAAATATTTTTAAAAAGTATGTATCTTTTACGTGTATGGTTTTCATTCTTTTCATTTTAATTAAATAAAAATTATTTAACTACATTGTAAATAAGTTACTTTGTGAAAACACTCTTTCGGAAATTATACATTATTGAAATGAAACAAGAAATCTTATTGGTTTAACTTTAGCATTATGTGTTTTATTGTATTATGTTATATTTTTTACTGAAATTGATTGTTTTAGAAAAAAATTATTTCCATCGAACAGAGTAGAGTTTTTTTTATTATTGTATTGATATAAACTGAATCTAATAAAATTGTTCTGTAAGAAACAATTTAACCCCAAACTAAAAGTTGCTTTTGCTTCCGTCAAAATGATCACAGCAACATATAAAATTAATTTTTAAATCCCCCAAAAAAAGTTTATTGGGGGCTTAATTCAAATTTGGGCTCTGCAGTCTGCTTCTACTGGTGTCATAGTATATTTTTGATATATGATTAAAAAATAGGTTAAAAACAGTTTAATGTTGGTCTTCTGTTTTTACCATTTACACCTATCTTATTATCTTATTATCCGTAAACAAAAGTAACATGATGTCCATCTATCCGTGCGTCTGTCTATAGCAAAAAATCTCGCTAACCGCAGTTCTCTTTTACAGTTCAGCTACTATAGTCCAGGGAAAGATTTAATTTCTTTTCTTTTTTTCGGGGAGGGTAACTCCGACCTCAAAAGAGAATACGCCCCTAAAAAATTTTTTTTTACTTTTCTTTTCAAATTAAAATTAAATAAGGGGGGGGGGGGGTTCGACTCTTCCAACCCTTCTCTCTAATGTCTCTGGGGGCGTAACAGCTAGTTAATAGATACAGAAGCTGCACTTAATAGCTTTAAGTTTACTAAATGTGAAGAATAAAATTTTAATCAAAATTGAAACAATTGTAATTTAATTATTCGTAAAATTTAATAAGGCATTAAAATTAAATCCAAGAACAATAAGAATTAAAGTTACTAGGGAAGTTACTCTTTATAAAGTGTATTGGTCGTATTGCATGAAAAAGCTAGATGCGTATATTGATAACCCTAATATATCGGGAGAGGTTTTTTTTCAGTTAAATTTTATGTAAAAGTTAGAAAGCCAAAATTGATTTACTGGAATTTTAAAAAATATCAGCAAACTGGCGGGCACAGGACGCCAGCAAACCTTACTGGGTCATAAAACAACGTTTTCTTATTCGTAGGATTGACAACTTTGGGGAATTTGATTGGTTGGTTCATAAGTTGAGTCTTCAAACGTTTCAACCACTAATTTAAATGTACAGAAGGGGTAATTTTGTGTGTCATCATTGGCTATGTACATCAATTTATTGGCCATTGTCATATCCCTTTAGATACCTGGGAAATAACAATACCTGAATAGGTTTAAGAATGCAACCATTTTTGCCAGTAAGAATTGCCTGTTTTATATCTGCAGAACCATGCCCAGCAACCTACATAACAAGGATGCGAGAAAACAGCATTGATCGACAAACGGACATAGTGAATTATAGAAAAAAGTTTATTGGTCATAAGAAAGAGTAGAAGAAAACGAAAGAAGAGTGTAAGAAAATCACGAAACCTTCATAAAAAAATATGATTGAATCTTTTGGAGCATGACCGACGGACTATTTATGAAAAAGTCAGTAGATATCTCAAGTAGCAGTAGATACTAGAGAAAATCACATTTCCCCGCATGTTACGGATGGACGGACAGACAAAGTGAATTAAAGAGTAGCTTCGCTACTAAAATATGTTTGTTAGTTTATCTATCTTTTCTTGAGCTAAGAATCTTGACATGAATTTCAAAACTTGGGGTTAGAACTTATAGACAAAGTTTATGTAATGAAATATTACCTGGGCGATTGGTTTTATTTCTTCAACGCTTTCTTTATGCCATAATTCTAAATAAATACAGTTGAAAGCAAAGCTTTTCTATACATCAATCGCTTTTGTATATCACTTCTTGTTTTAACTATTTTTTTTTTAGGGAAGCTACTCTGTGATTTACCTATTTGTTCGTCATTTCGTAAAGCTATGGGGTGATTTTACCTTCTAATTACATTAAAAACAAGGATGACAACATCCATAAAAGCGAAGCACTGAAACGGTAGGACATACGGACATTAACACTTGTATAGAGTCAGAACTGAATAATCTGAATATAAATGTATAAGAGTCTAAGCAAAATTGTAAGTAAACTTATTGAAAAACAGCTTGATACAGAATAATTTTTATGGACATACTTACAATTGTAAGACTTGATTATAGAGTTGCTTCGCTTATAATGTTGTACTTTGTTGTCCCAGGAACCAGTATACCAAAAATCAGATCAATCGGATTATTAGATCACATAAAAATTTGTTGTTAAAAAAGTTAAAAAAATCAACATATTTAAAATGGACGTACGGACATTCTGGTAATGATTTAAGAGTTGGTACGCTTTCTAAATCGTACCCAACTACTAAAGAAATCACCATGCAAAGTTTGAAATCGATAGGACAATTCTAACATGCCTAAATTAACGGAAAAACTATCCGTTACGGACGTACGAACGGACGTACGGACGGACCGACCCTAATTATAGAAAAGCTTCACTTTGAAAAAGTAAAGATTCGTTGTACTAAAGAGAATATGAATTAACTTTGTCCGTTGGTATGTCGGTAATGCTTTAAAAGACATACTTAAACTTAAGAGTTATTGTTCTTTTGTCCTTCCTTCTGATTTTAGAGCTTTGCTATTATACACGTTGTCCTTGTTATATTTCCACATTTAATAAAACTTATAATGAAGGTCACTTAATTAGTGACATCATAAATGTATAAATTCTTATCATTTCATTATGTTATGAAAAACTTTAATTTAATCTTTTTCTAAAACTTGTGGTGAATTAGAGCAATCATTTGAAATAGAGGGAGGGGGGTGACAATTGCAAATTCTAAATGAATTTTTCTATTAAGCTAGATAATGCTTCTTTTTCAAAAGAACATTACCTAATAAAAAGCATTAGTAAAACATTTTTTTTAAATGAAAAATTATTGAATTAATTTCAGTTATTTTCAGTATGGCTAGGATTCAGGAACTAGTTATGATCCAGCAGAAATGTATAGGATTTGGAGCTGTACTCGAATAAATTTTCCAGTATGGCTTCGAAACTGAATGATATCCGGTCTCAGCCATGCAAAAAAAAAACACGTATAGCATCGTATTACATTAATATAAAAATATCAAAATAAAAATAAAAAAAATAAAACCAGTTTTAATTTTTTTTTTTTATTTTAATATCGGCAGACAGCTGCCTATAATACGATGCTATAAATAACTATTACCTGTTGTTATAATTTGAATTGTTCGTTTTCTCCAAGGCCGAAGTTTCTCTTCTGAAATGAAACAAGGATGAACATGAATGCAAAATACAATGGGCGATGCTTTACACATTCCGCCAGCCAGTCTGGTCAGTCTAATGAAATAACAATTTTTGTTTTAGTGCTTTACTGGGTAACACCGCAGGGTTATGGAACCGCATGCAAAGGCTCGCCTGGTTAGGGCCCCCAAAACATTGTCTTTTGTTCATTGGGTATTATGTCTTAGCCCTTAGGCCTTTTGTCCCAATGCCATTATCTTGACTATTAAACTAGGGGAACCAAAATTAGTCTTGCTTTAACTACATTATGCATGAACATTATCTATATATTTTTTTAAAATTCCTTAATTGTAATGACCGATAAACGTATCATAAGTAAATATTGTAACGTGCTTTAACGAAAAGATAAGAAATTACAAACATTTACTTAATTTTAAACAAACAATATAATGGCGGTTTCCATAAAAGTACCTAGTTGAGCAAATCCCCCCCCCCCTCCATCTCCGCTTATGTTGAAAAAAATTAAAAATGAGGGAAGGTAGTTTATCGTTTGTTTGTTTATAACTTTAGATTAGGTTAAATAGGGAGCTGGGTACCCCAACATGTTTAGGACACCCCAGTTATAGAGCTAACCCCTTATTTTTTATTTAATTCAAGGGAGGATTCAGCGCTTGATAGGAACTTTGAGGGAAAGCACCAAATATTTCGAGATATTTCCGACAAAAAAAGCAAACATGTTCTGCCCTATATAAGATCTTTAGAATTTTCAAGTGGAAAATTTTTTACAAAAAAACTTCTATGAAGGACAAGGTGTGTCATAACTTCCGTGAATTGTCAAATTCGCAGAGTCTTTCATAATCGCAAAAAGACAAAATAACAAAAATCAGGATGATAAAATACATAGGAAGCGAAAACAAACACAAAAAAGATGTACAAAGACAAAGCGAGTTATTGATATAATCAGTGCAGTGGTTATAAAAAAGTGAGGGAGGAAATCTTTAAAAATCAGTTGGACATCTTTCCATGAAATGAACGGACAGACAATTAAAACGAATTATAGAGTTGCTTCGGAAGTAAAACATAAGTCGACATGTTTCAATAATTTTATGTTCTAATAACTTGATGATAATATGATATTTTTAGCGACAGTAATAGAACTCCTAATATGACTAATAAAACAAATAAAAGGACAATTATGAAAAAAAGTAGCGAAGAAAAAAAAAACACTTTAGATGAGAAATTTATTTGCAGTAAGTTATAAGAACCAATATATTATTACTTGGATGTTGCACAAGATTTTCATCAAATCTGATAAAGTGATGCTTGCAACAGTCTAAAATAACGATACCACCCATCCACCCACTTTACACCATCCCCTCCAACTGACCAATAAATTAGGTTCATATCAGCAAGCTAAATTGACGACAAATTTTCCCCTGTCAATATATCCTTTTATATTCTATATTAATTGTTACAAGAAACAATATTTAATAATAAAAATGAATTTGCATCTAAACTTTACCTTTAAAGTAGCTGTCTATAGTGCCCTAGCAAAATGGGGATAGATATCGCTGCGTTTGGCCTACTTATTCTATTTACGTCAGGAAATTCTATATACTCCATCTCTTTTCTAAAGGGTTTCTGTCCCCCTTCCCTTTCTCTCTAATATGACGTCAATAGTATAGGTAAGCCAAAAGCTGTGACATTTATCCCCATTTTCCTAGGAAAATAAAACATCTACATTACCTAATTGTACAGATGCAGTGATAGATTTTGATATCACAGCACCATCAGCCACGTCCATTTTGATTTTCTAAAAATATATCAATATACTACAAAAACAATCAAATATAAAGCAAATAAATGTAGGGGAAGGTAGGTTTTTCGTTATATCTAAGCCCAGTGGGGGCCTTAATCCTGCGCTGCCTATACTGCGTTGCTTACCCATGTACCCAATACAGCCCCAACGAATATGAAAACGCTAATACAGAAGTTTGTGGACTAATGTAATAAAAAGCCCTATGTCCCCTCCCTCCCTGAAATAAAACAGTTGTCAACAGCAAGTTGTACCATCCATAATATCACTAAAGTGTTTCACATTTACATAAAGACATAATTATAAAGTATTTTTACTGCATTTCTGATAAATCTAATGGTGCTTTTACACAAAGTGTCTATTAACCAATGATAAAACACCACACCCCTCGGCCTCCCCCCTTACCTAATCTGACCCAAAGTAGGTAATAAACAAACAAAAGAAAAAATACCCCCCACATTTTCCTTATTGTAATTTAAATTAATAGGGGGGGGGGGTTCTCTATGCTCAACAAGGCGCTTTTTGTGAAAGCACCAACTTGTCGATAATGTGATCATTTGCGGAAATAATTGGACACCTGTAAAAAAAATACTCTATTGATTAATAATCTATGTATGCAAATAAGAAAATATGTTTAACCCTTAACGGTCGGGGGGGGGGGGGCGTTCAACGCCCCCCCTTCCGGTTTTTTCTATCTCATTTTCTGTGTGTGAAAGATAAAGAGTCCAAACTGCGTGACTTTTTTAGTATGGGTATGACACATAACTGAGAGTTAGAATTTTTTGAATATCTCCATCTTGGCGGGCACAGGATGCCAGCAAACCTGCAGGGTGATCCAGGTAAAGAGCAAAAATATTTTTTTTTTTGACTAAAACAAAGCATTTTATCATATCAAAATACTAAAATATCCTCAAGTAGTACATCCTAATATGAAATACAGCTGTTCAAGTCACTTTCAGGTTCCAGGTATGATCCTGCAGGTCCTGATCCTCAAGGTCTCCAGAAATCTTTAAAAGGCTCCTGTGGCCGCAATTTTTGACTTAGAGACTTCAAATTTTAAACTTAAGCTTTTCTTACATGTCTACATAACGTATTAAAATTTCATAAAGATCCGCCGCCGTTTTCCCGTCGACCGTCGACTGCGGCGGCTGGCAGCTGCTAAGTACAGCTGCGACCGCTGAAATTTATATTTTGATATTTCTAATGTAAAATTTACATAAAAATAAACATTTTCTGGAAAAAAAATTTTCTTCTAGCTTTAAAAGTAAGAAAATTACAGCCGTTTGAAATTTTTAAGTAAAAAAAGACCTAAAAACAAAGGTTGTTAAATAAAAGGGTGAAGGAAGCAAAAATTGACTTAGACTTAAAAAAGGTCGGAAATTCATTATCAAACAGGGGACTTGCACAAAAAAACGTTGAACGTCCCCCCCCCCCCCCCCCCGACTGATTAAGGTGCGGCAAGGGGCCTGACTGTAAAGGGTTAATATACATTCAATGCTTCACAACAAGGGCATTTATGTCCAAGAGAAACGCAGCAATAACAAGATAGAAAAGTAATAAACTAATTTTGGCCTATTTTACGGTGGGACGGGAATTGTAAATTAACAAGTAACATTGCTACTGTAAAAATGTATGCATTACATATATTTACCAACCAATCAAATTAAAAATCAAATAATCATAACAATTGAATAGTAGGTACCAGTGTTGTGGAGCCGCCATATTTTGCTGGAGCCGGAGCTGGAGCCGTTATTTTCGTTAAAAAACGGCTCCGGCTCCGGGTTTGCTAAAATAAGAGATTTTTTTGTTAATTTTAATTTTGTTACTCTGTTGAGTCGTGTGCAAATGCCCTTTTTACGTTTTTCAAGTCCATTTTTATCAAAAATTTAACTTTTAAAACCTTTAAAAGTAAAAAAATAGACTTGGCAAAAAAAATAACATGAGTTTTTCTTGATTTTAGGTTGGAGCTGGAGCCAAATCCGGTGCCGAAGCTGGAGCCGCTATCTTCACAGGCGGCTCCACGAAGCCGGAACCAGAGCCGCACCAAAATCAAACGGCTCCGCAACGCTGGTAGGTACCATAAATAACACGAAAGTAGACAAGATAATTTATATATTTTATGTTTATTTGACATTGCTAGTTTGAATCAACTAATCAAGAATCCAAAAATTGCCCAACGTTTTTGACAGAATTTCTTTATAAAACTTTGGGTACCAGTATAATTTACAGTTTAATAACCCCACACTTCCTGTTAGTTATACACTTAACGGCATGTTCACTAATCAAAGATAACATGAACTCATGAACTCTACTTAAGTGTTGCTTGCAGCTGGCTAAAATAACGCTAACCCCCCACCCTTTTACCCAATCCAATTCCCTCCTACTGGATGAACGAACTGGCCAATAAACAAGGTCCATAATTGCATGCTAAATTGTCGACAAATTTTCCCCTGTCAATGTATCCACGTATATTCTATATCCATTACGCTTGTATTAAAAATAATTTATTGACTTGTTTAAAGTTTAACAACCACCTATTTGTAACAATCAAGAGGAAAGGGATAGCACACAGTTGAGTAAATTTGTAGAAAAAATATTTTGTGAATAAAGCTTTGTCCTTGTCCCATAAATAATTAAAAATTTATTGAAATAAACTTACATTTTTAGGACTCGTTGATTCGCTTATACCATTGTACCTTGTATGTAGTAATATAAATCCGAATTAAACAAGGATGACAACATCCATAAAAGCGAAGCTCTGAAACGGTAGGACAAACGATCATTAACACTTGAAGAGTGCCATAACTGAATAATCAGAATATAAATGTATAAAATTAGAAACAAAATTTAAAGCAAATTTGTTGAAAAACTGCGCTAATACAGGATAATGTTTAAGGACATACTTACATTTTTAGGATTTTTTGAGTATAGAGATGCTTTGCTTATAACATTGTACTTTGTTGTCCTAGGAATCAGTATTCCAAAAATCAGATCAATCGAATAATTCTATCATATAAAAATTTGCTGTTAAAAAAGTTAAAAATCAACATGTTTAAAATGGACGTACGGACATTCTGGTAATGGTTATAGAGTTGCTACGCTTTCTAAATTGTACCTAACTACTACAGGAATCACCATGCAAAGTTTGAAATCGATAGGACAACTCTAACATGCCTAAATTAACGAAAAGAGCTAACCGTTACGGACAGACGGACGTGACGGACAAAATCAGTATGTTTTAAATGGACGGCGTGTTATAGGAATCATCAAGCAAAGTTTGAAATCGATAGGGAAATTCTACCATGTTTAAATTAACGAAAATAGCTGACTGTCCGTGACTGACCTACATACGGACGGGCCGACCATAATTATGGAAAATCTTTTAAAAACAATTTACAATCTTTGTATCTATTTCTGTATCATGGAAAAGTAATGCACATTATTTGTTCTTCAGATTATCACTTACAATTTTGTGTAGGGGGAAGGGGGAGGTAACTATCTCCCTTATAATTGGTAGGCAGAGGTACTGCCCCCCCCCCCCCTCTTTCCCCAAAAATGTATTATTGTAAATTTCTGGTTTTCATGCCCTTAGGTTACAGTGCAATTTATATATATCCAGTGAATTTCAATTAATTAAATTTTAAATTATAGGCACATTCTAATAAGAGCTTAGAATGCAATCAGGGATCTAAAGGAATAAGACAATTGCAGATTTTTCCCCAATGATATTACACAAAATTATCCCTTCTATAGATTACAATTAGTGGTAGAAAACTTTGACACTCAACTAAATTAACCAACCAATAAAAATGCAGTAAAAGTCCCCAAAGTTGTTAAGCCAACGAATAAGAAAACATTATTATAAAAGTTTGGGGACTTTTGTAATAAACAGCCCTAATTAAAAGATGTAAGACATGCAAACGGGTTTGTCGACGATATGAAACTGAATGAAAGTGGCATTATCGAGTCATCGACGAGCTATTATCTAAATTTGCTATGTTGGCCTTATCATAAAAGTGGCTAAATATATCATCTTATTATGTACAGTTTTCCGCGAATATTAAAAGGCCCAGGCTGCCAAACTGGAAAATGTTATTCTAATAGTAATGATAATAGGCTAAATACCATAAAATTTCTTAGGCTAGCCTTGGGATTAGAATTTCAAAAGTCTTACATATCATCTAGGCGAGCCTAAGAAATTTTATATTATTTGGCACAATATTTAAAAGCCACAGAATTTTCGAATTATTGAGAGAAAAAAATTTAAATAATATAAATTATGCTTAAATAAAATAAAAAGGGGTAGTCTAATAAAATAAAAAAAAAATATTTTTTTTTGAAACATGGTTAGCTCAAACATATTCTTAAATAACTTGATTGAAGAAAATATTTGATGTTTAAAGTATGTCACTGTATTTAACATAAATTGTAAAAAATATAGAATTTTTATTGCATTTTTCAACTTTTACAATCAACACATCAAACTATGTCAACTGTAAAAAAATAGAATTTTAGCAAAAACAACGAAGTTGCATTTCACTAATTTAATTATATATATCTTTTTCATTCTAAATCACTAAAATCGATGCTTTAAATTGCTTCAATGTTGTCTGCTAGTAAACTTGATAACTATTAGTATTAGTAGTAGAATCACGATTCACAACAACAACTAAAATTGAACTACTCTTAACTACTACGAATATGGAACAGCAACATTGTAAGGAATAGACTTAGAAGTCTAGATGATCAATCAGACGCAATAATGCGTCCAACTTTAAGGAATTTCTAGCAGAATTAGATTTTTGTTTATATTTAGACAAATTCATTTGTTTCAAAAAAACTGAATGAAGTAATCTTTAACTTAACTTAATCCCAATAAATTATTTTTTTAGCTGACTTATCATATTAATCAAATTATAATTAACTGCCCTTCATTACCAAAATGTGTTTACTTTAAAACTAATATTCTGGTTGGATTGATCCAGGGAGGGAGGGGACATTGGTCTGTTATTAAACTAGTACCTAAGTTTTAAAATAACAACTTCGGGGACTTTAAGTGAATTTTCATTGATTCTTTAATTAAGTTGATTGTCCGAACGTTTCAACCAATAATTGTAATCTACAGAAGAGTAATTCTTTGTATCATCATTGGAGATTTAAATCAATTTAACGGCCACTGTCTTATTCCTTTACATCCCTGAATTGTTCCTACATTGAGTTCCAACTGGTCTGCTAAAAGACTTGGGGATCTAGGTGTTTATTTTTATTGTTGTAAGAAGTGTGGGGCGAGGGAGAAGCGCTGCAACAATAATATTTTTACCCCTCCTCCTTTTTTCATCATTCTATGAGGAATATCTCAATAGGTGCTATGTGTAAAAAAGCGCACTCTAACTGAATATATAATAAAGATACATTACAAAGCATTTTTTAATATTTTTGTTATCACATTAACATTAGACTAATTCATTTACATTATACTAAAGTAACAGGATGTTTATCTGCCTGTCTGTCGCTAATCTAAGGATGATACGGCTCCCCTTTACAGTGAAGCTTTTTACAGGTTTTAAACTATTTTTGGGAAAGTTACCTCTACCCTTTCAAGATGAATCACCCTAGGAAAAAATGCCCCGTTAATTTTTTTTTATTTTTGATAATAAATGAATCGACTCATCCCTTTCCCTTCCTCAAAGTGCACCTAGAGACCTCTAGGGGCGTAGCTGCTAATAATCTAATAAGAAAATATGTCCGTCATTCCACGTAAACTCGATTGAGTTCTCCATTTTATAGAATATAAAGGCTTTAAAAAAAGCATTACATAGTAGTTAACAACATTTTTTATTAGTAATAGTAATACTGGACTATGATACCATTTAAAGACGCGCAAATTTTAAGTTTATCCCACCAAACAACTCCCTCACTATTTGGGAAATAGTACTTTTAAACATAATTCTCGGAAACAAGAAGAAACCAAAGACGTAGATATCTTTCCAGTATGGCTTCGAAACAGTTTAATATCCGCTAGATTAGAACCGGTACGCATCAATACTGAAAACTTATGTATAGTATCTTATTACAGACAATTCTCCACATAAAAATTGGTAGTGCGAATGCCCCATTATTATGGCATGGAGATCGCTCTTCTATGAGTACTACTTAAATCCTACTTTTACTGCAATACACATAGACATTCTCATCGTCGGCTCGTCAGTGAAGAATGCTTTTCCTTTTATTCCCACAAGTATAATACAAATTTGGTTGAACTCGTGGCAGTTCAACAAATACCCACGCGCGGTATTATATTGCTTTAAGCTAAGAATAAATGGCTGGTTAGGATGTTCGATCTATATCATATAAGTATATTATGCACTTAAGAAGGAAGATGGTTTTATAAAGTGTATTTACATTACAAGTGAATCAGTTAAGTATGAACTATTTACAGGATAGGAGATAATAAACATAAGTAGTGTAGGACAGAAAAGTGCCCTAAGTCCAAAGCATCTAATTGTGCATAGTGTTAGATCTTTAACATAAGACCTAGGCACAATTCATGCTAAGTACTAAAGGACCTAAATTTAAACTACAATGCATGCTAAATTAACTAAGATCATTACCTTTAACAGTTAGGGAGTTGAATCCATTTTTATAGAAGCAGAAATATAATCTATGATTATGGTTTGGACCCTCTAAAACTGTAATCTACCCTTCCACTTTCCCCTCTCTTGGTGAAGATATCTTCAACCCCGATACGATTTTTGAAATATAAGATTCCACTTTTGTCTCTCTTGTTGAAGATATCTTCACCAAGAGAGGCAAAAGTGGAATCTTAAATTTCAAAAATCGTATCGGCGTTGAAGATATCTTCACCAAGAGAAGGGAAAGTGGAATCTTACATTTCAAAAATCGTATCGGCATTGAAGATATCTTCACCAAGAGAAGGGAAAGTAGAATCTTACATTTCAAAAATCGTATCGGCGTTGAAGATATCTTCACCAAGAGAGGGGAAAGTGGAAAGGTAGATTACAGTTTTAGAGGGTCCAAACCATAATCATAGATTATATTTCTGCTTCTATAAAAATGGATTCAACTCCCTAACTGTTTAAGCCAGGAGAACTTGATAGTTCAAGAGTCAATGAATAACTGAGATATTTTAAGAGGTGCAAGTTATAACAACAACTATTTACCAGGATCTAAGTCCTTGTCTGTTTAATAAAGTGTTTGTATGTTAAACTTGTGACGTAAATGAAGCTATGGCTATAGGTATACTTAGTTTTACATAATGGTTACATGATTACTTTAACAATAGATATAATGTTTTATATAAGCATATAAAGCATATAATATTCAATCATATACAGATTACCATGATTAGGCTAGTATTACCCATATATGGTATTATATTGGTAATAATAGACATATAAATGCATAAAAATACATAAAAAGTGCCTAAGGGCTGACCAGAGTAATTGTGTCTTGTGCCTGAAGTGCGTGCGATAATTACTATGGCCTGTCAATCATTGTTTAGATCAAAGTTTTATATGGTGTTAAATTTATAGAGAATATAAGTAAAGTGGACTAGATGCGAAGCATATCTTTAAGAATCTTGTTTGTACGTTCAAAGAATTTTGAAATTTGGATGTCGCATCTCCAAAATCATAAAACTAGTTTTAATCTGATAATTTTCCATTTTAATTTCCGAGGAATTCTTTTTATAAAACGATGCGATAAATAACTATTGTTTGTAGTAGCCAAGTTACTATACTCTAAAGACTAGCGACGAAGCCACTAGTTTTTTTTTTATAATATTGCCTCAAAAGATAAGTAGGTTTATTTTGATAATCCGCCATAATATATAAGCGATATTGAAGTAAACTTTTTTTTCTATATTTTAATTTGTTGTTTTTTAGCGGCTTTGCCCCATAAGCCCCAGGGGTTGTTGTGGGTTTCTATGGGCGATTTCCCTTAGGAGGGGTTAAGGTTATATCCCCCAAAAAAAGTTAGGTATAAACCTATAAGAAGCTTTACTGAAAAGGAAAACTATATCGTTTTAGCGAGATCCTTCTCAAACAGACATACATCCTTAATTTTTTTTATGAGGGTAAAGAAAATTCAACTTTCTTTTGAATTTTTGTTTTAAATGTTTGGCTTCGCTATTATGGATGCTGATGTATAAATTACCAAAGAGATAAAATTATAAAGACAAAATATAATTATTTTATTTCTTGTGATAAATATTATATTTTGCTATCACTTTTATAATTTTTAACATAAAACTGTTTTGACTGCCTTTAAAGTAGGAAACACAATAGATTTTCCAGTATAGCTTCTTAACCGATTGATTTCCACTGGATTAGAACCAGTCCTGAGCTATATTCAAAAAAAGTTTCGTATCGTACTATAGATAATTTCTAACGTTAGAACACTCAACCTAATGAATCAGCCAATCAAAATTTACTAAAGTTCCCAAAGATGTTAAGCCAACAAATAAGAAAAAGTTACTATAAGACTTTGGGGACAGCCCAATGTCCCCTCCCTCCCTGTTTTATGTTATTTAGTTATTCACAGGTCTTACTAACTATTAAATGTTGTACTATTCCGTGTATTATTAAATGAACTAACCAAAGTTGCAGACCATTTTATATTTGGGCTTGTAAGGATAGGACAATTATGCTGTAAAATAGTTAACCCTGAAAAAAAAGTGAGTAAGTTTCTGTATTCGACTAAAAAACCCAAATTTTTTTTCGAAGCGCTGCACTGGAAAGTGTCATGTGTGACGTCATAAAAATACGTCTAAATCCGTCTCTTTATTTGGGATTCCTTTCCCACTTCTCCTCTCATTCATCCCTTTAAGACATACATATTTTTATGACGTCACACATGACACTTTCTAACGCTTCGAAAAAAAGGCGGTTTTACTAGTTGAATACAGAAACTCATTAATTTCTAAATAAATTGAAAATATGGAGAAAGGAGGCTAGTTGATCGTTTGTTTGTTTATTGTTTTAGGTCATATAAGGTAAGGTTATACTTGGTTGCGTCGCAGGGTTATCCCCCCCCCCCACGCTGGGGTTAAACAAACATCGGGGAAAAAAATAGCCAAACACTTGATGATAAATCAATGTTATCCCCAACGATAATAAACAAAATTTCGTTGTTGACTGTTAGATTAAAATTGAAAATAAGGAGGGAGGTTAGTTTGTTTTCTGCAGGGGTCTTTACCCTGCAGGTCTATTCAGTAAATACATATACACATAACACAAGCCCAAAAAACCTTCCTCCTTATTTTTTTTCATGAATTTTAAAATGAGGGGGGTTGTTTGTGTATTTAACTACTCTCTTTGTGGGAAGTCTCTCATCTTTCTTTTATAATTCTTATTAGTTTATAATGGTACTAGCGGCTAGAAGCCTCTAGGGACATTCAAGGTGGGAGGGAAAGGTGCCCCCCCCCCTAAATTTCAATTTAAGTTTTAAAAAGAAAAATTAAAAAAAATAGGGGAGGATATCTTTATCTATTGGAGATTTCTTTTGGGAGGGTGTAGATAGATACCCTCTCCAAAAATAGTTAAAAATCTTCTCTGAACCTATAAGAAGCTTAACTGTATAGGAGAACCATAAAGTTTCAGCGGTTTGCGAAATCCTTCGCTACAGACAAAAAATCTTACTACTTTATATTATAGGCTTAAAATCTGTGTCTGTTTTATTTAATTAAAGAACCAACGGATGCTCTTCTAGCATCTTGAGGCTCTGTTCAAAGGGGTAGGAAATAGCCTAAAACCATCCATAGACTTAAAATATCCTTAAACTATTTATGGACCTGTGTAAAACTTAACAAAAAATTTATTAATTAATAGTTTCAGTAGTTATCGAAATCTTAAGCTACAGACCAAATACCTGACTACATTTATATAGTATGTCTTTTGTTTGGTGGAATATTTTTCCTTATCCTTTGGAAAATTTTGGTTTTCTGGTGTTTATGTACTATTGATCTTAGTATATTACATCTTGGCTTTCTAGCTTTCTTCTTCTATTATATCACATCTAGAATGTGATAATAGCCACAGCTACTCTATAAATATATTCAATAGATCAAGTAGAAGTGACAGGGAGTGAGAGTGCAATAGCAATTAAGTACACTCACCCCCCTTTAACATTAAAGCAATCTTTGGCTTTTTAAATAGAATAAGTAGACCCGTCTGGTAATTTTAATTTTTCATATCATTTTCCTGGCAGGCACAAGATGCCTGCAAACATAGCAGGGTCATAGAGGTAACAAGGATGACAACATCCGTAAAGGCGAAGCTTTGAAATAAAAAGGTAGGATAAACGAACATTGAGACTTGTAGAGTGTCAGAGTTGAATAAGAAAAATATTTTTTTCTTCGTTAGATATTCTTTTAGTTTATTTTTTTTTTGTAATGATTTTTATCTAAAAATTTGGTTGGAAACTAGAGGAAATCCACCCGCCTGAGGTCCACATCATCATCCACTGGAATGAGAAATAGAGGCTCGTTACTCAAGAAACTGTGTAGAAGATTGTTGACTAGAACCTCCCAGAACATCACTTGAAAAAAAGTTATGGAAAAAGTTAAAAATCAACATATTATACGGACATTTTGAAAATTATATATTTTATTATAGGATTTAACATACAAAGTTTGAAAACGTGGGGACAATTCTAAGCTGTCCAAATTAACGAAAAGAGCTAACCGTTCCGGACGGACAGACCTTCCCTAAGTACGGAAAAGCTTCGCGTTTACTATTAATTTGAAAGAATTTTTTGAATTACTTTATTGTCACACTAAAATATACAGAATTTTCATAATACAAGATACAGAAATACATTATACGAGGCAAATAAATGAGATTAAAAAATCGTAATATTAAAACTTAGCTTAAAAATAATTTTTTATTATTGACATATTTACTACACTAATTGTTTATATACTTTATGACATAAAATTGGTGAGAGTTTGATATTCAGAAAACAATCATCATGTAATATCCCTTAGATTCAAAGAATAAATTTTTAAAAAAATTTCTATTGAATTATTTGGTTACTTCGTGAATTATTTTAGTTAATTTTCTTCCATCCGTTTCAGCTGGATATCTAGTTTCATACAAATTAGGATTTAGGACGTGACTTTTAATTCTTAACAGTGAGAATATACTGGGCCTGTAGTGCATCAGGTTTCCAACACAATTTTTCCGCAACGTTTCTTCACAAAAAAATATTTCATCACGACGAGTGAAATCCTTTGTATACACACGGATACGAGATCTTTTACAATCCACAGTTGCCTGCAAGATATCCTCTCCTAACTTCTTGTTCAGTATTCCCATAGCTACAGCTCTCCAGTTTTCATCCAAGTTATCTTTACTTAGATGGATAACCCACTTCCCCTCCAGGTATCCTGTCGCCTTGGCTATTTCAATTACACTATCGTATGATATTTCATTCTTAATCTTCATGGCCTCTTGACACAGCTTTTTTGCTTGCGCTTCTATAGCCTCATCCTTTACAATACTTTTCTCCCAGTAAAGGTTAATCCAAACGGCTTGGCGAAACCTTGAGCCTATTTCAGATGGTTTGTTATTATCAAGCCATTCAGTAAGATCCAACTCGGTTGTTTTTGATGTTATTATGAAGGTTGGGTCATTTTCTGCTGAATATGGGTTGTAATAATACTCCCAAGGGGCTGAGCAACTTATAGCACGGTTATTTTCAACATCTGTATCAATTAAAGAAAAAATTGGGCATCTTGAAAAAAAAATTCCACTAAGAATTGCAATGACTGAACTTAAATAAAGCTGATTGTTTATTTGCTAGTCCCTTATAATTTACAGCTAACGCCATAAGAAAAACTTGCAGGTTTATTAGCCCAGATTCAGAAAACCCATAATAAAACCCACTGTTTAAAGTCCAAAAATTATCTAGTTGTAAGCTATTCGATTGCGCGCAAGAATCCCCCATGAAGTCTTGCGAAAAAATTAACCTTAAAAATAGTTTCCAAAATATCTGATTGTCGATTTTATTTATTACAATGTACACTAAATCAAACACAACACTAATTTAGATTATTTGAACCGTGACTGAACGGTTTTTTTTATAGTGTAGTTAAGTTATTTTTTTTAGATGCCAAATATCTTCTTTTCCTGAATTTGAAGCTTTTGATCCATCAAATTGTCTGGACATTCTAGATAAAGAATTGGGATGATTTCTGAAAAAAATACTTAAATCACAATATATTTTATTATCATTAGGGATGCAATGTAGATCAATTTCTCGGCTATTGTCTTATCCCTTTAGATTCCTGTAATATATCTAGCAGATTATGGGTAAATATACGCCATAGACAAGTTTACTCAAATTAAGAAAACCTAAAACTATCCACCTCTTCATCATTTCCAGTTTTGCCTAAAATCCATCAAACTTTAAATTTTGCCTTTTAAATATGACTTTTTTTTTGTAGAAAGTGGTACATACCTATTACTACTTTATATAATAGGATAGAATTTTCTCAAAAATACTTTTACCCTAAACATATCTGGCAGCCGGAAGGACAGACTAGAAACTCAAGCAACAAACAAATTTCAAGTATAGCCATCCTATATAATAATACTAGAGTTGGCTCGATATAATTATCTCCCTATTGGCTAGTTTTCTATATGCATATCTATTTCTCAATAAATCTATTTTCCTCACCCGGCATTACTATCTAAAAGAAAGTAAATATTTAATAATTTAAATGATTTTTAAAAGATTTTTTTAAATTATATTTTTTTCTTTACATTACCATCACCAAAGGGTTAATGATGATGATTACAATTTTAGTTTAATATTTGAACACACAAAATGTCGCCACAATCGAATTCTTTTAAAACATAGTTTTCTTAAATTTATCATATTATAAATTTAAATTTTCTTTTTTATGATTAGAAATTAAATACATCAATATAAGGTAAATAGCAACATGAAATGAAAAAAAAAGAATTTATTTTTAATAAAGTAAAATAATGGGTCTTATCGTTCTGGGCAATGAGAGTTTATTATGGATTATTGGAGCACTATGAGTTTTAATCATATATTCCTTGGAAAACTTGAGCTCGTTTATAGACATTTATTTCCTATATAGATCTGACATGGATCTTGAAGCAATTAAACAGGCCGTTTTGTACATGTTAAAAATTGGAAGATTTCATTAAATAAAAGTAATCGCAAATATACTTAGTAAATGAATTATAATATTCGTTTGTATTAATCCTTTTTAAGTTAAAAATGAACTGATGACTCAGTCGACTCTATCTACCCTACATTAAGGAGAGAGCAACTTGGTCAGGGATGAATACATAATATTTCTGGGAAAATAATTTAGCTACTCTATAAGTGCCTGTCCTTCTGTCTGTCGGTAATGTGGGGTGCATGTAAATCACAGCTCTAACATTTTTTAAATTCCTAACACCTGCGATAACCTAACCTTGAAGGGCTACCCAATATAGCAAAAACTAACCTGGCCTAAATTTAAACAATTATCCCCCGCCCTTTACATTATTTTCAATTTATTTCAATGGAAGGAGGGTGGGTGTGGGGTAAGAGATATAAGTTTTACGGAATTTTAATGTAGGGAGTAGATTTGAAATCTGCATCAAATTTTAAGGATTTTTTATAAAATTCGTTTTTTTTGTAAAATTCTTTATCTAAAAGCGAAAATACGTTTTAAGTTAATTAATTTTGACCAATAGGATAGGTGGATTTTAAACTACCTGCGCTCTAATTGGTTGAATGATGTACGACATCCAATCAGAGCGCAGATTTTTTAAATCCACCAATCACAGATGCCAAAATTAATTAACTTAATTTGTATTTCCGCTTTTAGATAAAGAATTATACAAAAAACGAATTTTATAAAAAATCCTTAAAATTTGATGCAGATTTCAAATCTACTCCCTACATTACAATTCCGGAAAACTTATATCTCTTAGTGTGGGGAGGAGTGGGGGGGGGGGGTAGTTGTCTGTGTTCGACAAGGCACTTTGAGAGAAATAATCAAAAATAGTAGTTGTTATATGAATGAAACAAGGTGTCTACATGTGTGTCTGTATCAAAGAATCTCGCTATCCGCTGGACCGAATTGGTTCTTCTTTACAATGTAGCTTCTCATATGTCCTGGAAAGTTAAAACCATTTTAGGGAGGGTAACACCACCCTTCACTATAAAATCTAAAAAAAAATTGGTAGGTGGTCTCTACTCTCTCTTAACCTCCCCCCCCCCCCAAATACAAATAACTCGCCCAATTTTTTTTTTTACACTAATATACAAGTGGGGAGGGCGGGGTGAATATAGTGGTCTCTAGGGGTAAAAACGATGATAAAATCTTATTGTATTATACTTAGATTCCTGGTATTATTCGGATAGAAACATAAATTAACATTTCATCAGATTCATATGTAATTTAATTATAAAAGATAGGCAATTTTTATCAAAATAAAATGATATTTTGAAAATAAATCAAGAATTACAATTATCCATAAGAGCGAAGCTCGAAAGACAATAAGAGAAAAATAGAGTAAAGCAAGGTTAGATCTTTGGATAGTAAATTATTTTACAGGTCACCAAATTTTACTAAAACTGGTTCTCTCATTTGTTGGGTTGAAACTTTAGCACTTCTGATTGAGCAATATAAAAAATCAGCGTTAAAACTTTTTAAACATTAATTTTAAAATTCAATTGGTACCCTTACCCAAGTATTTAACCTTCCCAGGACCTAGGGGAAGCTACACTGTAAAGAAAACCATATCGGTTCGGCGGTTAGCAAGATCATTTGGTAAAGACAGACACACAGAGATCATTTAACTTAATTATTATATAAGTATAAAATATATGAAATTATCAATGCATTGCTAATGGTAAAACTTTTTTTTTTGTGTATGATGCAAAGTATCTAATAACAACTGTCCGCCTGTGTTTGAATGATGCTCGCTAAACAATATACTGATGTGATTTACTTTTCAAGAATAAATTGCTAGTCATACGGAGGTTTTAGGTTATAAACTCCTCAATAAAAAAACAAGGATGACAACATCCATAAGTAGCGAACATTATGAATGGTCATCGGGAAAAAATTTAATATAGAGCAGTGTCATACAATAAACATTAAACTTGATAAAATAATGAAATAACGAAACCTTTAAAAGGACACAGTAAAAGTGTCGGACTGAATATGACGTAAAAAAATTAGCCAATGAGAGGCTACTATAAATTTTACCATTGGTCAATAATGGCCTCTCATTGGCTAATTTTTGTTTACGTCATAATCAGTCCGACACTTTTACTGTATTCCTTTGAAATCAAGAAAAATAAAAATCTAGGAATTGATCTAGCACCGCAATTAATGGACAAATCTTAATGAAACTTGATGGAAATATGTAAAATATGGGTATATTCATTCCTTAAAAATTTCAGCCAGCAATCCTGAATAGGAATCAAGAAAATCATGATAACCTAAAAATCTAGGAATCGTTCTACCACCCCAATTAATAAACAAATCTTAATAAAACTTGGTGAACATATGTAGAATGTAAAATCAATTAATCCCTCAAAATTTCAGCCCTCTGTTTTGAAAAGGAATTGATCACGGAAACTTAAAAATCTAGGAATCGATCTAGCACCCCAAATAACAGACAGATGGACAAAACAATGTATAGATTGGATGGGCATATGTCATAGGAATCTTCCCTAAAATTTCAGCTGTCTATCTTAAATAGGAGCCGAGAAAATCACGTTTCCCACAATTCATTGATTACGGACGGACATTCGGAATTATAGAGTAGCTTCGCTACTAGAAAGGACAATTCTAACATGTCTAAATTTACAAAAAGAGATAACTGTTAAACGGACGGACCGACCCTAATTATAGAAATTTCCCGCTTATAAATAATATATCGCTTAAACAAATATCACAATTAATTTTTCTTTTAAAAAATCGTCGTTACTTAAAAGTTAAATCACAAGTGGTTTTGCCCTTTCCAATGCGCAATAAACAGTTTAATTGTAAAATTCGCGTGCAGATCTTGGCTTCCAAACTTGTCCAATGACAACTCTTCAATCGTAAAACCAACAAATCAAAATTCGTAAATAAATTTAAAAAGAGTCAATCCATCCCTTTTTCTTTGGCCAGCCCCTTAACCTCCGTCGAAACATGTGCTGTTATTTTAACTTGTATGTATACTTAATTATGCTCCATAATACTAGGAATGCTGTCATAAAAAAACAAAGGTCTAGCTTTAATAGCGACTAGGTAAATCTCATTTAGCGTTTAGGACTGACGGACGGACATAATGAATTATAGAGAAGCTTCACTGCTAATAATATTCCTAACTGATTTGTGGTTTAAATTGTTTGAAATGTTCAGAGAGAAAAGGAATATTGGAAATATGTAAATTATGCTCAACCTCTAAATTTTATGAACACATTACCTTATTTGCCTAAAAAACTTTAGTAAGTCTTGATTGGTTGGTTCAAACTAGCAGTGTCAGAACTTTTCAACCAATAACTAAATCTACTGACAGATTAATTTTGTTCTTCATAATCAATTTATTGTCCATTACTAAATCCTTTGATATTCCTGTAAATCCTTGAGTATTGTTTTGTCTACAATGATATGATAAGCGCTGATATAATAAAAGTTATATCTTTTCTGGACACAATAAAAACTGTCCCGAATTTGTATGAATTTTGAGGAACACGACTCCAGTGACGTCATATTTTTCTTTCCCGAAAAAGGGAAGGGGGGAAGAAAATCTCTTCAAAAGAGATGGGGAAAACCCCCTTTTCTCCCATCTCTTTTTTCTTCCCCCCTTCCCTTTTTCGGGAAAGAAAAATATGACGTAACTGGAGTCGTGTTCCTCAAAATTAATACAAATTCGGGACAGTTTTTATTGTGTCTCTTTTCTGTTACTATGTCCGTCTAAGTCTGTAGTGGCATCGGATTTATAACTTCTACAGACCGGTTCATAAAAGATTTTTAGAGGTCGACCTAATATTTCAGTAGGTCAACCGACATCTAACCCAACCTAATCTTGTTAAAAGCGAAGCTTTTTTATAATTAGGTTAGGTTCGTCCTTTCGTACGTCCGTAACGGGTTTCGTTAATTAAGACATGTTAGAATTGTCCTATCGATTTCAAACTTTGAATGATGATTTCTGTAACAGTGAGGTATGATTTTGAAAGCTATAGCAACTCTAGCCTCCGCGAAAACATGTGCTGTTATTTTAACTCTCCGTCGGACCTTATAGATAACAAAAAGGGGGGGGGGGGATGGCACATCTACTTGTATAGGTACTAAGATATCATAAAAATGTTGAAATGTGCCACTTTTACTTAAAGATTTTCCTACCATAAAAAGCCATTTTTTTCTTCCCTCGACCCTTCTAGTCACCTTTGTTATAGGGTCCTATTTTAGTTGAAACTACAATTCTTTTAGTTTGCTTCACGGATCTTTAAATTAACCGTCCGGAAAGAAGGGGTATTAATGGAGCAAGAACTTCTTGGCTGCTATTACGTAAATAAGGGAGGGAAATAAATGAAAACATAAAATTCATCCAACGATTAATTTGGACATGTTAAAATTTTCCTATCGATTTCAAACTTTGTAATATGATGATTCCTATAAAACTTTGCAATATGATGATTCCTATAAAAGTTAGGTACGCTTTAAAAAGTGTAGCAACTCTATAATTATTACCAGAAAGTCCGTACTTCCATTTTAAACTTGCTGATTTTTTTTTACTTTTTTTGACAACAATTTTTATGTGATATAATTACCCTATTTATCCGATTTTTGGAACAATGATTCCTCTTAATATATAGTACAATGTTATAAGCAAAACTTCTCTTTAATCAAGTCCTAAGATGTAAGTATGTCCTAAACAGGATCCTGTATTTAAGCAGATTTTCAACAAATTTACTTAATTTTTTAAAAACTATATGTAGACTTTTTAAACAGAACATTGTAATTAATACATAATAAACCAAATAATAACAAGGATGACAACATCCACAAAAGCAAAGCTCCTAAATGGTAAGACAAACTAACATTAACACTTATAGATGTCAGAACTGAATAATCAGAATATAAATGTATAAAAATCGAAACAAATTGTATGTAAATTTGTTGAAAAACCGCTCAAGTACAGGATATTGTTTAAGGACATATACTTACATTTTTAGGATTTTATTCTAGAGATGCATCGCTTATAACATTGTATTTTGTTGTCGTTGTCCTAGAATCAGTATTCCAAAAATCAAATCAATCGAATAATTTTATTACATAACAAGGATGACAACATCCAGAAAAGCGAAGCTCTGAAACGGTAGGACAAACTAACATTAACATTTGTAGAGTTTCAGAACTGAATATTCAGAATATATGTAAATGTATAAAAATCGAAACAAATTGTAAGTAAACTGCCCGAGTACATGATATTGTTTAAGGACATATACTTACATTTTTAGGACTTTATTATAGAGATACTTCGCTTATAACATTGTATTTGTTGTCCCAGAATCAGTATTCCAAAAATCATATCAATCTAATAATATTATCATATAACAAGTATGACAACATCCATAAATAGCATAGCATAGAAGATGGTTAACAGCACGAAATAGAATCTTCACATTAAAATTAATCTGTCTATCGATCTATTCTTTATTATAATGAAAATCATACCCAATATAAACCAATGTCAAAGAGAGTAAACAGACTGACCAACGACAGACAGAGCATAACCGACTTGATGCCCATTAACAATAAGGCCTTTTCGAAATTAACTATTGAATTTGAAAAGTCTCAAGACCTGATACCAGTACATTAATTTTTGTTTGTGAAAAAGGAAATGATCATATTTCTACTGGTATTAACTTATATCTTAGTTTATATTCTAACAATAAATGCATTAAGTATAGATGTTTAATAGGCTATAAAAGTTTTTCGGAATTTTAATAAATATAATAGATTTGAAATCTGCATAAAATTTTAAGGAATTTTTATAAAATTCGTTTTTTGTATAATTCTTTATCTATAAGCGCAAATACAAATTAAGTTAAATAATTTTGACATCTGTGATTGGTGGATTGAAAACTATCTGCGCTCTGATTGGAGAAGCTTAAGTGACGTACATCATTCAACCAATTAGAGAGCAGGTAGTTTCCAATCCACCTATACTATTGGTCAAAATTTATTAACTAAAATTGGATTTGCGCTTTTAAATAATGAATTATATAAAAAACGAATTTTATAAAAAATCCTTAACATTTTATGCAGATTTCAAATCTATTATATTTATTAAAATTCCGGAAAACTTTTATAGCCTAATGTTTAACCCAGACAGCTACCTGGATCCAGTATTGAGGAACTTTTTTGTCTATCTAAATTGCTCTTTTGTAGCGGCTTGGCTATTTTAACGACGCTATTGGCTGATATTCAAAGACCCAATTGAAAGTCGGCACATGGTCCACGGGGTGGAGACATAAAGTGATTTAACCCTTTCCCTCTCTATTGTTTTACTTTAATAACCAAACAATAAGTTTGTGCCAAAATAGTTTTTTAAATTGTGAAAGATAAATTGATTGAAACATTTATTAAACACAAGCACACAACAATTAAATAATTTTGACAATGTGATATATATAAATCATGTTTAATTATTGAGTATTGAACCAATACTCTCATTACTGACAGATGGTAAGAGACAAACTTGACTATCAATCATATAGCCATCATTATCCAAATCATAGACTTCCATGGTTTCAATTGTTTGTTGCTTCTGGGTTTGTCTCTCCTGTTGGGAGGAGTAAAGCTGGGGATTAAAATCAAGAAAATTTGGATTAGGGGGAGGAGAATCAATTACAGAAAAGGTTTGCTGGGTTTCTGCAAAAGGAATTTTGTTCTTGTAACAGTATTTTAGACCTCTGGCATGGGGGAAGAGGTTACAGATTTTAATGATGGTTTTACCAAAACTTTTTCCTCTTGTGATCAATTTCTGAAATATAAAATGGTATGTATATTTAATCCTAAATATATTTTCCACTTGATAGTTAAAACAAATAATATGAAACCTTTGTACTATTTTATTGGCTTAATTAGATTTTTTAAAGTCAAGTTCTTATTTTGCAGAGAGAGAGGGGACAATGGGCTGCTCATTACAATAGTTCCCAAAGTTTTACAATAGCATTTACTTATTCATTGGCTTAACAACTTTAGGGACTTTAGTGAATTTTGATTGGTTTGTTTATTAAGTTGAGTGTTTAAACGTTCCAACCACTCAAAATATGCTACAGAAGTGGTTATTTTGTGTATCATCATTGGGGATGTACATTAATTTGTCGGCCATTGTTTTATCCCTTTGGATCCCTGTTATTTTGTAAAAAAAATGGCACTTTAATTTTTTATTTTAAATGTTGAAATAATAGACTATGTTTAAGATGTCAAAAATTGATTGGTGAAAATAATTTCTGACCTGGTCAAATAAATCAGGAAAGTTGTACCAACAGTCAACAAATATGTAGATATTGCTGACTACATACCAAAATTGCTGAACAAAGTTATAATAAAGTAACATGATGTCTGTCTGTTTGTGTCGAATCGAAGGATCTCACTAACCACTTAACTTTTTTGGTTCTCCTTTACAGGGTAGCTTTTCATAGGTCCTGGAATGGTTTATAACTATTTTGGGGGAGAGTACTACCATCCTCCCAAGAGAAATATACCTTAAAAATTACAACTTCCCCCCCCATTGCAAAAATTTCTCCTAAATTTTTTTTACTTTATCTTTTTAAATCTAAAAGTAGGTTATTGAATTCACTCCCTCATCCTCATGTAATCTTAGAGGCCTCTAGGGGCGTATCCGCTAGTAAAATATAAGTGAAACAGTTTTAAGTATATTTTAAGATCTTTGTAAATGAAATTTTTGTTTGTTTTACCTTTAACTTAATTTGAAAATACTTTGAAATATTTGAAATATTTACCTTGAGAATAAAAAATACAGTTACAACATGTGAACCATACTTGGCAGCAAAATATCTATTTTCAAACAAAAACATCAATAGACCTTCCAAGCATAACCTGAAATTATGATTCTAAAAAGCATTGATAACTAGGCAATTTTTATGATAATGATTATTCATTAATGTGTATATTATCAGGATTAGATGTAATATAGTAACTAAGACTCTTTTTATTCAAAATAAATTGGTGTCTATGAAACTATGTTTAAAATAATGTTAAGGAAAATTTATTTTTTCTATAACAAATAAATTCCATTTAGCATTTTTATGATGATATCTGATTATGCTATTATAACAAATGGAAAAAGAAACAAACCTCCACAATGCTATACCAAGGTAAGCAAAAACAGTTTGCCTGAATATAAGCAATCAATCAAATCAAATTCATTATATATTTTCTAAATAGTTGGAAATGACACAAATAACATGTTAAATATTTAAAGCGAAGTTTTTTTTTGTAATTAGGGTCGGTCCGTCCGTTTGTACGTCAGTACGTCTGTAACGGTTAGCTCTTTCGTTAATCTAAACAGAATAAAATTGTCCTATCGATTTCAAACTGTGCATTATGATTCCTATTACAGTTATGTACGATTTAGAAAGCGCAGCAACTCAATAATCGTTATTAGAAAGTCTGTACGTCCATTTAAAACATGCTGATTTTTAACTTTTTTGACAACAATTTTTGTATATTTAATTATTATAAATACTAATTCCTATTACAACAAGGTATAATGTTATAAGCAAAACATATCTATAATTAAGTCTTAAAAATATAAGTATGTCCTTAAAGAGTATCATGTATTTAAGCAGTTTTGTAACAAATTTACTTACGATTTTGTCCAGACTTATGCATTCATATTCTGCTTATTCAGTTGTGACACTCTACAAGCGTTAATGTTCGTTTAACCTTCAATTTCCGGGATGGGCTTTTATGGATGTTTTTATCCTTGTTAATAAGCATTCAGATACCTACCTGGTTGTCATAAGATTATATCTTTGTCTTCCAGCATACTTCATTAAACTTGAATTTTTCAAAAAGGTCCTTGAAATGAAAAAAAAAATTAAAAAGCATTGCATGAGCTCAAATGTGTGCAATTGCGCCAATTATTTACATCAAGTAAATTATTAGTAATAATTTATTGCATAAATGCATTGTTCCTTTAATTTAATTGCGGTTTTTTAAACTGCTGGATTAAAATAAATTTAATATGCTTTTCATTGTTACCTTTCAATCCTGCCAAGCCTCCTAAATTTGATAAGAACAAAGAAAACCATCAATGTAACCATCATCATGTAGTAAACTCTTGACTTAAAAGTGTTTAATAATATAATAAATTCTCTGTTTATAATTAAAAAATTTGAAAAATATAACATTATCATGAAAGGTTTACCTTAGAGAAAAATTTTCCATAATCAAACTCTAATATTTTTTCTGGTTTTCTAAATAAAGGTTAATGTCAGTTATCTAACATTTTAAAGAAAATGGCTTTGCATATTTTTTAATATATTTTACTTCTTAAAAGTTTGCAAATTTTAAATTTCCTATAACTATGTTAAAAAGTTTGGGTATAGTCCCTTTTGTGACAACGCCTTTTAAGGGACATTTCGTTGTATTTTACAATAGCTTTCTCCTTTTTATAGCCACTGTAGGGAGCTCTAACCCTGTGGGGCAAACGGCCTAACCCAGCAGGGCAATCATTTAACCTAACCTAAAATAAGCTATCAAAAGCTAAAGTGAAAATAAGACGAAACGCCCCTTAAGAGACGTTGTCACGAAAGGGACTACCAATAGTATTGCAAAAAAAGTTACCCTTGACAAACCACAGAAAGAAAGTGGCCATCAGGAAAGGGTTTGATGAGGAACCATTGAACATCAGTGATGATGCTTGTGCACACAACAAAGGTGAAGAACAGAAATTTCAACAATCCAGTCCCTACAATCAATATCAGCGTCATAATGAAAAATTATAAGATTAACAGAGTTTTGAAAGCCCCAAGGGGCTAAAAACCCAGACGAACAAACCTGGTATTAATATATGATTTTTAATTCAATAGTTGTTGAAAATTGTCTGGAATACAATGCGATTAATGATTTTTCAGTATGTATAAGAACCGGTTCCAATGAAGCGGATATTAACTAGTTTCTAAGCCATACTGGAAATAATAATCCTTCAAAAAAAAATACATTAATTGTTATTGATAACCTGCAGCCAGGAGATATCTTGGATATCCAGCAAGGAAGATTCTCAGAGCCACCATTGAAAAGAATGAATTCCAGAGGTGGGCAATGTAGATATTTTCCATTCTGATTATGAAAATAGATATTGGTATTATCCTCTTAGGATTTTTTTTCAATTTTGAAAATTTGAGTGCCTAATAACCTAATCTAAATGTAAAAAAAGCGCCTTGGCCAGGTTTCATAGGGGTACCAAAATTTTCAGAATTGAAAAAAACATTATAAGAGGATAACGCCTAAATTTAAACTTTTTGCATGGAAAAAATAAGAAGAATTGAATAAGAACTTATAAAACATTTTATGATTATGATTTCTACATAAATTATATCATAGTGATGATAAACAATACTAACCCAAAGAATTCCAAACAAAGAATGATACTTCTTTTCCTTCTCAGCATTATTCCAAGAGCATGCAGGGTCAAAGACTAACAAAGACATTAATTTAATTTTATTTGAAAGGTTTTTTAAAACAACTTATCCTAAAATAAAGTAGTTCAAATTCCCTTTTACCTAACCTTTTTTAAGCATGTGAAACAAAACTAGTAACAAGAATGACACCCTTCCTAAGTAGCAAAGGACAAACCGACAAAATGAATTATAGAGAGGATATTCAGTTGACAAATGTGCTATTATTCTAACAAATAACAAAATCTTTATGAAATATTTCTTTCTAAAATATTAGTTATGCATGACAGATAGACACACAGACAAAGTAAATTGTGCACATTGAAAAAGGGAATCTTTAGCAAAAATTTCAGCTGTTTATATCTAATAGCAACCGAGAAAATCGCATTTCCATTATAGCGTTACAGTCTAACATATATACAGACTAAGTGATAGAGTATAGAGTAAATTCGCTACTAAAAAGGCATTGCTGCTAAACAAAAACTTCGAGTTAAATGTTTTACCTGAACAACTAGATTTACAGAGAAGGTTAGGGCTAAGCCCATGTTTAGTAATGTCCATAGCCTAAAATAGTAAAATCTTTTCATATTTTTGAAATAGGTTAGTTAAAAAAATTGCCTTTAACCATTTTATAAGAATTTTTAAATTTATAACAAGAAAAAACTGAAAATATGTGATAGGAATTTTTATAAAACAAGGATGGCAACATCCTTAAAAGCGAAGCTTTGAAAATAAAAATAAAACTTCGTAAATACATGACACTGTTTAAGGACATACTTACATTTTGAGGATTGGATTATAGATATGCGTCACTTAAAATGAAATGAACTTTGAAGCATTTCTCACCTTTCCCTAATGTAGAGATTATACAACAGGGTTAACATCAAAACCAAGTTTACCACTATCATAACTGGAACTAAATTATTTACAAATTAATGAAATATATCAATTTTATTTTGTAATTTTTTCATTCTAAATTATATACTACTATAAACAAGGATAATAACATCCATAAGTAGCGAAGCTCAAAAATTATGAATGGATATTGGGCAAAAATTTACTATAGATCAGTGTAATACAATAAACATTGAACATGATAAAATAGGTAAAATAGGAAACCTTAAAAATCACGCAACCTTTTAAAATTATGAAAACTTAAAAATATAGAAATCGATCTAGCACCGCAGTTAATAGACAAATTTTAATGAAACTTCATGGAAATATCTAGAATATGAGCTTATTTAATCACTGATAATTTCAGTCGTCAATCCTGAATAGGAATCGGGAAAATCACGAAAACCAAAAAATCTAGGAATAGATCTAGCACCCTAATTAATAGACAAATCTTGACAGAACTTAGGAAAAATAAGTAGAATCTAAAATTAATTAATCCCTTGAAATATCAGTCCTCTATCTTGAAAAGTAATTGAGAAAATCACGAAAACTTTAAAATATAGGAATCGATCTAGCACCACAAATAACAAACAGATGGACAAAACAATGTATAGACTGACTGACGGTTAGATTATAGAGTAGCTCCGCTACTAAAAAGTAATATACATCTATTAATTGGTTTAATTTATACTATGCATGTTATTTCTGAAAAAAACCCTTCTGTAGATTACATTTAGTGGTTGGAACGTTTGGACACTGAGCTAAATGCCCAAACCAAAAAAATTCAATAAGGGTCCCCCAGGTTGTTAGGCCAACAAATAAGAAAACGTTATCATGGGGACAAGTGTAATAAAAAGCTCAATGTAGCACAATGGGCAAAAAGTGAAACTATTGTGCAAAATTTTGCCTTTTTCAGCTTGCACAGTTAGGCAAAGAAAGAAATAACCTCTTATTATTGGATTATTTTAAAATCTTATTTTGGTATAGATTACATTTGAAATTACTTTATTTTATTAATATTAATTAAAATTCCTCTAAGTTTTTTATATTTGTCATTGAACTAATAAAATAAAAAAAGTTTTAGCAGACAAACCCACATAGAAAACTTTTAACCTATACCAGCGTGCCCCCTCCCAATTTATCTCAGCTTCTATCCTGTGTAGGCTAGAAATGTTCGTGTATAAAAATCAATACCTATCAAGTAAGATACACAGGAATAAAAATTGTTTAGTAAAACTTCTATTTCTATATTCATTTTGATTGTTGTATTTTTTGAATTAAGATAAGTAAGTATTAGCTGTAAATCAGCATACAGTTAAAACACAACTAAGATATCTTTAAGCTTTGGAGAAATATTAAATATTAACTCTTTTTAAAAGTTAAACTTTTCTATAATTAGGGTCGGTCCGTCCATACGTCCAGAACTCTTTTCAGTAATTCAGACATGTTAGAATTGTCCAATCGATTTCAAACTTTGTAGGATGATTCCTTTAACAGTTGGGTAAAATTTAGGAAGCGTAGCAACTCTATAATAGTTATCAGAGAGTCCGTATGTCTTTTTAAAACATGCTTATATTTAACTTTTTTGTACAATATAATTATTAAGATATATATGCTAGAATTATCTATTTCAATTTTGCTTAGACTTATGCATTAACATTCTGCTTATTCAGTTCTGACACTCTACAAGTGTTAATGTTCATTCGTCCTACCGTTTCAGAGCTTTGATTTTATGGATGTTGTCAATGTCATCCTTGATTTTTCAATAAGTGTCTAACTTAACAAGGATAAAACCTGAATTATTTTAATAAGTCTTAGGATACAAATAAAGAAGAAATATTATCCTATTTATCCTCATTATTTTAGAATTAAATGAGCTAATAGCTATAAGTAGTATAATCTCTTCTTTATCAGTTTTTTTTATCCATTTGACATGTGGATAAACTAAGGTGCATTCCCTTAAAGTGTTTTTTTTGTATTAAATAAATAAAGGGGGATGGGTAGGAGTAGCTTTTTTTGCCTCACCCCCCTAGCTTAGCACGATTTTTAACATATGGGAGGAGGGGTCAACAGTTATTATTAATGACGACCTTTTTAGAATTGTAATGCTTTTGGCTATTCATTATTCTGCCATTAGGTACATTTCTGCTATCCTGAAAAGTGCTGAGAAAATATTCCTATAATAGTTAGTTACGAATTTTGAAGCGAAGCAACTCTATAATCGTTACCAAAAGTTCCATTAAAAACATTTTTAACATTTTGGTTTGACAAAAGTTATTTTGCATGATATGATTATCCGGCGTTATCCTCTTCATTTTAAGATTTTTTTTAAAGGTTTGGTACCCTCCTCCCGCCCCCCGAAGAACTTTAAATCTTGCAAAGTAAGGTTAGGTTATAATATAGGCAGGCAAGTTTGCCGAGCGCCGCGGCCAAAGTAATAGTTCTTGGGGGGGGGGGGGGGGGGGGGTTAAGAAAACTTTCGAAATTAAAAAAAATCCTAAGATGATAATACCGATTATCCTATTCGTTTGATTTTTGGAATAATGATTTTTAGGACAACAAGGTAAAGTATTATAAGCGAGGCAACTCTCAATAAAATCCTAAAAATGAAAGTATGTTTTTTTACTGTATACTATATTTAAGCAATTTTGCAAAAAAAATTATGCTCTGATGTTGTCATCCTTGTTAACATACAAATGTAATTCACTTATTCAAACTGCGCCCCTAGCATCTAGGGGCTCTATATTCGAAGAGATATGGAAGGGCATAAAAATAACATAAAACCATCCCGGGACATATAAGAAGCTTCACTGTAAAGAAGAACTATATCGGTTCAGCGGTTAGCGAGATCTTACGCTACAGACATAGAAATTCTCATTACCTTATATTAAAGGATATAAAAAATAACCAGGATGACAACATCGGCAAGTAGCGAAGCTCAAAAATTATGAATGGATATCGGGAAAAAATTTACTATAGAGCGTCACACAATAAACATTAAACATGATAAAATAGGTAACACAGGAAAAATCACGCAATCTTTAAAATCACGGAAACTTTAAAATCTTAAAAATCAATGTAGCACCGCAATTAATAGACAAATCTTAATGAAACTTGATGGAATTATGTAGTATAAGAGCATATTCAATCCATGTTAATTCCAGCCGTCAATCCTGAATAGGAATTAAAAAAATCACGAAAACCTAAAAATCTACGAATCAATCTAGCACCCCAATGAAGAGACAAAGCTTTGAAAACTACGTAAAAACAAGTAGAATCTAAATTTAATTAATCCCTGAAAATTTCAGTCATTGAAATGGAATTAAGAAAATCATGAAAACTTGAAAATCTAGGAATCGATCTAGCACTCCAAATAACAGACAGATGGAGAAAATAATGTATAGACTAGATCGACATATGTAATAGGAGTATTCACTAAAAATTTCAGCTGTCTATCTTGAATAGGAGCCGAGAAAATCACGTTTCCCCCATAGCATTACAGTCTGACGGACTGACGGATAAAGTGAATTATAGAGTAGCTTCGCTACTAAAAAATCATTTTAAATACAAGAAGGCGAACAGCCATACCATAAACAGATTTTTGGTGTCTAATTTCATAATGTAGTATTTTTGTTTGTTTGTATGTCCGTAAAGATCTTACTAACCACATAACTGGTTATTTTGTGTGTTATTCTTTATCTATGCTTCGCTTCGTAATAATGCCATTTTTATGACCGATATTATGCTTCTCTAGCACATTAAGCTAGTTTAAATAAAGTAACAGGATGTTTATCTGTCTATCTGTTTGTTTGTTTGTTCCGAAGGATCTCACTAACCGCTGAACCGATTTGGTTCTCCGTTACAGGGTAGCTTTTCATAGGTCTTGGGAAGAATTGACTTTAAAAAAATTATCTTCCCACCGAATATTATTAACTTTTTCTTTTTAAATTTATAATAAAAAATTGGGTTATCAAATTCAACTCCTCATTCCTCAAGTGCTTCTAGAGGCCTCTACGGGCATATCCGCTAGTGTATTAAAATTGGATCATGTTTTTTTTTATTAAATACAATATCACAACGACATTCTACACCATACATATTCCTCAGATTTGATAAGAATATATTAGAAAGACATAATAAAAGTAGAGGGTAAGACAAACGAAAATTGACACCTGTAGAGTGTCAGAACTTAAAAAGCAGAAGTTTAAAAGAGATTTTGTTATTTGAAATAAATAGGAAATAATGAGAGTGGGGGGGGGGGGGTTAATAGTTTTACAGTTGTTAGTTTATTACTCATGGTCGGGTTAGGTTAGGTTTTACTGTTTACTGGGTAGCACCAACAAAGGGTTAGATACCCTGCGGGGAATAGGCATTTTAAATTTTTAAAGAGGTTCTTGGGTTTCAGTACTCAATAGTAGTTTGCAGGAAAGCACCAAGAACCTTGTACTGATAAATATTTTGTCTGGTTACTTTGTTATGGTAATCAATGTTTGCGCTTATGAATATGTAAATAATATAAGGAAAGATAGAGTAATGCACAAAATTTGATGAGTGCTTTCTCCCAAAGACCCTAGTGAGCACATAAATAAATTGAAAATAGGAGGAGGGGAGGTAGTTTTCTATCTATACTTAACCCAGTCGGATAGCCATAACCCTGCCAAACTACCCAACACACAGTGACAGTATAATCTAATTTGGCCTGGCCTAAACTGCTCCTCCCCCCCCCCCCCGATCTTATCTTTATTTTATTTCAAAATAAGGGGAGGTTTAATTTGTGAGGTTTAAGTTTTTTATCCCTGCTTCTCTGATAAATATTTCTTTATATACTTCTCTTTGTTTTATAAACATTAAACATATTATAGGGATGACAAGATTATTTATCTATTGAATTGTAATAACATAAGAATTTTGAATGACATAGAAACCTTTTGCATAAAAAAGGTATACATGTTCACAACAATGTAAATGAATATTATTATTAAGTTAAGCTAAAGCTTCCACATAGACGTTAAAAGAGCTGTATTAGCTTCTTAAACTCTTTAAGACTTTAAGACAAATATGTATATTTACTTCATGTTAATATATGTGAGGCAACTACTAGTGACTTCAATCCTATCAATCGATATAAAATCACTCGGATTTTGCAGCAGATATTCTTGTACTCTTAAAGTGATTCTGCCAGGTGGCTAAAATAAAGAAAAATCCCCACCCCCCAACAACCTTCTTAACCCCATCCCTTTCCATCCTACTGGATGAACAAACTGAACAATAAATGAAGTCCATAATAGCAACCTAGATTTAGGATAAAATTTCCTATGTCTATATATGCACGTATTCTATATCCATTAGCATTGGTCAATGTTTGAAAAGTGTAGGGCCGGAAATCAGTTGAAATAGAGAAATCTTAATAGAGAAACAAACAGAAAACTTTATGATAATAGGAAAAAACATTTATTTCAAGTTGTAAACCAAATTTCTTAAAGATTAGTCGCAGCAAATTAATAGTCGCAGCAAACATGTCATTGTCCAAAGCTAAAAAAAACTATACACCAGAATATGTTTGAATCTAATTCGCAGTTAGATAACAAGTGTAAGATAATTTTATGCTATGCTCTCCACAATTATCATGGGTTTGCAAAGCTCCCCATCCTCCCAAAGTCAACTTATCTAGGGGGCAAGTGCATAAGATCTTACTAATTTATCTAGAATTAGATGCTTGGGTCATTTAGGAAAATAGGTTACTTGTGGTTTACTTTTCATCTGAAGTTATCTAAGAATATGTCTACCCTTAGGTTATAACGGTTAAGGTAATCTTTAAACATAACCTGGTAGGTATATTTCCTGGAGAGTAGAATTCAATCGGTTAGGTGCTTTTCCGAGATCTGAAGGGACGGACAGACGGACAGACAGACGGACGAACAGACATAATTCTACATTGTATTATAGATAGGTCATTCTTGAATAACCAATATATATAAAAAGTTATTGTGGTGTTACTGTCCTATGAAGGCTATATATCAAACCTTTCTGAAGGTTATATATAAAAGTCCGTTCTCTTAAGGTTTTCCAGTTTTAAACTAATAAAACAACTTGCAGTGTACCTATCCTCCTGAGAGTTATTCAATAATATATTCATGTTCTGATATTCTGAAATAACCTTATCTTGGAATATCATTTTCAAAAGATTATCCAATAAAACCCAGTCTTCTAACTGCTTATCCATAACAAGCCTAATAAATGAATATTTTGTAGATATTCATGATTATATTTATTTATGTCTCAAAGACTTATTCATACTATTGGCTCAACTTACTTTTTGTTCTATAGATTCATGCAAATTAGAATAGGACAATGGATCTAATTTTCAATTTTATGTTTATTATGGGAAACAGAAACAACAGCCAATTTGTTTAAATGTCTATGAATCTATCGATCCTATATTGATTAAAATAGCAAAAATAATTTTAAAACATAGCATTAATTTATTGCGCAAGAACGAAGCTAATCTGTTAATTTTTATCTTTGCGAAGCGCAGATATTAAATTGTTCAAAAAGCTAGATATATAAGTATAGAAACAAATCATAGAAAATCAAGAAACCTTAAGAGAAATAAGGGATCTACTGCAGTTCACGGTAAAATATTGCTGGTAACGAATATTGCCAAAAATCTATGGATTTTAAAGGCTGCTAGCTGCCAAACGGCTGAACGTACAGATCATACCCGCACACCATTTTAAGCGGTATAAGAAGGCCTACAAATAATCTGGAATAGCCAAGATCCAATGATGCACAGGGAAAGCTTCACTGAAGAAAAAACGCGTAAAATAGGCCTTTTTCGCGCATTTCTCTGCACTGCGAGATAATTATGCATTATTGATTTGTGGCTATTTCAGATTATTTGTAGGCCTTCTAACAGTGTGCGGGCATTATATGTACGTTCAGCCGTTTGGCAATATTCGTTACCAGCAATATTTTACCGTGAACTGCAGTAGATCCGAAATAAGTATTTAAGTCTCTTAGTTTTAAATAGTGACCAACCGATCAATAGCCCATGTGAAATTTAGACCGGAATCTTCTCAAAAAAATATATTGACGGATTGATTTACATGTTATTAATAAACTTAGCTACTTCGCTAAGTAAACCAGATTTGAAAACTAAATAGATAGATAAATGACATTAGTAAATGATAAAATATGATGTGTGTATGTGTATATTTTGTTAAATGTTTATTGAAATTAGCAAATTTTCATAAAAGCCAATAGTTCCTTGCAAATAATTACATTGCTAAATTTATCAATTTATAATAATTGGTATTTTCAGATTTTTACCGGTCATACCAGGTTATAAAACTACCAAACAATGCATTCAATTAATGTTAAATTTCATTGAGTTTAAAACAAGAATGGAAACATCCATAATTAACAAAGTACAAAACAAATATTTGGATTGAAAAAAGTTAAATCAAGCAAATGCTTATGAGAATAGAAGTAATGAAAAAAATCACGAAACCCTATATTTTTTCTCTTTCTTTTTTCCTTTTTCTTCAACGCTCTCAATGATTAGCCTTATTTACATGCGGAAAAAATGAGGCTTTTCTGCAGATTTGATTGAACTTGATTTTGTTTAGCACAACTTAAAATTGAACAAGTTTACACAAAAGTTTTAAATATGTTGTCTAAACTCACCCCAACTCACACATTCAGGGATAGTACAATAGTGGATTAATTAATCTTCCCCCAAATCTTTTGAATATGTTGTCTAAACTCACCCCAACTCATACATTCAGGGATAGTACAATAGTGGATTAATTAATCTTCCCCCAAATCTTTTAAATATGTTGTCTAAACTCACCCCAACTCATACATTCAGGGATAGTACAATAGTGGATAATTAATCTTCCCCCCAAATCTTTTGAATATGCTGTCTAAACTTAACCTAACCTAAGGATGGAATGATAGGTTAAATTTAATTGATTGTAAGGTAATACTTTATTTCAGGGAGGTAGGAGGCATTGGACTAAAAATTACACGTTCTCTTATTCGTTGACTTCACAACGTTGGCACTTTTATTAAATCTTGATTTGTAGGTTCAAACTAACAAACTAACACTTTTCGATAATAATTCTAATCTAAAGCAAGGGTGATGATCATTGAGAATGTACATCAATTTATCGTTCATAATCTTATTGTGGTATATGTATATTATAAGTAAAGACCTAAAGGGTGAGCAAAAAAAAATGCGTGGATTTTTAAAATTCAAATGGCGCGGCTTGTGTTAATAGTAGAAAAATGTTACGCATACCGTTAGATCCGCTATGAACTGTATTTTTTGGAAATATAAAAACGATTTCTGTGCTACGCATTGGTAAAGAGCTACGCGGTAAAATGTCCCAATTGACATAAAACTTGACTTGCGAGTATATTACTAAATTTTAGAGAATAGTGTGTGCAAAAAAACTGCGTAGATTTTTAAAATTCAAATTGCGTGGCTTGTGTTAATAGTAGAAAAATGTTATGCATACCGTTAGAACTGTTAAGAACTCTATTTTTTGGAAATATAAAAACGGTGCCTGTGCTACAAATAATATAGGAACTAGGTGGTAAAACGTTCCAAGTTTTACTCGCAAGCCAAGTTTTAAGTCGGTTGGGACATTTTACTACGTAGCTTCCTGACTATATGCAGCAGAGGAATCGTTCTTATATTTCCAAAAAATACACTTCATAGCGGTTCTAACGGTATGCGTAACATTTTTCTACTATTAATACAAGCCGCGCAATTTGAATTTTAAAAATCTACGTATTTTTTTTGCTTCTCCTTTATGATTGACTTACTGGCGGACACACCCAAAATGTAGAATCACCTCAGTTTAAAATGATAAAGCTAAATGTAGCTCTTGCTATAAGGAAATCAGGTAAAGTAAATCAGAAAGTAGTCAGGTGCATTAAAGAGAACAACAGGACAATTTGCACAATAGGACATAGATAGTTTGCCGCAACAACAAAAATAATGAAAATCACACACAAAAGCTTCTGACAGCTTAATTGAAAATCAAAGTTTGATAAAATTCATTTTTGTCTGCTAGCTTAAAGGTCCTTGCTATTTAGATGAGGTAGTTGTCTGGAATATAAAAATGTACATCATTTATATGCTCATAGTTTCTCTGTGTTTATAGTTTCAAATTTAAAGTAGAGTAATTCTTTATTCTGTATACACTGTGAGCCATAAATACGCTGATATTCTATATTCGTTTTCTTCTATGTAAAACTGAACATGATATTCTGTCCAAAGCAATCAAGGAAGGGAAAGACACAAGCCAAGATTAAAAGGTGGTCCTGAAAACATACAATTTCGACTATATTGTTTTAACTTATAGAAATGCAATTTATTTTAGTTAAATGATTTAGTTCATATAAAATAATATGTTTACAGGACGAACACAAAATTCAGCTGTCTACATTAAATAGTAGCAGAGAAAATCACATCATTAAACAATCTGGAATAGCCAAGATCCAATTTATTCACAGGGAAAGCTTCACTGAAGAAAAAATGTGTGAAATAAGTCTTTATGTGCACTGCGATATAACTTTGCATAATTGAGTAATGACTATTCCAGATTATTTGTAGACCTTCTTATTATTTGTGGGACTTCTTTTGTCGGTCAAAATTGTAAGCGAGCATAATCTTTACGTTCCACCGTTTGGCCGTTAGCAGCCTTTAAAGTTCATGGTGATAATCGTTACCAGGAACATTTCACCGTAAACTGCACAAGATACTAAAATTTAGTTGTAACGTATTTACACCTATATGGATGAAATTATTATGCATTTCCTTAAAAACTTTTATATTGAAACATTTGCCAAAACGTTTAGGTATTATGGTTAACATCCCTATCATCTTTTGTATTTTAATGGATAACAATGAATTATTTGGATTTCTACTAATGGAGCTACTCTTTAATCAATAACATTGGCCTTGCATCTAGGGGCTCTGTGTTCGAAGGAGCAGAGATGAGATTAAAAATAGCGGATCTACTGCAGTTCATGGTAAAATATTGCTGGTAACGAATATTACCGTGAACTGCAGTAGATCCAAAATAGCTTAAATCAATACCAAGACTAGAATCTAAAAATAAATAGCCTAGAACCATTAGAAGACCTGTATGAAGCTTATGTAAGATAGAGAACTCAATCGGTTTAGCAGTAATTGAGATCTTAAGCTATACCTTGACATAAAAGCCTTACTACTTTATATTATCAGACAAAATAGCCTTAAACAATAAGAGGACCTATATGAAGCTTCCATAAAATAAATCGGTATAGTAGTTATTAAGATCTTGAGATCTTAAGCTTCATACAAAAAAAACAACATATATTATAGGAAATTATAGGAAATATTTGATTATAATACATGATGAAATATTAATATTTTAAATGATTTCTTAATTCACACATTTCTTTCTTATTTATACATTTTCTTTTTAATACTTCAATTGAAAGTGGGTGTCGATTTCAACACTTCCTTCCTTCCAGTGCTTCAAGAGGCTTTTATGGTAAAAGAAAAAAATATTAACACTGAACATGTAAATAAAAAGAAAAAACGAGCATATAGTGTGAAAATAGTCAGACAGGCTGGCTAACTTGTAGAGTATCTGCGATTTTACAAATGTGTTTATATGTATTTCAAAACTTGTATTTGTTCATAAAGCTCACAATAACCTTACGTCCAGGGATTTTAGGGGATAAGACAATAGACGATAAATTGATATATATATTCCCAATGTTGATAAACAAAATAACCACGCTTGTCTAATTCATCGACTCAAAACCTTTGGGTAATTTTAATGATATTTTATATTGGATCCAAAATATTATTAAAAAAACTGAACCTAGTAATAGTGTCTAACTTTTTATCTTTGTGACGTAACAAAAATCCATCTCTTTTTTAGGGGTTTCCTTTCCCTCCTCCCCTCTCATCCTTCGATTTTTGTTTCGTCACAAAGATAAAAAGTTAGACACTATTACTAGGTTCAGTTTTTTTAATAATATTTTGGATCCAATATAAAATATCATTAAAATTACCCAAAGGTTTTGAGTCGATGAATTAGACAAGCGTGGTTATAAAACTTAATTTACCAGAGTAATTTACAGTCCAATGTCCCCTAGTAAAAAATGTGTTTATTTTGTGAAACAAGTATTCGTTGATATTGGACACAATAACCTTGTTCAAACTGTGAAACAAAGTAAATGCCATTGATGTGCCAAAGGGGCATATACCCCCGGAAAAATTCATTTACATTTACAAGTCAAAACTTCCTTGGAGGGGAGAAAAAAATATACTAATATCTACTAAAACAAGGATGACAACATCCATAAAAGCGAAGCACTGAAACGGGAGGACAAACGGACATAAACACTTGTATAGTGTTAGAACTTAATTATCATAATATAAATTTATAAGAGTCAAAGCAAAATTGTAAGTAAATTTGTTGTAAAACTGCTTGATACAGGATAATTTTTATGGACATACTTACATTTTTAGGGCTTGATTATAGAGTTGCTTCGCTTATTACATTATACTTTGTTGTCCCAGGAATCAATATACCAAAAATCAGATCAATCCGATGATTTGATCACATAAAAATTTGTTGTTAAAAAAGTAAAAAAATCAACATGTTTAAAATGGACGTACGGACATTTTGGTAATGATTATAGAGTTGCTACGCTTTCTAAATCGTACCTAACTACTAAAGGAATCACCATGCAAAATTTGAAATCGATAGGACAATTCTAACATGCCTAAATTAACGGAAAAAGCTATCCGTTACGGACGTACGGACGGACGGACGTACGGACGGACCGACCCTAATTATAGAAAAGCTTCGCTTTTAAAAACCTTTGAATAAATCAATTAAATAGCTGTAATTATATCATATTCTCTTCACGATAAGTATAAAGGAAATAGTAGCATTTGAAAAATTCTATAAAGTTGTGAGTAAAATTCCAGTCAAATGCAATTATTAATTCTATTGTTTTTAATTATTACCACACCCAAAGTATAATTAAACGCATATTTAAAAACAGCTTTACCTAATAAGCGCATTTGATAGAAATCTTACTCACAATATTGCAAAAGCTACTTTTTCCTTTTTTTGTGTATATTCCCCAAACCAAGAGACATGTTTCAGCAGTTTACAATATTAGCCTTGTATTAGTCAACTATGATTTGTTACATTTTAACTCTGAAGGGGTCTCTAACCCTAGAGAGACCTTGCCCAAAACCTATAATTGAATTAGTTTTGGTTCCAATTTTTTTTATGTAAGAATAGAACTAAGATAGGGAATTGTAGTTCTTACACTAATTGTTTGGAGGGATATTGCTTTTTGAAGGAGTTTTAAATCTTGTAATTGTTCACAATGCTCACTTTAAACTAGGATGACAACATTCATGAACAGTGAATCACAAAAATATGGATGTAGACAGGTAGTCAAAATGAGTCATTAGAAAGCTCCTAACAACTCAGTATAATATTAAGCATTTTACATAGAGCCGTATGGGAATTTTTTTTCTTAAGTCAGCCATTTATCTTTAATGGCAGTCGAGAAATTTAAAATTCAAATGTTTCAGACAGTTCAACAATTGGAATTATAGAGAAACTTTGCTCCAAAAAAATATTCAATACTCTACTCAATGATCTAACTATGTATTTCAAACAAGATTACAATTTATTTGAAGGTATTATAAAATCAAAGACTTACAAAGTCTAACGAATATTTCTATATTCTTGATGCATTCGTTTGAATATAAAATTATCACATGCATTCTTTACATTGTAAATCATATTGACAACATTAGCTTTGACGGCATTGTCAAGCTTCATACCATCCAGATCTTCCTTTTCTAAATTCTGAAGAAGTTGTTCTAATCTAAACCTTTCCTCTCCAAGAGGAATAATTTTGGATCTAAGTTTGATTGTTGTGTCAGAAAATGATTTGTGAATAAACTCCATTGAATTGATGGCACTTTGGATGGCTTTTTGTTGGTTTTGAAACAGCTCTTGCTGGAGTAGATTCTGTTGGTGTTCTAGTTCTCTTTGCTTGTCTGCCTTCTCTTTCTTAAGTTTCTGAAAACTTTTATCCATTGCTACTCCATCTGAGATAAACTTTTGCAGTTGTGTCTCAGAAATAACCAATTCCTTTCTCGCCTCCTCCATAGTCTGCCTAATCTCTTCAACTCGTGAGCCAGTAAGATAGTCTGCTAAGTATGAGGATAAGGCAGTACCTCCAATTACTCCTCCGATAACTGCTGATCCTATTGCAGCAAATTTACCAAAGTAAGGACCAACTGCGCAGTTAAAGAAGATTTTAGAAACACCACCTAGAATACCTTTCTTCTTGTTGCCAATCATATTTACTGTTGATTTGCCAACCAAAGAACTAAAAAGTGATGTAATTGAAGTAGCCGAACGCTTTGATCGAATATGTTGAAAGTCAATCTGTCTGCTTTGCGTTGTTGAAATCCTATGTGTTTCAAGACTATGTTTCATACTTTGCAATAGTTGATCTACAGTCTGAAGTAAATCATTAACTTGTTCTATGTAATCTTCAGCTTCAGGGAGAGTATCATCATTGAGATTAATAATATTAATCATTTGTTTTGTAGCTAATTTCAATCCAAATATTGTCTTATCTGGCCTTTGCTCTGTTGTATTTATTATCTGCTCAAGACCTGTTAACCTACTGATTGTACTTTTTGCAAATGATGTCAATAAGATTCTAGATGTTACAAGATTCTTTTTAATGTTTGAGAATGATTCAATGAATTGCTCAAAGATGTGATCATTTTGTATGCCAGCTGTCTGTAGATTAGTAGTGCTCATTCTCAGGTCCAGATCAATAACTTCAGTGGCAATATCAGCATGGTTCAGGTTGTTGAAAACCTGGTGCAATGCTTTGCCAGTTTCAACTAATGCATCCATGACATGATGAGCTATGTTGTCTCTTTCTGTAAAGTCTTGATGCACACTTACATCTGCAAATAAAAACTAAATTACTATTTCAAAGAAGGATTTTGGGCACTGAAACCTACAATCATTTAAGAAAACAAATGAGAAAATGGGGTGGCGTTTTTCTATGTCTAACAATTGCAGAGGACCAAAAACCTGCGGGGCCTATATCTACTAAATTCTAATCCTATCAATATATAACCTAAACCTTTACCGTAAAAAAAACAAAGAAAAACTAACCCCCTACCTTATTTTTATACAAAAAAAGGAGGGGGGGGGGGGGGTAAGTGCTTAACTCGGAGTTTTGAGAAAATACAAAATAAAAAAAACAAAAAGTTTTAATTACATTATTATACATTATATAGTAGTTGTATAAAATAAAAAAATCCTTGCCTGTAATGTCATCTTGATCATTGTGTGTTTGGGCTCCGAGGCTTTGAGCCTCTATAACCAGTGATTGACTCATCAGTAACACCATCGAAGGTAGCAGATTCGAAACAGTCACCATTGCTACTAAAAAATAGAAAATTATTATTTATAGATAAAAGTTTTTTGTCACTTTTTTATGTTAGAATGGAGAACAGTTATATAATTATACTTTGAAATTAAAATAGTGCCTGTACCACTAGCATCTGGGGGCTTTGTGCTCGAAGTGGATGTGCAGAAAAATAGCCTATAACCATCCTAAGACCTATGTAAAGCTTTCCTCAAAATCGGTTGAGTAGTTATTAGAATCTAACGCTACCGACAAAAAAAACCTTACTACTTTATATCATAGGATAAAGATCATAAAAACCTTTTTAGTAATCTTAATATTTGTAAGTTTAAATATATTTATCAGAATTTTTTTTATATAATTCTTCTTGTTTAAGTTAGGTTTACTGTACATAAGACATATTTTTGTAATTTTTAATATAACTAAAACTATAAATCTTTTACCTTTGCAAATAATTTTATTGAACTAAATTCTACTTTGGGTACCAAGTGTAGAAACTAAAATAGTTATTTTTCGCATCGTATTATAAACAGCTTTCGGCACCTCGGGGCTAAAAAAACTGGTTTTAATCTTATAATTGTACCTTTTTATATTCGTAGAAAGCTGGATATAATACGATGCTAGACATATTTTTTTCGTATGGATAAGAACCGGTTCCTATCCACCGGATTCGAATGAATACAAGAAATATGTTTACCTAGACTCTACTGACTTGTCAAGCAAATTATTATTTTGTATGTCTTATCTACTCCGAATTAAAACAACTACTAAAGAAATTCAAAGTTTCATCACATGTTTCAATCTGTTATAGTGTTTCCTAAATTTTTGTTAAATAAAAAGTTTAACAAGGATAATTACGTTCAAAAGAAGAAAACAATAAGCATACAAACAACATTTTTGATTTAAATGGAACAATTAATTAAATGGAGTTATAAGCAGAGATAAGATAATAGAAGATAAATTAACATACTTCCCTTATTTTGAAAAACAAAATCAATCCATTATGTAGATTGAGGTTATTTTTCTCCACCCTCCCAACGAAAAATGACTCGACCCCTTAAAATTATATTTTTCATTTATAACTAAAATTGACAATGCGACTTCCCCCCCCCCCCTCCCCTCCCATAAGTTCCCCTAGAGGCCACTGAGGGTGTTGCGGCTAGTACTACTATAAGTAACAACTTAACAAGGATGACAACATCCATAAGTAGCGAAGCACAAAAATTGTGGATGGGAATATGTAAAAGTAGATTTAAAGTGTATTTATTAAAATCAAGAATAGATTTATTAGGAAAACACGAAACCTTGTTTTATTTTGTATGATGAAGACGGTTAAAGTTAATTACATACTAGATGCACATAACAATGGGAAAAAATATTTTGAAACTGTTAATGCAAAAAAGTTTTAAAATTAGACCAAAAATTCCAAAGATATGGGGAAATATGTCAAACATATAAAAATAGCCCAAAACCTGCTAAAAGGCAGTTTGGCCGCCATTGTTTCTTTTCTTAAAATGCCAGAAATTTAATTTTAATATCTTTAACTGAAATTTTTTTGAAAATTGGACCATAAACACCAAAGATATGGGTAAATATGTGAAAGATATAAAAATAGCCAAAAACCTGCAAAAAGGCAGTCTGACTGTCATTGTTGTTTTCTTCAAACAACAGGAAATTTAATTTTGATATTTTTAACTAAAAAAATTTCGAAAATCGGACCATAAACACCAAAGATATGGGGAAAATTTGGAAAATATAAAAAATAGCCTAAAACCTGCTAAAAAGCAGTCCGACCGTCATTGTTGTTTTCTTCAAATGACGGGAAATTTAATTTTGATATCTTTAACTGAAAAAATTTCGAAAATCGGACCATAAACACCAAAGATATGGGGAAAATTTGGAAAATATAAAAAATAGCCTAAAACCTGCTAAAAAGCAGTCCGAACGCCATTGGTGTTTTATAGTTAATTGTGCTCCTTGATGATGGGAATGTTGTCAAAAAATTTCAGAATTCTATCTTTTATAGGAGCCGAGAAAATCACGTTTCCCCCAATTCATTAATTACGGACGGACGGACGGACAGACGGACGGACGGACAGACGGACGGATAGACGGACGGACGGACATTGTGAATTATAGAGTAGCTTCGCTACTAAAAAGAAGAACATTTATTTATATCTGTTTCCCCCAAGGGTGTTTATAACAAATTTTTTGTTAAAAATCAAAATGATGATTTCATTTAAAAACTTTTTTTTTTAAATGACGTCAATAATCTTAATGATGTTTCCCCAAATTAAAGATAATTTTTACGTTCAGAAGCATCTTGTAAAATATAAAAGTTTCTCTGTCCCAATATTGTGGTAGAACTCTGTTTTTCGTAAGTAGCCCCCCCCCCCCCATTCTCACATCACTTGCCCTATTAACAGCAGAGAAACATTTATTTTAGAAGTAAGGCTTTATGTATCTAATGCGTTTGTCCTTCTTTAGTTTTTTCTGTTACACGTTTTATTATTACACTAGCGGCTTCGCCCCTAGCCTCTAGGGGCATTGCCCAAAAAGGTTTGATCAAACTATTTTTTTTTGTATTTTAAAAGAAAAACCTAAATTTTTTTTTTTTGGGGGGGGGGTAGTCGACCTTACTATTTTAATTTTAGTTTTAAAAAGAAAAAGAAAAAATATTTTGGGGGGTATTTTTCATTTTTTTTTGCGGGGGTTGGGGGTGTCCCCAACCACCCAAGAACATAGTTATAAATCTTCCTGGGACCTATGAGAAGCTACCCTGTAAAGGAGAACCCGATCGGTTCAGCGGTTAGCGAGATCCTTCGCTACAAACAGACAGACATCGTTCTACTTTGTATTATAGACACGCGGCTGCACCCCTATCAAATAGGGGCTCTATATTCGTAAGGATATGTATTCTTATGGAAGGACACTAGGCTATAGCATAAAACAATACCCAGGCTATTTACAAAAATAAAATAGCCTAAAACCATATCAGGGCTTATACAAAGCTTCCCTCTAAAGAAGAACCATATCGGTTCAGTGGTTAGCGAGATCCTTCGCTACAGACCAAAAAGCTTACTACTTTATGTATTAGGATTATTTACTGTATTTTTTCCGGGAGGGAGGGAGGAGATATTGGGTTGTTTATTGCACTAGTCCCCAAAGTTTTATAATAACATTTTCTTATTCGTTGGCTAAACAACATTAGTGTCTTTAAATTTTGATTTTATTAAGTTGGGTGTCCAAATGTTTCAACCTCTTATTTTAATGTAATCTACAGAAGTAGTAAATTTGGGGATGTACATCAATTTATCTGTATCTTATCCCTTTAGATCTCCGATTTTATCATAATATTAAAGAACAGAATGTGATAGGTTTGGGGGTTTCATACACACCCTAAATAGTCTGTATGGGGATTTGTAAATATTTGTTTCTTAACAAGATAAAAACAAAAAGTGTCCCTGTGTTAATTATATACTGTTGATTATTTGGCGGATAAAAAGTAAAGTTTCTAGGGAAAGAACAATGGATAAAAATTGGTTGAAATTAAAAGTTCTAGATCAACACTTTACATCTATAAATACAATACAAATATATACTATAATTCTACCCCCCCCCCCTTAATTTGAAATAAATATTCTAAAATATTTTTTTTTTATAAATAGACGGGAGCCGGGGGATTCGATTCTAGAAAGGCACTATAGAAGAGAGCTATCTCACTATGCCTGCCTTAATTGTGTTGTTTTAATAGAATATTAATATAAGCTTCGCTACTTATGGATATTGGTAAACCTTGTTAGATTCTAGTAGTAAGATGAGTAAGATGTAGGGAAAAGCTAACCCCCACTCCTTATTTTACATTTATTTCAAAATAAAGGGGGGGGGGGGGAGGTCAGTTATCGATTCTCCCCTTAAAGGAAGGCATAATTTCTTTTATTTCAAACTATTAATGTATTTATATATATTTATTTATCATCTATGGAAAAATTTAAAAACTTCGGATATAGTCCCTTTCGAGGCAACGGCTCTGAAGGGGCTTTCGACGTATTCATAATAGCTTTAGATAGGTTATTTCAGTTTAGGTGATCGCCCTGCAGGGTCAGAAATCCCCACAGGTGCTAGAAATAGGAGAAAATCTACTGTGAAAATACGAAGAAAGGAACCTTAAGAGGAGTCTCCACGAAAGAGACTATACCCAAAACTTCTAGAAGTCATTCTTCTTTTTTCACCTTTTAAGTAATTTATTTAATCATCCATCTGTTAATCAAATGTATATTTATTACATTCATTATATGATATTATAATTCTTGTAAGAGAAGCAATTACAGTATGTGAAGAGAAAGAAACTTTGTAAAAATATTTTCATTCTTAACAAGTCTGAACAAAGTTTAGATCAAAGAAGTTTTTTTCATTATTATACAGAAGAAACAGTATTTAAGATGTTTCCTTATTTTTTAAATCAATTTCTATGGTGTCTCAAAAGAATTATTCTAATTATATAATTGTCCTAACACAAAAAAACATTACTTAACCAAGGGGGGGAGGGCGAAAGTCGACTTACTACTTACAATTTTTGTTTTAACGTTTTCTTAACAACCTTTGGGAATTTTATTGAATTTAAATTGGTTGTTTCATTAAGTGTCAACGTTTCAATCACTAATTGTAATCTAAAGAAGGCGTAATTTTGTGTATCATTATTTGGGATGTACAATGTACATACATTGATTTATCGACCATTGTCTTATCTCTTTAGTTCCTCAAATATTTCTTTTAACATGAATGGATATAGCAACAAAAGAAAAAAAATATTCCTTCGAGATTAGAAGCTTTAAAATTATCTTAATTATTGTAAAATACATTCAATAAAAATCACCATTGCCAATAAACCCTAAAATATTTCTAAGTCCAGGTAATAAATCACAGGTCACACTTCCAAGTGAAATAAGAAGCGAGTTCTAGGATCATATTTTGTCCATCTGTCTGAGTGTGTGTAGCATATGATCTTATTACAATCGAAGCGCTGGAAAATATCATGTGTGACGTCACTAAGATACACTCTTTTTTAGAGGTTTCCTTTCCCACTTCTCCAATCATCCCTCCTTTTTAGACGTATTTTTATGATGCAACACATGACACATTCCAGTGCTTAATTAAAATCTGATATGACAATGAATATCATCTTATTTTGATTTATTGACTAAGCTGCTTATAAAAAATGAGGTCAAACATAAAAATGACCAATGATTGGCAGGTATTCATTATAATTGACCAATGGTAAAATGTGTACCTGCCTATCATTGGTCATTTGTATTGTATGGCATAATTTTTTTAGACACTATAAGCTTCCTCTTTATTTATAGCTGTTAAATTATTACATTGAATACTGTAACGTCAGGCCCTACAACCAAGGATAACACATGTGGACTATGTCTGAGTCTTCTTTTCTGTCCGGATACCCATATATTATGAAGTAAAGTCCACATACAACCATTCTTGTCTGAAAGTAATAATTTATTTGTGCATAGGATGAGTTGCGTCTGTTTTCCAAGACATATCTCGGGAATAGTCCCTTTCATAACATCACCCCATATAAGGCGATTCGTCGTATTTTGAAAATGGCTTTTTTTAGGTTAGGTTAGGTTATATTGGGTTAGGTGATTGCCCCACAGGGTTAGGTAATTGGCCCCGCAGGGTTAGAGCCCCCCTCAGGGGCTAGAAATAGGAGAAAAGCTACTGTGAAAAATATGAAGAATCCCCCCATAAGGTGCGATGAAATGAAAGGGACTATACCCCCTTATATATACTCTTACTGTTGATATAATGCATCTGACATGGCAGCAGTGGGATGTTTTCAAGATGACCGAACTCTTGATCCAAGTTTTGACTTTGTCGAGACACCAGGGGAGCTATAGTAGACCAATCTTGAATGTTTATTGAAAGCTTTTAGCATAACAAAGAGATAACTTTAAAGAACTTAGGGTCAATCTCTCACACAGATCTTATCAGAAGGGCAAAATTGGTCACCTTAAAAGCATCCCACCTTAGTTATAACATTGTTCCGACCAAAACAGAACCAAACACTTCTCCAACGATGCATGTAATGATTCAGTCCAGGCTATATAAAGGGTATTGTAAATTTGTAATATCAGTTGACTATAATTCCTGCCGAGAGACTTGTAATTTATTGACTTTCTATTTCATCCTTTATCAGACACATATTTCACTCATTTTTTACAAAATTTATGTCACTATATTTTTAGTCCACTGAAAAAGTGTTGGTGCTTTTCCTCAAAGTACATTACACGCCTCCGTATCCCCATTATTTTTTTAAAATGAAGAGGGGGCTTTAACCCTGTGGGGCTATGGCACCCTATTCAGTTTTGCAGTTTAGCTGGATGTTAATTCCTGCCCTGTACCTAATGTGACCTAGCATAATATGACCTAAAGTAAAAAATACAATTATAACAACTTCCCCCCCCCCCCCCATATCATAATTCATTAAAAACCCTAGAGGTCTATTGAACTTACCTAGGCACTTTGACTGAAACCACTTTTTATTCTAGCTTCTTCATTTGATTGGTTGGTTTCTTTGTAGACAATGTCAAACAATGTATATTGAAAATCTTTGCTCATAAAAAAGACAGACGGGAAAATAAAAAAAGATCTTTTGTTTTCTGAACAATACTGTACATTTTTTGTTCTAGTAAAGTTAATAATACAAAGATTAAAATAGAAAGCGCAGCTAATCTTTAATTAGAAGCTTTTTAAAGTGCCTTTAAAAAAATGACATCATGCAAGAAAAACTACCAATGATAGGCCAATACACAGACTAAATTACCAAAAGCAGGCCAGTATACATTTTAATGGACCTATGGTAGGACAGTTTTACGTCATTTTTATAGGCACTATAAAAAGCTTCCTTTTATAGAGGTCTGGCAATCCCCTCGAGTATGAATTTCATGGCTACTTACAAGTGTGGAGTTCTGTATTCTTTGTAAATTCTCCTAGATAAGACAGAGAGACATCCTGTTACTTGCATGTAAAGATACCTAATAAACCAAGAATATAGACAGACAAAACCTAATAAAAATGCTGAAACCTCATTATTATTTGAATTATGGTGAAAACAAAGGAATTTCTTTCTTAGGTAATGTCCCATAAAGTGTATAGCGAGCACACAATACCCCCCTCCCCAACCTCTAATTATTTAAATAAGTTGAAAATAAGGGTAGGACAATTTATTTCGTATGCTTAACACAACTTGGCCTAAAGTAGGATAAAATTATTTATTTTCAATTCATTTCAAAATAAAGAGGAGAGGGTAGGTATTATTGTGCTAGACATTATTTAGGGAACGTCCCGCCAAAATCATAATATAAACTTGATAGTAACTTCATTTTTAAAATAAAGATACTTAGGATAATAAAGTTATTATTGCATTATCTCTATAACTAGATGTAAGCCTGTATTAAGAATCCAACAAAGAATTAAAAATTTGCACTAATTCCAATATAGAATTCTTGAACATTGTCTCTGTTGTCTGAGGCCTTTTGTTGAAGCAACTTATAGGGCCTATAAAAATGACGCCATACAATTCAACTATAATAGGCCAGTATATATTTTACTATTGGTAAATCAAAGTTAAGTTTCGAATTTTTGATTTTCTGTACTCTTAAAATAAAAACTGAAATATTATTTTGATGTTCTATTAATGGTTATAAAAAACAAAGAAAATAAGCCATTAATCATTAAATTCTGATAACATAAGTGGGGTAAAATTGCTTTCAAAAAAGTTCTCATAAAAAACACACTGTATAAAAGATTACATTGCCAGATATCCGTCCGGATATTGAAAAATAGCTGGATATCCGGCCCAACCCTAGTAATTAGCAACTAACAATTTTAAGCTCTAAGTTTGATCCTAAGTTTGATCCTACTATCTTTTTCATTCCAACCCAAGGGCATCTTAGGAAAGGTTGTTTTTTTAACTCATGAAAAATTGCGACAACATTTGGCAATCAAATGCATTGAAACGAACCCTAACGACATATGCGAACACAGTAATAGTGTCTGACTGATTATGACGTAAAAAAAAATTAGCCAATAAGAGGCCGTTATTGACCAATGGTAAAATTTATAGTGGCCTCTCATTGGCTAATTTTTTTTGTTACTTCATAATCAGTCAGGCACTATTACTGTGTTCGACATATGCACATATAAATCATCAATCAATCTATCTAAGTGGGCCTGCATTGTCTTTGCATGAAAACTGGTGGATTTGCAATTTCTTAACATGACTTGCAGTTTTTTCTAAGTAAGGTGTTTCTACACAACAACTATAATTGTGTGTGTGTGTGCCAAGTAAGATCTTAAAAACGAACTAAAGTACATTCTTAAGATACTCTTAATAAATAGATAGACAATCACTTTAAATAAGAATTCTTAGCAAAAACTTCGCAATCCGTCAATCTGTCGTAAGATTGTCTATTATACTCTATGTAACTTACAAATTGGTATATAAAATTATGCCTAGTCATCCAGGCAATCACCATTTCAAGTTATAAAGATTAAGTTGATATGCCTTTCTATTAATGATTATAGAGTTGCTGAAATAATATATTTCATTGTTTATAATTGAATCACGAAACCTTTCAAAAAGAATTAAAATTTTTGTTGGTTTGCTTGAATCTTTAAAATTGTTTTGTAAAAAGATGAAGTAGAATAATTTATCTTAATATTGAAGTTCTCTTTCAAATTATCAACTAACATTAATCATAGTTATACAATGCGGTACATTATACAGGGAGGGAGGGGGCTTTGGGCGCTAAATTGTTCAGGTACCCAAAGTTTTATAGCTGAGTTATCTTATTTATAAAAAAAACTTTGGATAACTTTATTGAAACTTTATTGCTTAGTTAAAAAAGTGTTTTAACTTTACAACCAATAATTTAGTCTGCTAAAGAAGTATTTTTGTGTATCAGCCTATGTTAACCCAAAGTAATAAATAAACAAACTTAAAGTGGGTAGGGCAAAAATTTCATTTTTTTTATGAGGAGGGTGGTTTCCCGTTAATAAAAAGAGAATAGCTTAGATCTATTTTAGGAGATTTTAAGCAGCATCATCATTGTTTACGAATGTCAATTAATTGTCTTATCCCTTAATACCCCTGAGTCTTGCAAGATTAGTATTTGTTTTTAGGTATTTTTTCCTCCCCCCCCCCCCTCCCCCCCTATTCTCTCTCCTATCTACAGTAAATTAGACAGAGGTCAGCCGTAACTAAATTATATTAATATTCCCTAGGGTCTAGGGGGAGGGGGGAAAGGTGAACAATCACACACGTGAATCTAAAATAATATTGTTCGGATCTCATTTTGTTCTTTATGGTTTTTTATACATAATTTCAAAAACTAATTAATAATTATAATTGATTTTAACAAGCATTTAAAAAATGATTTTTCAGAATGGAAAAGAGCATTTTTTAATCCATCAAAAATTAATAAAATTCTGATCAATTCTCAACGTATGTACTACTTATAGAAAATGAAATAACTTCCCACCCTTCTTATAGATAGAACCAAAGATAAGTCCTATCTTATAGGACATATATTTGTGCTAGCTTATCAACAAGAACATAAATGATTATAACAAAAATGACATGAATCCAGAGAGAGAGGGGAAAATGGGCTGTTTATTACACTAGTTCCTAAAGTTTTATAATAACGTTTTCTTCTCGTTGGCTTTACAACTTGGTTGGTTCATTAAGTTGAGTTTCAAACGTTTTAACCAATAATTTACTTGCACCTATTTTTATTTGCCATATGAATAAGAACAATTATATTATACATTGGTATAATTATATAGATATATATCTTTCTATTGTTCTATGCTTAATATGTATTAATTATACGCTATTGTAAGCAACTATATAGTATAATAATACCGGAGGAATAATTTAATTTTTAACAAGAAAGATCCTTTGAATAAAAAAGCCCAACAAAAATATAAATTTAACAGTAAACTGTAATACAGTAAAGATAAAACATTACTTAAGTGTAAAAAAATCACTATAAATTACTATAATACGTGTTTCTTAACAGGACAAACTTTTCTTAGGCTTTGTACTTTTACTATTGTTCCTACTTGTTCTAGGAACCAGATAATAAAGGGTGTGTAAAAAAATGCGGACTTTCTCAAAATTGAAATTGGGCGGCTTGTGTTAATAGTAGAAAAATCTTACGCATACCGTTAGAATCACCAAAAAGTATATTTTTAGGAAATATAAAAACGATTCCTGTGCTACGTATAGTTTAGGAGCTACGTGTTAAAATGTCCCAACTGACTTAAAACTTGACTTGCGAGTAAATTTTGGGACATTTTGACATTTTACCATCTGGCTCCTAGATTATTTGTAGCACAGAAACCGTTCTTATATTTCCAAAAAATATAGTTCATAACTGTTCTTACGGTATTTTTAACATTTTTCTACTATTAATACAAGCCGCGCAATTTAAAATTTAAAAATGTAGGCATCTCTTTTTGCAAAAGTTGGGACATTTTAACACGTAGCTCCTAAACTATACGTAGCAGAGGAATCGTTCGTATATTTCCTAACAATAGACTGTTTAGCGGTTGTAACGGTATGCGTAACATTTTTATACTATTAACACAAGCTGCGCAATTTCAATTTTAAAAAGGTCCGCATTTTTTTTGCACACCTTTTAGATTGATTATACAAGCAAATTGCTCTCAAAAAGGCTAATAAATCTAAAATTCCAAATAAAATTACTACAATCTATTATTTATCCATATATTAAACATCCATTAAAGCAACAGAAATGCATTTATAGATATATATTATTTCAGTTTACTATTTTAGTGGAAAAGATAATTAATAATTGTTTGTGTCTGTCTTTCTGTCTGTCCTTCTGTTTTATGATGGTACCCCGATTTGAATACTACTGATCAACCCTCCACTTTCAATTTTAGTTTTGAATGAACACACACACACACATCCTGTTACTTTTACATTATTAGGATATAATTCAAAATAAAAGTATAAAATAATTGAATATTCAATCAAATGCTTTGCTGAAATCGAATTTTCTTTGAATTAGCACTGAGTGATCATCTGATTATTAGAAAGTTAATTTTTTTTTCTGAAACCAAACTTTCCACTTTGGATCCCAATAGTTTTATATTTAAAACAAAAAATAAAACAAAAACTTAAAACGTACTTTTTAAGACTTGACTACAGAGATGCTTCGCCCAGGAATATGCTTCGCCTATAATGTTTAAATTAAGTTAATCGAATGATTACACATACAAAAAATTATCTTTAAAAAGCCAAACGTTATCACGATTAAATGAACATATGCACTTTCTATATAGTATTGATTGGTTGCTACGCTTTTAAAGTTGTACCTAGCTGTTTTAGAAATCATCATGCAAAGTTTGAAACGGATGGGACAATTCTAACGTGCCAAATTTTACGACAAGACGAAATGTAGGAAAGCTTTGCTTTAAAAATATACCTTTTCATCCCTCCCATATGAATATGTAGGCAAAATATATCTGTGATAAATATAATATAGCAATCATTGATATACAGTATAACAAGAATGACAACCTCCATAAAAGCAACGAATTTTTTTACCTTGTTAGGTACTTTCCCTAAAAGTGTCTATCGAACACTGACACACCCCTTTAATTATGCCAATCCACTGTAGGGGGCCTGAACCCAGTGGGTCCTATACGTTTAGTACCCCAATGCGTAATGGCTACCCAGTACCCAATAAAATCTAACGTAGGGGGAGATTGAAGGGGGTGTTGAAGATTTATTTCGAACTAATTATACATAACAAATTAATGGCTTTATATACAACAGATTACAATATTGGGTTAGGTAGAAAATGGGTGTGGAGAGAATGGGGGGCTGCAGGCCAGGTGAATGGCAGACGGGCAGGCCCCTGTGGGGGTAAGGCAGACGTCCCCCCAAAAAAGGGTAGGTTATCTGGAACATGAAGGGGGAGGGGCAACTCCCTCCCCACATCGGCGGGTGATAAACTTTGACTGCACTATCTGGCGGTCACAATAGAAGAAAGGGTTGGCTTAGGAATGTGATGGTTAGGGGATTAACCACCTGTGCATTTTATCGGGATCCCCGGAGCGTAGCATGCTCTGGGAAGTGACAGTCTGTCCGACTACCACAGAAGCACAATCTGTACCACTTTCGATTCCTGTGACGTCATATTCTCCATCTCTTTTTTAGGGGTTTTCTTTCCCACTTCTCCTCTCATCTCCCTTATTTTATGACGTCACAGAAATTAAAAGTGGTGCAAAAGTGGTACAGATTGGGCAGCGTCTCAAATTATTTAAAAAAAAGTAAATTGGGTGGGCGGAAGGAGAGAGTGCGTTTCTGTGCCCAACACTGAAGGAAGTTGCCAAATTATTTCATAAACATACGAAAGTGTATAAAAGCTTCGCTTCCAAGAATCATTGATTGGTAAAAATAAATAAATATACTCTGAACATGAACTTGCATATATGATTAATTATTTATATCATTTATCTATCTATTTTGTTAACAGCAAAGCTTTTCTATAATCTATCATTTTACTTCTTTATATAATCAGAACCTTTTCTGGACCTACAAGAAGCTTCACTGTAAAGGAACATCATATTAATTCAGCCAGCAGTTAGCGAGATCCTTCACAAGACATATACAATCATTCTGTTAATTTTATATAAGTAACATTAAAAATAGAATATGGCGAATACCTAGGCCCATAAACAGTTGCGATAGAGTTGTAACATGTTCAGTTAAAATAACCGATTGCTCTTTATAATTACAATCTGTCTTCTCTGGGCGTGGTGTCGTCCTTGTCTAATGTAATTTGCATCTATTATTATTTATTCATACCAAACAGTATAAGGAAGATATTTCATTAATAATCTTATTTTATTTTTACTTCTGTACGTTTAGAAGCTACTCTGAATGTTTAAAATAAACCCAAAATATAAATACTTATTGTAGTATAAAAGTATAAGGTCATTGGCCATCGATCTTACAAACCCCCTTTTTTCGGTGCTCTACTAGGCATTTCGAGGGAAACCCCCACTCTTGTTTATAAGCATGTAAAACTTATGATCTAGAACATTTAGGACTTTACAACAAAGATTGTGTAATTAAATGGTTAGACAAATTTAGAACGTAATGTATTTTAGATTTATAATATATGTCAAACGTTTTGTTGATTTCAAACTGCTATAAATATATTGTTATTACATTTGGTTCAATAACTTTGTATATAAGGTATGCTCGTCCGTACGTCTGTCTGTAGGTAATAGTGTAGGTACTAGTGTCCTTACTTTTCATTTTTAAAACCTATTTCTAGCCCTACAGAGCTTGATCCCGAAGGGTTAATTTACAAGCATGGCTATTCAAACTTTTACTTAACCTAAAATATTACATTGAAAAAGTAAAAAAAAAATATTACTATGGGCATAGTTAATCCAGCCTAACCTACAGATATTTGTTTTACTCTTTACTACGACGTATTTTCATCTCTCTCTCTCTCTCAAATATAAAAATATATATATTCAAGAAAATATTGAATGTAATATACCCTTGTTAGACTTTTGTTTCTTGTTATATCGTCAATTACCTCATAAGGGCGAGGATGCAGTCCAAGACAATAAAACGTCAGGTCTAACATCCAAGGATAACTAAGGGCAACCAATCTCTCCTTTTCTGTCCAAACATCCAGGGTAATAGGTTAAGTAACACCCAACAGACAACCAACTCTTTGATAGTATGTTCTTTTTCTGGAAGTCCAAACTGAGCATGGTGATAAGATGCCCCTATTTTGAGCCAAGGAATTCCTCCTACTCTAACTCTTAATTTCGCGCATCTGACAGGACAGGACAGCAGCTGGAACCATTTTTACCGCAGTCAGCTAAGATTAAAACCCATAAATTCCCCGACGACGAGCGGATGTGCAACATGTTAAGCCACGGTCGTTGTAGCAACATTTTTAAATGTGGTAGATTTATGTATATGATAGATATAATATCGACTTTGTAGCACCGTGTCGATTATATGTCAGTAGGGACCACTTTTATACTATGTAGTCGACGGATTAAACTATATGTCAACGCAATGGTTATAGTCTAACAGAGCCAAACAAACACACACATACACACACTCTCAGACAGTGCAGCAGAGGGCTTAGGGAGAAAAATACGGGAAAAAAGGGTGGGGTAATTTTTCTTCGTTGTAAGGTGTAAGGGTAACATTTTTCAGAGCACTTTTTTTTCAGGGATACAGGAGATAGGACATTTGATGATACTTTCCATATGTCTGTGAGAGGTTGTTACTATTATTTGGGGGAAAGAAAGGTATGTAGATTGATTTTTTTTTCATTTCCTTCCATCTTTTTTTGTGGCTTAATTACAACAATATGTTTACCTCTAAACAAAAAAACCTTATTATTTTATATAAACAGAATCGCCTCTAGAATATAGAGTTAGGGGATGGAGGGGTTAGTTAAATGGCCTAAAACCATCCTTATACATTTATAAAGCTTCCTTTTTAAGCACAACAAATTAATACACAATAAAATTCTGAGATCTTTGATAATAAAATTTCTATTTGTAAGGCTGACTAATTTAAATCTATTTAATATAAGAGATGAATTTCTGATTTCAATTATCTATCTATTAAATTGGTGTGTAACTACTATTATATATCTTTCTAACTTTGTCTTGTTTTTAAATAAAGGCGCTACAGGCATCTTGCCTCTGTGTGTGTGTGTGTGTGTGTGTGTGAATTCATCTGTTCTTCCCACCGTCTCTCTTTACATCACACACACACAGAAAAAGTTCTTAGCTCACCTTAGCTCCGAGACGACACTGTGTGTGTGTGTAGAGAGAGAGAGAGAGAGACCAACAGCTTTAACAGAAAAACCATCTCTCTCTGCACAATGTGCTAGGGATCAAAGTAAGTTAAAGCTAGAATCATCACTATAAAATGTGGAGGTTTACTACCCGTCCACTCCCGTTTTATTGTAATTAAAAATCTTAGAGTTTTTTTTCTTCTAAAAACAAAATCTCCCAAAGGATATCTTTTTCTCTTTTAAAAAAGCCTAAAACCTGCTCCTAACCAGTTCCTAACTTCCCAACTTGAGTACTTGTATTAAACACCACTTATAAGACTTTGCATTAATCCTCCTCTCGACTTATTTGTTTCAAAACACAAAGTGAACAATCTCACTCTCTCTCTCTCTCTCTCTCTCTCTCTCTCTGTATATCTGTGAAATATGGTTCAAAATAAGGAGGAAGAAAGAGCTACGACTCACGTATATATCCTCACACACACACACAGAATATTGAGAGGAAGAGTGTGTGTGTGTATTTAGTATTGGCAGGAGAGCCAGCGCGAACACACCTCTCCATTGCAGCAGCGGACAACAAGCGGTGGCCGACCCAGCGGCCATCGGAGGATGTCAGGCGGATTGCCTTTACATCCTCCAACATCAACGACAACAGCTTCCGCGGCGCCAGCCGCCGCGCTAACAGCTAGTACCACAACCGCAAATGTAAACAACAACATTTTGAACCTGAACTCTAATCAGCAACAGCATAATTTTAATTATTCTAACCACCGTCGCGACAGATCTCAGTCCCTAAGTTATCCTAACAAAAAGGCGGGAGTGAATTCAAGTGTTGCGACGGTAGTCACCGCCGAAGGCGGCGTTTTGGTTGTTAATAAGAATATAAACAACAGTAATCTTAACCGACCTCCACCCCCCTCACCTGCGCCCGAAGGTAAATTGGGCAGTTGTGTTAAAAAACCACCTCAAATTTCAGTGAAACAACAACAACCGCCAATTGTTATATCCCAGAAAGTTGCGCCTAGCGTAGGCAGCCGAGTTCTAATGCCAGCACCGCCTCCACCGCCTGCGCCCAGCACCCCACCGCCGTCCGCTAAAAATATACGGCGCGGCGATGTTGTAGCGCGGCGGGCTAGTGCCAGTGCCGCGCTCATGTCCTCCCCCCATATTGTACCTAGCCACGGGGTTATGGTTCCGACTTCCCAACATTTGGGCGGCGGCGGTATTATCCCTCTGGATTATCATGTGATTTCTAAGATTGCCAGCAGCGGCGTCTCGCCCCACCTTGTGGGTGTACCTGGCGGCTATGGCCCTGCCGGCGGGCTGCCAGGTGGGCCTGCTGGTCCCTTCACAGCTTCAGCCATACAGGATGGTGTTTCACTACAGGTTGGTCAACACCTTATAACATTATTGTTGTGTTCAATTTGAATTCTATATCTTTTGATATATTTTCTTTCACTCTCTCATTCTCACTTTATCTCTCTCTCTCTCTCTAAAAAACATTCTCTTTTAATCTTCTTGAAATTCTCTATCTCTATCTTTTGCTCACCTGAGAGAGGCTGATCTACGCACACACAAACACACATAAACACATACACATACACATACACACACACACACACACACACACACACATGATTACACACCTTCTTTCCTCTCAAAATCTAAGAAAGATATTGGTATACCATAAAAAAGTAAAGATTTTATTTTCTGTAGTAATTTTTTTAACCTTCTTAGCTGTTTCCGAGATCTTACGATTTATACACATTTAATAGATTTTCTAACATATAAAGGCCCCTATACAGGTCGAAGCCTATAGCTAAAATCAATTTTAGGACTTATGACAATATTCCTTAAATATCAAAACCAAATTTTCCAAGCAGTTTTTAAGATCCTAATGTTTTTTTTGATAGATAACTAGAGTTATTAAAATTCAAAGTTTAGATAAAAAAAATAAAATAACTTTCTCGTATTCATTCGAATCCGGTGGATAGGAACCGGTTCTCATCCATACGAAAAAACTATGTCTAGCATCGTATTATATCCAGCTTTCTTCACTCTTCTTCTATATCCAGCCTTCGGCACCTCGGGGCTAAAAAACTGGTTTTAATCTTATAATTGTACATTCTATATCCGCGGAAAGCCGTTAATAATACGATGAAAGAAATAACTATTCTTATCTTGTTACTTGGAATTTTAATTCAGATTTTAAGAGATCTTTTTATTTAAAAAATGTCACTGGTTTAGATTTTATCCAATTCAAAATTTACCTTATTTATTAAATTTCAAATATAAATATAATTTTTCTTTTCAAATTTGATAATACATTGTATACTTTGCAAAGTTTTATAATAATAAGACAATTCATTCATTGCTTAATGAAACCTAACCAAAATTAGGATATGAAATAAAAATGTTTTTTTTTTTCTAAAACGTTTTTTAATATCTCTTTCTCAATTCCTACTCTTATTCTTAACATATATAAATAGATGTATATAATATATATATGGGATAAAATCTCTCTTATATATTCTATTTTCCCTCCTACAACTACATATTCTTATTGAATTCAAACTGAATTTTTTTTTCTCATCACACCTTGCATTTTCACGTCTTTTGTGAGAAAAAAGAATATTTCAATTTTTTCCTAATTTATTTCATGTGGTTAAAGCTCTAAAATATGATTTTAATTCGATAACTAGGACTTCTCTATGCATCAAGTAGTAAAATACATATATGGGTGTTTGTCTGTATTTTTTAATAGATTTTCAAAACTTTTGTTTTCTATATATAGAGTCTAAAATTTTATACATGAAGTAATCTTATTTCAATTCAAAACATTTTCAATTCAATACATACACAAGTATTCGATTTTTACAATGAAAATTTTTATATGAAAAAAGTTTCTTTAATTTTTTATATTTACATTTCATAAGGATACTAAAATCCAGCCAGAACCAAAAACTTAATTGACTCGAAATTTTGTATTTAAACAGCAAAATCTTCTTAAGAATTATTAACTCTTAAAGATCGGGCACTCCTTTTCTAAACCCTATTAAAACAATTTCTAGTTGAGATAGAGGGCTACAAATTTTTGTGCAGTTTGTTAGTTATATAGAAGGGAAGAATACAAAATAATTAACCTGATATTTTGCTTCATTACCTCTTTTATTTTGCAACCTTTATCTCTAGGTCTTTTTTTTACACAAAGAAACCTCTTAATCTGTTACTAATAGAGTCAGAGTTCTGAAAATATAATTAGGGTTAGTTCTACTTTAAAGATAAGGAGTCACAAGCAGTTAGACATCAAACTACTTTGTTATAAAAACAAAAATTTAGAAACGTTTTGTGATTTTTAATCTAAAGTAATGTGGCAATTTTGATATTTTACCTCACAATGAATTTATTACCTTTAGTTCGTCCTGCCATTATTATCAGGAAGCGTGGCTTCTCTAAAACTAACATTAATTTTGAATAAGTTTATTGGTCGGTTTTCCTCAAAGTCCCATATCGAACAAATAAATTAGAAAAAATAGAGAGGTAGTTTTGTGTGTTTTTCTTTTCATTTAGGTCAAATTAGGTTAGGTTATCTTGGGTACTGGGTAATCCTGCAGGGTTAGGGCACTGCATGTATGGGTCCCTTTTTTTAACATCTTCTGGCTGTGGTTCAATATACCCCCCTTAGTTTATAATTAATTATAAAGTTAAGAGGGGGTTTCTATGCTCGCTAATCACCGTTTATTCTTTCTTTCATAATCATCCTAAATAATATTAATTTGCTTTTTATATTCTTAATTCTTAGCTTTATTTTCCAGCAAAATTTTCTTATTGACAGTGTTGTCCTTGTTTATTATTATGGTGAGCTCAAAATTGATTCCAAGTCCTGCCAAAACCTAAATCATATTCATGATTTCAAACAACAATGGCATACATATAAAATCTAAAGAGAAACTATTTTCCCAGTTTTTTTTGTTTAAAAATACTAGCTTTGGACCTGGACATGTTTTATGCTATTTTTCAAGGCAGGGCAAATTCACAATTTTAAAATTTATAACACTACTTTTTTATTTTAGTCCATTTGCACATGAGTTGCATAGCTGAAAACTTAAATAAAACAAAGATAAAAAAAAACACTAAAAAGAATCAGAAAGAAGAACCGACAAACATTAACAAATAAATAGTCACGATATTGCTTGATATAAGATGCCAAATATGGACATACTTACAATTAAAAACTTGATTATTGAGGTGATGTTAATTTTCAATCACTATTCTTAAATTAAAGTTTATATGCACTTTATATGAAGTTAAAAATTGGGTTTTAAAGTTTAAAAAAAACTTTCTGGAAAAGATGATATTGTTTATCAACTTTCTAAATTGTACCAAACTGTTACAGATCATCAAGTTTGAAATGGATGGGATAATTCTTACATTTCTAAATCAGATAAATACATTAAGGACGTTTTGACAAACCTTTTCTAACTATAGAAAAAACCTCGCTTTAAAAATAGTAATGGGTAGATAAATATCAGTTCTAATAGTCATGTAGAACTTTGCCAAAAAGTAAATGATTTTTTTCGGCTATCCATTATTTTTATCAGATTGATATATTTCTCCCATGAATATCATAATACATTAGTTTGCCTATAAGGAAAAGGAAAACAATAACCTAGATGACAACATCCATAATAGCGAAACTTAGCAAACCATACGTTAAGACAAACATTATTAGAAATGCTTTCATTTTGTTATTGTAATTATCTTCTTTTAAGGTTTAATTGACAACTTTGCAAGTATAACCTTTTAAACTGTAAGGTTTTACACACAATGTAAATTTCTTAGTCAACCAAATTGAGTTTAATCAAATTATTGGTTGAAAAGTCTGAACTCTTCTTAGTTAAAGTTCATTCTATCTTAAGGGACTTTCACAAAGGTCTCGGGGTGGTTTTAAGCTATTTCAATTTTGAGTAAGTCTTTGAACGGTATAGGCTCTTTCTGACCTCTTCCTTACTCCTTAAATTATTAAAAATTGATTTGTAATAATAAAACAAAATAATAATCAAAATTTGATATCATAACATGTTTGAATAAATTTTTACCCCAACATTAATATTTAGGTATTCTATTATGCCTGATTTTATATGATTAGAACCACTTTACCACTACGCCCCTTAAGCAAATCAAAACATTTACAAAGACTTTTTCGTGAATAATATAAGACATTTTAGAATAGTTATTTTACTGCAAATGAAAAATCCTCATCAAAATTTGATTATTAGTTTATGGAGGTAGGGGAGGGAACTGTAATCTACAGAAGGGTTAATTTTATTCAACATCATCATTGATGCACTTCAATATATCTTCCCTTGTTTAATCCCCAAAAGTCCCTGGAGAGTTTAAGTTTTTTTCTTATTATTTTGTATAAAACAAAATGTTTTATTTGTATTAGGGTAGTCAGTGTTATATTTAACCCAATAAAGTAATAAACATTAACAATGGAGTAGGCGTGGCGAGATAATATTTGCCTAGACTATAACATTCAATCAGGGGTCTAAAGGGATAAGACAATGGTCGATAAATTTATGTACATCCCCAATGATGATAAACGAGTACAATTAGTGATTGAAAAGTTTGGAAACTAGACTTCATGAACCAACTAATAAATATTCAATAAGTTGTTAAGCCAACGAATAATTAAACAATACAATACAATTTTGGGGTCTAATGCAATAAACAGCCCATTGTCCCCTCTCTCTCTCGTCAATACAATAACATTCATAACTACCAATTTTATTCATGATAGAGTAGTTAGAGGTTGGTTTGTCTGTTTGTGGACTTAACTTATATCCGATAAACGGATTTATATCTTTGAGTTCTTTTTCTTCAAGGAAGCTTATTCAAAATGTATTTTGCAATGGCACTAATTTGAAATATCTTTGTTAATATAAAACTTAATACTTTTTTTCTATTTAATGATTAATGATTATCATTAAAACACTAAGCACAAGGTGAATAGTTAAATGTGTAATATACAGGGAGGAAGGGATAATGGATGCTCAAATTAACTCTTATTTACCCCAAACCATTACAGGTAACCAAAGACATGATTCAATGCATGCAAATTGATTTGACACCCATTGAGCTATACGTGTATCTGTGCTAATAAGACAGGCGTATATATTCTATATCAATATCATTCATTTACTGTTTTTGACATGCAATGCTTGTTAAATAAAGCTTAGCTTTTACAATTTGTGATTTATTCATTCAATCTTTTTTTGTGGGTTATGATGGGGAGAGAGGTAGCTGTATAAACCATCCTAATTCTTAATTAAAGTTTTATGGGTACAAGATTAATATCGTATCATTTTCAAATTGCGCCAAATTTTTTTGTTGCCATTTTTGTATTAAGGTAGATTTATCGTTTTAAATCTTTGGATAGCCGAGTATTAGTTTCCTTGGCACCAGAAGTATCTCGTCCTAACTAACCAAAAACACTATTATGATACTTAAAAACAAATCGTTTTGAAAAAAATCTATTAAATATATCAAGTACATATTTTTTGCCATAGCTTAAGGATCTTTTTATCAACTTAGTAAAGTTTTGGTTTTACATTTTTCAGAATTTGATAATTCAACATATTTTTAAAAAGAGACAGGAAACCATTATCAAAACTTTAATATAATATTTTTTTTCTCTAATTGTAAACCCATTTTTATTTCCTTATAGATAATCATTATGTATATATATGTAATGTATTGGTATTTAGTGTATTAACATGTCTTAATACTAATGTAATCATACTACATATGTAAAGGTTTAGACAAAATAGAGTTTCTTTAGAATTACTAAATAGAGGGGTAAGGAGTAAGTGTGTTTTTCTTTAATAATAGGGGTAGTTAAGTCATAATTATTGCAAAAAAAGTTGCTTGTATATAGCATATATCTTACACATTTTTCAAATAGATTTAAAAAGTAGCCTGATATATAGAGAATCTCTTTTTATTACCTATAAGAAGGTTGTCATACAATACAAATGACCAATGATAGGCCAAAACACATACTAAATTACCAACGGCAGGCCAGTATAAATTTTAATTGGCCAACAGTAGGCCAATTTGACGTAATTTTTTAGGTACTATAAAAAGCTTCTGATATAGAAGCCAAGAAAAGAATTATTTTTCTTTGTATAGCAATTTACTCGTTGGTTATGAAAATCTTCACAATTAAATTCACAAGTCTAACTCATAAAAATCTTTGTTCTCGGGAATCTTGACAAAAACTATAAGGAGTTAAATAAATGGAATTCTGATTTTCTAATATTTAAATTATTAAGAAAGGTTCAGATGTAATAAAGGATTTATTCTTCATATGTAATAAGGTTTAGGATAGTTATAAACCTTCCCGGGACCTATGAGAAGCTACCCTGTAAAGGAGAACCCGATCGGTTCAGCGGTTAGCGAGATCCTTCGCTACAAACAGACAGACAGACAAACAAACAGAAATCGTTCTACTTTGTATTATAGATATTCAATAACTTACAAGTTATAGAGTAGTATCACTTCCGTTTTATTTATACAAAATATTCGAGATTGAATAAATATCATTGTGTTGGCCTTTATTTAATGTTACTTTGACTTTAACAAAGCATTTAACATTCTTACATTATATTAAGTAATTATTCATTTGATAAATATCATTTTTTATTTTTAAAGATGATATTACCTCGAACGGGGTAGGCTGCTTTCGATGAAACGGTACACCGACAAACCTCCTAAAGGGACAAACGTCCTAATGCGACAAACGTCCTAAACCTCATAATGCGACATACATCCTAATGCGTTAAACCTCTTAAGCGACATACCCCCTAATGCGACAAACCACCTAAAGGGACAAACATCCTAATGCGACATTTCTTAAGAAAAACGTCCTAAAATTTTTCAAAAGTTAAAAAATAAAAAAAATCTTCCAAAATTTGAGGACAAATCCACCACTGCTGTTAAAAAAGTTGAACAATAAAATCCAATATGGCGATAAAACACACAGGGACGAAATTCAAAACCAAAATTTCTTTCTTGAATAACTTTGTACACAGGGTGAAATTTAAAAATCCGTCTGACAGTTGTCCCAAAGTCTGTGTTGGCTACCCAACGGCATGGTTTCGAACCCGATACAACCTTGCATTAAAAATATCGACCCTTACCTCACACTTAATAAATGTGATATCACTTGAAAAGTTTTTAGGGGGTTTTACTTAAAAGATGTCGCATTAGGAGGTTTGTCGTTTAGGAGGTTTGTCGCTTAGGACGTTTGTCGTTTAGGAGGTTTGTCGGATTAGGATGTTTGTCGCATTAGGACGTTTGTCGTAGTAGGACGTTTGTCGGTGTACCGATATGGTAAACTGTATTGTCTGGTACAACAAACAACAACTAAGGAGAGCCGATCTCGCCTTTAATGTGAAACACCCGTGTTATTAGGTTACCCGACAGACAACCGACTCTTCTATTGCATGATTTTTGTCTAAAATTTTCATGGTAATTAGTTGCGCCAAAGCATTTTCACTTCCCAAATTTCAATATCGACCATCTGACATGGTAGCAGAAGGAACCAATTTTAACGTAATCAATTTAGCCGAGATTAGACAAAGCCCAAATTGTGTTATTATTTGGTCAAAAATCATCAACGTGACGTAATAAAATGAGGGAGATGAGAGGAGAAGTGGGAAAGAAAACCCTTAAAAAGAGATGGATAATCCTTGATTTTTACTGCGTCACATGGATCATTTTTGACACAATTTTAACACAATTTGGGCTTTTTCCGAGATTATGACCCAAATGATAATATTATTTGTAGACTTTATATAGCCTGTCTTGTTATATTATGGCAATATAAAAACAGTAGATAAAAATACAATACAAGGCAAAAAATCAAATACTTTGATTTAAAGATTTTTCGATTAGCAAGGTCCCAGAAGTTCCAACATACCTTAATAGAGTTGCCAAGCTTTTAAAAGGATAATTCATGCTTAAACAACCTGTTTGACTTAGAAATTAAGAGTTGACTCAGAATTTCTTTTGTTTTGCTAATTTACACAGCCAAATTTTGACCAGCACACAAATCATTATATAAAAGCATAAGACTGTCTGTCTCTGTACCAAAGGATCTTTACAATATAGCTTTCAATATATCCTGGGAACGTTTTTAACTGTTTGGGGGGAGAGTACCACTACCAACCCAAGAAATATTGATCCTTGAAAAAAAAAAAACCAAAAATCATCTGATTTACATTAGGGATTTTGATTTTAGATTCAAGTTTTTGTACAAGTTTAGCCTTTTTTATGGCATCTCACTACTTCCTAGAGAACAGAGCTCCTAGATGCTGGAGGCCCAGCCTCATGTAATATTTACCTTATTATTTCATTGCGTTGTTTTTATGTTAATAACAACACAAGCGTCTAACAGGGTATATTTAACCTAAATATATGTTAATATGTTTACGGGAAAATGAGTTAATAAAAGTTTGCTAGAGTTCAAAGAGGGTTTGGATATTGGATAAGAGAACCATGGCCACAGGGAAAGGTCCTTGGGGTCCAAATATTTTTGGTAACTCATCTATATTTAATATTATGTCCTGTCGTTTAAATTTGTATCTTAATATGTCTCTTATTCTCTTTTGAATTTTCATTCCTTTTACCCTCTCTTTTCTTCACTTGCTTTAAATATTTTTTCTCGTATTCATTCGAATCCGGTGGATAGGAACCGGTTCTCATCCACACGAAAAAACTATATCTAGCATCGTATTATATCTAGCTTTCTACGAATATAAAAATGTACAGTCATAAGATTAAAACCAGTTTATTTTAGCTCGTGCCTTCGGCACCTCGGGACTAAAAGAAATGGTTTTAATCTTATAAATGTACATTCTATATCCGAGGAAAACTGTTTATAATACGACGAAAGAAATAACTATTCTCTTACTATCGTTTATATTACCTCTCTTCCTTTCTTTATTTCTATCCCTCTCTCAATCACATTTTCTCTCTCTCTTTCTCTCTCTCTTTCTCTCTCTCTCTCTCTCTCTCTCTCTCTCTCTCTCTCTCTCTCTCTCTCTCTCTCTATCCCTCTCTCAATCACATTTTCTCTCTCTCTTTCTCTCTCTCTTTCTCTCTCTCTCTCTCTCTCTCTCTCTCTTTCTCTCTCTCTTTCTCTCTCTCTCTCTCTCTCTCTCTCTCTCTCTCTCTCTCTCTCTCTCTCTCTCTCTCTCTCTCTCCCTCTCTCTATCTCTTCCACTTTCTCAATTTCTTAGACTTAGTAAATCTGTTTCTCATTGAAAGTATACAATGTTTAAATTGAAATATCCTTTCATTAGAGTTTGGACCACCCAACCACCTCTCCTAGCTATTATGTAAATTCTATATTACTATCAGGGAGGAAGGGGACAATGGACTACAGTACCAAAAGTTTTTAAGAACGGTATCTTATTGTTTTCATGGAAAATTTGGATGTCAGTGTCCAAACTTTTCAACCAATATATTTAATCTCCAGAAAGGGTAATTTTGTTTTTTCATCATTTGGAATGTTTATCATTTTATCAAAGCTACTGAATATAAATTTTGTCAAATATTGGAGAAAACAAAAGAAAATTTATTTTGAAAAGCCTTAACTTGCAAAATAAAAGATTCTACAGTTTAAATTGAGTAAACTTCATTTCAACAATAAGTGTTCAATCTTTTACACAAATTTAAAGCAAACATAGATAGATAGATATTATATATACATACACAGATAGATAATAAGATACAAAGTTTTAAATATAATTTCAAAGTTAATACTCATATAAAAGTAACATGATGTGTCTGTCTTAATGTCTGTGTGTCTAGTCTATGGCTCTCCTTTACAGTGAAACTTTTTAAGGTCCAAGTAAGATTTATAACTTGATTGATGAAGGTTACCACCACCCTCCCAAGAAAAATCGCCCGAGAAAAAGTCAAATCCTTCCCCCCAAAAATGCTAAAGTTGAAATTTTACCCCCCCCCCCCTACTGAATTACCTAAAAAGGCCTCTGGGGTGTATTAGCTAGTTACAGCTATTTAAAAAATTAGGTGTTTTGTATATAATTTTAAGCCATTTATTAGTTGTATTAGAAATATATAATTATAAAAAATAGCTCTCACTCTCTTTAGACTTCAATTTGAAATAGAAATTAAAAGTAAACATTTGAACAATATCATATAGATTCTATATTTAGATAGAGTTATTATATAGAATTTATAGATAGTAATTTTACTTAGACATTTCTTCAAACTTTTGTCCTGTTATTTGTAAAAGTAACAAGATGGCTGACTATATAACTTTAGCAATGGAACTCGTTACTAGTTTTTAAAGGGTAGCTTTTCTATAATTAGGGTCGGTTTTTCCGTACGTCTTTAACGGATAGCTTTATTCGTTAATTTAGGCATGTTAGAATTGTCCTATCAATTTCAAACTTTGCATGGTGATTCCTTTAGTAGTTAGGTACGATTTAGAAAGCGTAGCAACTCTATAATCACTACCAGAATGTGCGTACGTCCATTTTAAACATGTTGATTTTTTTACTTTTTTAACAACAAATTTTTATGTGATCTAATTATCCGATTGATCTGAGTTTTGGTGTATTGATTCCTGGGACAACAAAGTATAATGTTATAAGCGAAGTAACTCTATAATCAAGTCCTAGATATGTAAGTATGTCCATAAACAATATCCTGTATCAAGCAGTTTTTCAACAAATTTACTTACAATTTTGCTTCGACTCTTTTACATATTTATATTCTGATTATTCAGTTCGGACACTATATAAGTGTTAATGTCAGTTTGTCCTACCGTTTCAGTGCTTCGCTTTTATGGATGTTGTCATCCTTGTTTTTTAATGAAGCCCAAGGACGATTTGTAACTATTTTTTGGTTACGGTAACTTATCTCTCCAAAGGAGACTCTTCCTTTAAAAAAAAATAACTTTTTAAGTGCTCGATAGTTTGTATGAGGAAGCAGCTTATAGTGCCTATAAAAGATTACGTCATACAATACACAGGACCAATGATAGGCCGGTATATATTTTACCTGTAGTCAATATGAATATATACTGGCCTATCATTGGTCATTTGTTTTGTTTGACTTACTTTTTTTATAGGTACTATAAGCTGCTTCCTGTATGAGCGTAGCAATAATGTCTCATTAATGAACACTATTAAAAATACCAAATATGGAATTTGAGGCAGTTATGAAATCTTGTATAAGCTTTGACAATATAATTTTACATTTTCAGACTGCCTTAAATGTTTATTTATGCCTCCCATAAAATAAGTAAAAATATTTTGAATTTTTGTGTAAAAAAATGCATTTTTTGGTATTTATTATTTGACTGTATTTTATCTGCATGACACCACAAATATGTTCAACACATTTACAGTAAGGCAATAAAAAAGGGGGAAGGGGATAGGGTAAATGTATCTATCAATGATGATACACAAAATTACCCTTTCTGTAAATCACTATTAGTGAGTGAAACGTTTTGAACTCAAACTTTATAAACCATCCAATCAAAATTGAATACAGTACCAAAAGTTGTAAAGCCAACAGATAAAAAAATATTAAGTATTTTTTTACCATGTTTTCTTCTTTTAAGTGCCAATTTTTACCTTTTTACTAGTAGATAGAACCATTCCTATATTGTTCAACCCTTTCCCTTTTTTTGCATTTAAACCATTTCAAACTTCTCTAGAAAAGTAATTTTTAAAGGTATAAATAGAAATAGCAAATTTTAAACTTACCAGAAAATTTCTTTTAATGTGTCATACTGTAGAATTTGTGTAAATATGAATGCATATTTCTGCATACGTGGATAGATAGTATTAGCATACAATAGATAGATAGTTTTAGCATACAATAGATAGATAGTATTAGCATACAATAGATAGATAGTATTAGCATACAATAGATAGATAGTATTATCATACAATAGATAGATAGTATTAGCATACAATAGATAGATAGTATTAGCATACAATAGATAGATAGTATTAGCATACAATAGATAGATAGTATTAGCATACAATAGATAGATAGTATTAGCATACAATAGATAGATAGTATTAGCATACAATAGATAGATAGTATTAGCATACAATAGATAGATAGTATTAGCATACAATAGATAGATAGTATTAGCATACAATAGCTAGATAGTATTAGCATACAATAGATAGATAGTATTAGCATACAATAGATAGATAGTATTAGCATACAATAGATAGATAGTATTAGCATACAATAGATAGATAGTATTAGCATAAAATAGATAGATACTCAACTTTTAGGCTGCAGATTATGGAAAGGTTAGAAAAGATCATAGGGATAGAACGATGAATAACCGGTGCTTTCACACAAAATGCCTGTCAAACACTGACCTTTCCCCTCCTCTAGTATAAGAATAAATAGATAGTCTTATAGTTAGATCAATAGATAGATAGATAAAAATTAATTTTCATAACAACAACAATATAGTATCCACAAGTTGCTCTGCAAAAATATGCAAACAATACTCAATATTGCCTATAAACATACTTTTTAAAATACAATTTAGAATAAGTGTATACGTTCTGTATTAATAACGATTGTTTCTTAAATATATTTTGATATCATTTCTTTTTTTTTCAGGTATGTTTGTTTTCTAAAATTGGTCAAACTATATGGGAAATGTGAAAGCGTGTCTTCAGGGGCGTTCATATTCTTATTAAAGGTGTTATTATAATATAAAAATTTGTAAGTTGATCTTAACTTCTCAATTTGCTAGTTTTACTGATATTTAATGAAACAACTTTACTTAATATTGAAATTATAGTTAGTAAGTATTATTTGGTCTGTTTGTATGTATATCCAGTAAGATGTCGTAAACTGCTAAGGTAATAACTCCACAGTTTTCAAGAAAGCTTAGTATTGTTTCAGGGCAAGTTTTAGGCTATTTGATAGAGGGCTAGCTTTATCATTTTTTTTTTTGGAGAAAAGACCATTCAGAATACATCAACAACAAAAAAAAATAAGTTTTTTTATTCAAAAATTAAACTACCAATTCTCTTCTGGGGGAAAGCCAAAAGAAATCTAATTTGATTTAAAAATGTTGTCGCTAACCAGTGCTGATTTGCTACTTCAAATGACAAACACAAAAAGTGTGTTTCAAAATTTTGAAATGTTCACAAGAAATGTTTTAATTTTACAATGCGACAAATTCAGGGGTATTGCATAGAAAAAAATATTCTGAACCAAACTTTTTCTCGAAAAATTCTCCAAAATCGCATAAAAAATCTACAAAAATTAAATAAAATTATAAAAGGGTTATTAACATACGATTTTGATTATTTTTTGTAGAATTTAATGCGATTTGGAGGATTTTTTACAAATTTTTTAGCGAGCCCCAATAATTTTAGTGAGGCAGTGAGCAAAAAAGTTTGTTAAGAATCCACCTCTGGTCTTTCGTCTCCAGAAATTTAGGATTTATTTGTACAATTAAGAATTGTACAAAATATTAAAACAAATGTTGTTAAAATCCTAATTGTACATCTGGCAAAAAGTACAAGAAAAAAGTTTTTCTAATTATCAAGCAAAATTGCATTTCTTAATTAAACACATTTTTTGACAAAATATGCTTGTTGAAAGCGTGGCTTTTCTGCAATAGGGTATGTGAATACGTCAAGTCTTAGAGTAGGTTATAGTTGTATAAATTTATTGATTAATGTAATAAAAATGTCTACCTGCTATTTAAAGGATTAAAGCTTTTAAAACATCTAGCTTTTCCGTCGGCCATTTGTTTACTAAATTTCAGTGTTACACTATGCTGTAATTTTTCTCATCAAAGAAAAAACTCAATATTAAAATTATATTTTTTAAAAATTGGACACAAAAAGGCTTATGCAAAAAAATTTATCTGGGAAAAAGTTAAAAGTCAATAATGTATCTATTGCATTTTGTTGTGATTTTATATGAATGCTCACTTATTTCTAACCCTAGAAATGAAGAAGCTATTGTTTAAGTCCTGTAGTACTGTCCAGTGATTGTAGAGCAGATTAGCCTTGCTTTTGTATGTTAAAGGGTGTGCAAAAAAATGCGTAGATTTTAAAATTCAAATTGCGCGGCTTGTGTTGATAGTAGAAAGTGTTACACATACCGTTAGAACCGCCATAAACTTAATTTTTGGAAATATAAGAACGATTCCTGTGCTACGCATAGTTTAGGAGCTATGTGTTAAAATGTCCCAACTGACTTAAAACTTGACTTGCGAGTTAAAATAAAATTTCAAATTTCGCAGCTTGTGTTAATAGTAGAAAAATGTTACGCATAGCGTTGATCCGCTAAGAAGTCTATTTTTTTTAAATATAAGAACGGTTCCTGTTATACAAATAATCTAGGAGCGTCATAGCGGTTCTAATGGCATGCGAAACAATTTTCTACTATCAACACAAGCCGCGCAATTTGAATTTTAAAAATCTACGCATTTTTTTGCACACCCTTTACTTTGAAACAATATCTAAAATCTAATCAACACTAGTTACAAACTTTTAGTAAATTGAATCAGAATAACTTGTTGTTCAATTATGTAAATGTTTTTTTTTGGAGGGGGGGGGGGATGTTGGAGGAACAATATTGTTGTTTTTTGGGGAGGGAGGATTGTCCTATCCATCCTCAAAGATAAATGTGTAAAACCATACTGTAACTAAAAGTCCAGAGATGTTAATCTTCTGACGGAAGGCAGTTATCGTTCTATTTTGCCCTCAGTAACATTGATTTAGGGGGAAATATTGTTTCCACCCCCTTGTCAAAATGTTTTGCACGCCTATGAAAGGATTGGATTTTGTTGTTTTCATTCTTAAATAAAATCAAATCATTATTTCTTGCTATATTGTTAGTTTAATTGTTTTAATTCCAGTATTGACATTTCAAAGTAACGAAGCTACTACACATTAGTGACTTATTTTATGTGACAAAAATTCTTTATTGTTGTCTATTTAACTATTTCGCATTCACGTTACTTTGCTTTTTTTGCAATCTAGCTAATTTGTGTTTTTATACGTCTAGTTATCTAGGTTTATTTATCTCTCTTTTTTGCTCCCTCCCTTTCTCGTATATCAAGCCAATTGTCCCAAATACCTCGCCTCTTTTGGACATAATCGCCTTTGTTATTCTATTATATTTATTGTTGATTTTTCTATAGGTTATTCTAAACTAAATCAATAATAAGAATTAATAATACAGAGATGGTCTTTATTTAATGTCACTTTGACTTTCCCATAGCATTTGACTTTGATAAATGCAACATCTGTTTTGTCTCCCACTACCGGCCACCCCCCTCCCCCCTAGACCCTCCACTTACATTTTCTAGATTTTTTCTTGGTAGGTTGGACAAACTGTCCCCCAATTTTTTTTTAACGGTTTCTACACCCTTTAGGAACTGAACTGAATTGAAGGTTTAGCTTAAATCTTACGCTAGAGATAGGCATCCTGCTATTTTTTGTAAGGATATATCATGACATAAACATTGATTAATTGAGAGGTAGGTTGTTTGTACGTGTGTCTTTGCAAAATGATCTTACTAACCGCTGAACCGATAAGGTTCTTCCTTTCAGGTAATCTTTATATAAGCATAGAGAAATTTTTAAATTATTTCTGTGAAATAGCCTTTATACGTATTATGAATTTAGAGTAAATTATACTATTTTTAGCTTGGGCGTCGTCATCCTTTTTGAGTCAAAGAAACACTTTTTTTTCCTGTTAAATTTTGTACTAAAATCTGTTTTTTTCTTCTTCAAAGTCTTAGTCTATCTTTTTATATAACTGTACTAGGTTAAACATAGGAAAAGGAATTCATTTTTTAATTTTGCAGATACTCTTTCATGTCTGACATACAACATAAATGAAAGCACACAACCATTCACTTTTTAACTTTTTTCGATTCTCAATACTAATATTTATCTTAAAATTTATGCTAGGCAATTATACTTAAACCAAAACTAGACTATGCACAAACGAAGTTTTTTAGGGCATATAAAAAAATTACATCATGCTGACCTACCATTCGTCAATTCAAATGTATACTGGCATGCCATTGGTAATTTGGTCTGTGTATTGGCCTATAATTGGTCATTTGTATTGTATGGCATCATTTTTTTTATAGGCACTATAAACAGTTTCCGAACAAAAAGATTGATAAAAAGAACGTTTTCTTGGTGCGTATATTTATGTTATGTTAGGTTATGTTAGGGGAGTGGGGACAAAACACCTAATTTAAAAATACCTAATTTAAAAATGCCTAATTTTATAAATGTCTAATGTCACAAAACACCTAATTTATAAATACCTAATTTAAAAATGTCTAATTTAAAAATACCTAATTTTAAAAATGCCTAATGTGACAAAACACCTAATTTTAAAAATGTCTAATTTTATAAACACCTAACTATAAATACCTATGTTTAAAAATACCTAATTTTAAAATACCTAATTTAAAAAAACCTAATTTTAAGTATATCTTAAAACTGTTGTTGAATATATTAAACCGGCGGCTACGCCCCCTAGATGCCTCTAGGGGCGATTGCAGTGCGGAGGGGAATTCAATTAAGTCTTTGGGGGGGGGGGGGGGGGGTAAGGGTTTATGACCCCACCTCCAGAATTTCAAATGTTGAAGGACAAGGAAACAAATAAATTTTAATTCTTATTGGTTTCTTCCCTAACCTAAGTAGCCATAGTGTCGCTTTTTTTTCTTGGGGGGTGATAGTTGATCATCCCTCATTTTTGTTTTAGTTTGATAAGAAAAAGATTGAAGAAATATTAAAAAACGGAGGGGGAAGGGGGTGATTTTTTCAAAGGGCAATTTCTCATTGGAAGGTGTTGGTAAACTTCCCAACCTTATATAAACCATCCATGACATACGGGAAGCTTCATTGTAAAGGTGAACCATATTGGTTTATCGACTAGCGAGATCCTTAAGCAATAACAATCAGCCAATTGGATTAATGTTATCAAAATTTTAAGTATTTTAGTAAAAATATTTGATATTTTAGAATTAGGCATTTCTAAATTAGGCGTTTAGATAGTTTAGAATTAGGTATTTTTAAATTAGGCATTTTTAAAATTAGACATTTTTAAAATTAGGTATTTTTAGTTAGGCATTTTTAGTTAGGCGTTTTTAAATTAGGCATTTATAAATTAGGTGTTTTTAAATTAGGTGTTTTTAACGTAGGTGTTTTTAACATTAGGCATTTTTAAACTTAGGTGTTTTTAGTTAGGCATTTTTAGTTAGGCATTTTTAAATTAGGTGTTTTGTCCCCACTCCATGTTAGGGTTAGTACTCCTGCATGGGCTAGAAACACTCTTTTCAAAAGTAACACACTAAAAAGGGGTTTATGTGGTTTATATAGTCGGTATTAGGGTAAATACCCCCGTGCTTTGCTACTAGTGGATAAGGATATCCTTGCCTATTTCAAAAGCAGAATAAACTTGATTTTGAAATCAATATGCACAGACAAAAATAGAAACTTTTATTTGTTTTACTAAGTTTGGACAGGGTCAATTTTGTTCAATAATAATATTTAGTTATTCTTTGTAAAAGTTAGTAATGGCGCGGTGTGCGTCGAGATTAGAACCTATCACCTTCCCAATAACAAATAGATGCGCTACAGTCGCGGTTTGGAGTTTCATGCTTAATAATTGAAAATATAAAATGTTGACTCCTGACTGGTGATTTTTTTTGGGGGGAGTATGGGGCATATTGAAATTCTTAATTTGAGGAAGTTGCTTTAATTATACTAAATCTGTTCTTACCTTAGCCTAGGCGCAACTATTCACATTGCTCACTAATAATCACTCTCAGACAAAGGTTGTGCAGTCAAAATGTTACAAAGAAAACAAATGTTACTATATTAGGAGGTAGAAATTAACATTTAATAATTTTTTCTTTCCAGATTTTTGGAAATGTGACCAAAAAATATTCCATGATAAGAAGAGTCTAGTGTTACAAAGTGGTTAGCGAGATCGTAGGCTACATCTGGACAGACAGACAGATTGGGTTTTACTATAGACGGGGAAAATGTATTCGTTTCGTATAAGAAAAGTCACATGATATAAAGAAATCTAGACTGTTAAAAAGATTGATGTTTTGTTTATCATTAAGGAAACTTGCTGATAACGGAATATTATTCGCTTTCACGTGCCAAGATTTTAGATACAATGTCAAAGACGAAATATTTTCATAGATTTCATTTTAGTTAATATAATATTCTTTTTAACTTAGCCCCATTAAGAAAAAAGATTTAAATTCATAGACAAACTATTTAAATGGGTTTGCAATAAAAAATTATCCTGAATTATTTCACCCTCCAATACGTTTTACACAACATTATAGACTCAACAATTTGTAGAAATGTTTTCAAATGTTTTGGTTATAGTTAAACTAATATACTAAATCAAAAGACAATAAAGTCATAGTTGACTCCAACAGATTGTTATCTGGTTAGGCATTTTACAGGCATATTTGGTCATTTGTACTGTATGGCATCAATTATTATAGGAACTATAAAGAGCTTAAAAAACTTTTTGTATTTATGGTGCCAAAAAGGATGACAACATCCATAAAAGCGAAGCTCTGAAACGGTAAGACAAACGGACGTTAACACTTGTATAATGTCAGAACTGAATAATCAGAATGCGAATGTATAAGAGTCAAAGCAAAATTGTAAGTAAATTTGTTGAAAAACTTGATACAGGATAATGATTATAGACATACTTACATTTTTAGGACTTGATTATAGAGTTGCTTCGCTTATAATATCGACTTTGTTGTCTCAAGAATCAGTATACCAAAAATCAGACCAATCGGATAATTAGGTCAAATACAAATTTGTTGTTAAAAAAGTAGAAAAATCAACATGTTTAAAATGGACGTACGGACATTCTGGTAATGATTATAGAGTTGCTACGCTTTCTAACTCGTACCTAACTATTACAGGAATCACCATGCAAAATTTGAAATCGATAGGACAATTCTAACATGCCTAAATTAACGAAAAAAGCTATTTGAAAAAGTAAAAAAATCAACATGTTTAAAATGGACGTATGGACATTTTCGTAATGATTATAGAGTTGCTACGCTTTCTAAATCGTACCTAACTACTACAGGAATCACCATGCAAAATTTGAAATCAATAGGACAATTCTAACATGTCTAAATTAACGAAAAAAGCTATCCGTGACAGACAGACGTACGGACGGACGGACGTACGGACGGACCGACCCTAATTATAGAAAAGCTTCGCTTTTAAAAAAGCATACACTAATTTTTGTTGATTGATAGTTATTACCATTCCCAAAGATGCTCAATACTAATATGTATGTGTACGTTGTATTATGCTTATTCATCAATACAAATTAACATTCAATATCTATCTATATATCCATCAATCTATTTCAAGTAAAACAAGAAATAAAATTTTCATGAATGATAAGCCAAATATTAAAAAAAAATAGTAATAAATTCAATTCAGGGGCCTTTTGTAATTATAAAGAAAAATTGGGTATTCTTCTATTTATTATTTATCTGAAGTATCTCATTTTTTTTTTTTTTTACACAGATCAACTCCAAAATTAATAATTAATGTCATTGATTTACTTTCACTTTTCCTACATGTTTTGGAAACAGACTGATAAAGTTTAATATGGAAAATCTTTGCTTTAAGCAAAGTAAACACATGTAGTGCTAATTCATCAATACTGATTAACATACAATCCAAAGTAATGTGTTCCATACTAAGCAATTGTTTATCTATTACATTAGAGTAAGGTCAGATGGATTCATGAAATTACTGAACATTACCAAGTAAACTTTTAATTATAAATACTAATTCAGTATTCATTAAAATTTCTATTTCAACTTTCCAGCTGAAGAATATATTCTGCTGGTTAATTTGTTAGAAAATGAATTTGCAAACTAGTTTGTTATGCCACAGCTTTCTTAGGATTATACCAGCTTAAACAGGACATTCCATGATTCCGAAAGTTGACCAAATGCCAACCCTCTTTTGGAAGTACATTTTAAATTAAACAATAGGAATGACCCTTTTTTTACACCCATCAAAACATTTAATTTAAAGTTTTGATTATGAAAGTGTTCTACAATAAGTGAATAAACAAATACTTGTTAAGTGCTAAATTCTTTATTAAGAAATTTGTATTAGTCAAGTTTTCTAGAAATATCTAACTTATTAAGACTTATTTTTTAAAGAAACCAATTGTTAAATAATTGGTCATTTTATCTCTTCTTGTTAGACATAGAGTGGAAGAACAGCTTATGTGAAGTGTGTTTCCTGTGATCATATTAGTCATCTTGCAAAATGAGAGATTATACCAGCTTATACATTTCCTCATTTGGAGCACAAATATTCCTTAACTGAAAAAATAATCCTGGTGTACAAATTGTATACAAAATAAATGATGCTAATAGTATGTTGCTTTAGGCAAGAATCACTTTTGTGGTGCAGCTACTCTATAACAACTGAAATGTGTCTGACTATGAACAAATAACATAACATAAGTCTGTGATATCCATAAAATCAATATAAGGCACTTTACAAAATAGTTACATCAACCCTCTTTTCGATGAAATACTTAAACTATTTATTGATTGTCATAAATTAGGTTTTCTCTAAAGTAAAAAATATTATTTTTAAATTTTTACTTTCCTGTTGGCTTAATATACACATTTTATTCCATATTTATTTGATGTTTTGTATTTACATAAAATCCAAGGATCTAATTCTTGTAGTGAATGAGTAAGCATTCTCTTTAATTTGATTCCTTATATTTCTAGATAGAAAGATAGACATTCTGACTTAGCAATATTCTATTTTATTATTTTTTTCTTTAGTATATAGCTTAAAATAAAGAAAGCAAATAATCAGAATAATGTAATTGCTGTTCATCATTAAATTAATTCTTTTGATATATTTTCTTCTTTTATCTAAGATGAAAAAAATGAATATTCAATTTTTTAACTATTTAATTTTTCATATGGTATAAAAATATGTAATGTCTTTTTTTCATACTTTGGCATAATTATCAAAAGTTAAAAATATAAAATATCCTATTGATTTAATTATTTTATAAAATCTTTAATCTTTAATGTTTTCTAGTTTGCAATTTAACAAGTATTTTCTTAAATCAACTATGTTTTATACTATAATTTGTTAAGAATAAGTTTATTTCAATAATTATTTAAAAATACTAAAAGCTATCATATTTTGTATACTTCAAAGTTATTTCCTTTCTATATTTGTGATTATTCTCTGATATTTTGTGTATATTAAGCTAATGTTTTATTGTTGTTTGTGTTATGAAGGATGATATGGCTCTATGGTTTCAGGGACAATCACGGTGCAGGGAGTAGCATATAGAATTGTCCTATTATTTTAAAATTCCTAGTGTTTAGGTTGGTTTAATATCAAACTCATTAAATGTTGCCTAGTCCTAAAAGTAACATATGACATTAAAGATAAATGGCTGAAACTTTGGTGATTTATAAAAAGTACCAAATGCATTAATCTATAATTCAAACCAGCTATTCTGATAATGAAAATAGACTTATGCTTACACAAAAGTAATAAAAAAAATATTTTAATACCACTTATTCTCTCTTAATGAATCCCTAAATCCATGAAAAAAATGGAGACAGTCTGCTAATTTTGGCAGCTTAATGCTTTATCATCCATAAACAATATAGCTTATTATCTATCTAATTATCTTTCTATCTAGATATATCATTTGCTAGTCTAATGGTTTGTAAAGCTTAACAATATAGCTAGTCAGTATCCATCTAATTATATATCTTTTTATCTAGACATTTAATTTTCTAGCTTGTAAAGCTTAAAAATACAGCTAGTTATCATCTATCTAAATAAATATTTTCTACCTCGATATCTATCCGTAAAAGGCATAAGGGAGATGCTTCCCCCTTTTTTCATCCTCTCAAGGTTCAAACCCATCATGAAAAACCCTGTGCACGCCACTGCTCTAGTTATAGAGTAGCTGTGCTACAAACAATAAATCTCTATCTGTCAATATATTGATATGCAACCCTATTATTTGATTATACATAAAACATTTATCTCAGACAAATCTGCATTTTCCCTTCAGCTGAATGTGAACCATAAATTATCTTATTATTAGTATTAAGAAAGAGTTTACACCATGCCGGGTTTAAGCTTTCCGGAGAAGATGAAATCTTTTTTTTTCATTTTAAAGTCCGGGGCGGGGGGGGTGGGCATGATCCTTTTGTCGGCTATAGGGATTAAACCGACAAATCTATTTATATCTGGTGTGCATATATTTTCAATATAACACTGTCTATGACATTTATATTATCTTTATTTATCTATATTTTAAAGTTAGTATGTTTTTCAACCTATTTTAAAAAAAATTACACTATTCTAAGACATGAAGATATATTTCGATTTTAGCAATCATTTTCAATTCATTTTGTCTAAAAAAATATAGGCATGAGACATTAGATAACAGCAAATATGATCAAAGATATTAAACATACATTTATATAGAACAATGTCACAAATTATTTTGGATCTTAGGTATCACCATAGAATACAGATGACTACTGAAAAAGTTTGAAATAAAAGATTAAAACATTAGTTTTTTTAAAAAGGAGGAGTAGGGAATAATTCTTGGCCTTGTTTGAGTTATGGGGCGGGGCATACTTTTTATTAAAGGAATTTTTTTGATGGTTAGGAAATAGGCGGAGTTTTGGATGGTAAGTTTGGTTGAAGGCGGAGACAGAAAAAAACTGGGAGGAGACAAAAAAGTGGGAGGAGTGGGGGGGGGGTTATGAAAAGGTTATGGATTTATCTTTGTCCTTGGTTGTTTATGGGTGGATTTTGAAATCTGTTAAAAAAAATGGGTGGAGTTATTCCTGAGATGGGAAAAATTTTAATCTTTATGATATCCTGCTTTGTTTAGGTTTTAGGATGGAGGAAGAATTGGTGTTCTTTTGAATTAACCAAAAATGTGTACTTTTTTTGATGAAACATGAAATGAAAACTACATGGTATAAAATGTTGACTTATTTGAGAATTTTGGAAGTATAATTTGATGATGCAAACAATTGATTTGAGTTAAAAGATAACCTGAATATCAAAGAAGCTTAATCCTTTATTTATCTGTCTATCTATCAATTTTCATGGCCATATTTTTTTATATTTTTTTAATGCCTATAAGTCTATGCATTTATCTATCTATCGACTAAAATTATTTGGTTTCATACATTTTTAATGTATAGTTGTCAATTGAATTACTGTATTCTTATGTTTTCATCTATCTTTATGTCTGTAAGTCTATCTATCTATCTGTTTATTTACATATATATTTTTACAAACATCCCTAATGATGATACACAAAATTATTTTTTTTAGATTATATTTTGAACATTTTATATTACAAATTACTTTTGATTTGAATTGAACTTTCAAAGAAGCATGTCCTTTATGATATTATCAAAAATTTTGTTCTTTTTTCCATTTTTAAACATCTATTGACATAAACTTTTAAATTTGCATCATAATGTACTTCTTTATTATTTTTTTTTGTTTTACTTTTCTACTTTTAATTGATTTTTTTAGTATACCACCTACAGTCAGACCATAAGAATTATAGAGAAAATTTGCTACAAAAATACCAAATTTTCCTTGTATACAAAAAAATTTATTTTTAGAAAGGCTAAAGTAGGTACAATCATGCATTATTATCAATCTTACATTCAGTATATATTCAGATTAACAGTTATGGTCTACTGGTTAGGTCGACGTCACATGGTATCTATCTATCTATCCATCTATATATATGTTTGTCTATCTATCTATCAATCTTTTCTCCATTCAGTATATATTCAGATTAACAGTTATGGTCTACTGATTAGGTCGTCTTCACACGGTATCTATCTATCTATCTATATATTTAAATATATCAATCTATCAATTTGTTTGTCTATCTATCTATCTTTTCTCATTGAGTATATATTCAGATTAACAGTTATGGTCTACTGGTTAGGCCGACATATGCATAACCTTATCTATCCATCTTTTTGTTTGTCAATCTATCTATCAATCTATATATCTGTTTGTCTATCTATTTGTCAGTTTTGTTCAGTTTAACAGTTATGGTCTACTGGTTAGGTCGACTTCACACGGTATCTATCTATTTATATATCTGTTTGTCTTATCTGTCTATCTGACTATCTGACTATTTATCTAACTGTCTGTTTTTTACAAACATAACTATCTATATATCTCTATCTAAATAACCATATATCTAACTATCTATCTATCAACGTATTCTCAGACAGTTCTTCATGCATTAATAGTCGCGAAAGATCTGATATGATTTTTTACTTTCCATAGAGAAAGTTTCTAGATATACAATAATATTAAAAAAATTTTTCTGGGATACTTTTTTCTAGGGGCGATTTATCAAAATAGTTATAATACTTCATTAGTCTTTTAAGAAGCTTCACTGTAAAGGAGAACCATGACAGACGTACACATAGGATTATATATTACTATGAAATATTTTTTCTTTTGGTCTGTCTATATATTTCTTTTCTTTGAGAAAAACCAATCGTTTATTCTGACATTATGTTGTTAAAAAGTCAACTCAATTTACGCATATCTTACTGTATTTGTCTGTTCATATTTAATCAAATACTTTATTATATTCAAAATGCTCATAATATTAAATTTTTTTTAGGTATGCTTTAAAACTACAATTAAAACAATCATCTGAATTATTGATCTTGTTTCAAAGGTATTAAAAGATAGTAAGTAAAAAAGTGTTAATAATTAAATTGAAAAAAAGAATTTCTCGCTTATATTATTGCATTTAAACTAAGTTTAGATGATCAGATAATTGTTTTGTAAATGAGTAATAATAATACAAATTTTGGATCTACTGCAGTTCACGGTAAAATATTGCTGGTAACGAATATTGCTAAAAAATTATGAATTTTAAAGGCTGCTAGCTGCCAAACGGCTGAACGTACAGATCATGCCCGCACAAAGTTTTAAGCGGCATAAAAAGGCCTACAAATAATCTGGAATAGCCATAAATCAATAATGCATGATTATCTTGCAGTGCAGAGAAATGCGCAAAAAAGACCTATTTTACGCGGCTTTCCTTCAGTGAAGCTTTCCCTGTGCATCATTGGATCTTGTCTATTCCAGATTATTTGTAGGCCTCCTTATGCAGCTTAAACTGGTGTGCGGGTATGATCTGTACGTTCAGCTGTTTGGCAGCTAGCAGCCTTTAAAATTCATAAATTTTTAGCAATATTCGTTACCAGCAATATTTTACCGTGAACTGCAGTAGATCCCAAATTTTAAATGCTTTTTTTTTCATTTATTTATGTTGTTGTTTTCTATTACAGATGCGATTGATAATGAAGATTTTTTTCTTTGAAATATATTTCGTTATGAAGCAGCAGTAGTTACTAATTTATAAATGTTATGGTTGAGATAGATTTATAACTGTTAAAAGTGTTAAATAGGAAAGAATAGAATTTTTACATTAGTCTAAAGTGATACTAGTTTTTTCGATAAAAAATCTGAAGGGATGGTTAAAATGGTTGAATTTTGACATTTCAGAAAAAAATTTACCTCATGTAATTAATCATTAATTTTTAGCCCATTTCCAATATCTTTAAAATCTAAGTAAAATTAAAAGATTTGAGGAGAGGGTTCGCTTGATAATTCTCTCCATTTTCTAAAGAGCTTAAAAGTTTTACTTTATATATTCAGTTAAATTGCAATAGACTTTTAAAATAATTTTTCTGTTAAAATGAACTTAGGGTTTTTAATTTTCAATGTAATACCCACCCCCTCAAATTAAAAGGCTTGGGCGTCCTTTTGTGCCACCCCTGGAAACAAATACCCATGCTTTTTTACTCAGACATAAAAGCATAAATAAGAATAAATATATAAGAAGAATAAAGCGTTATACGGGTGAGCAAATATATACTACATGGGTCAGATCTTTGGTGTGGTATTTATTCAGCAAATAAATACTACAAGGGTCAGATCTTTGGTGTGGTATTAATTTAGCAAATAAATACTACAAGGGTCAGATCTTTGGTGTGGTATTAATTCAGCAAATATATACTACAAGAATCAGATCTTTGGTGTGGTATTAATTCAGCAAATAAATACTACAAGGGTCAGATCTTTGGTGTGGTATTAATTCAGCAAATATATACTAAAAGGGTCAGATCTTTTGTGTGTTGTCATTCTCCTTAATTGTACTTAAATGGCGATTAATTGCAGAAACGTACATTGAACAAACAGATAGAAAAGTATAAATTGGCTGAAATCTTTTTTGCAGGCTTCTACACACACCCCTACTAGTGTCTATAGAAAACACAGATAATATAATAATATTTATATGCATATTCTTAATATGTAAGTGTACGATCTCTTTCGCTTGTTATCACATTTTCAAATGTTTACATTGAAATTAACAAAGGGGGGTGGGGGAGTTTTTATTTGGTTGTTTAGGGAAATCCCCCCCAGGCCCTCCTCCCCCATATAGAAGTTATAAAAAAACTACCCTCCCTTTTTCTTCATATTTCATCAAAAATTATAGAGTGCGAGGGTTAGTGTTCAATAAAAACACAACAAAATATGCGATTCTAATGAGTTATACATGTGATACATGTACAGAAGTAATTGCACACATGTTAATATATTAATCTTTTTTTCATGCATAATATAATATTCTACATTTTTTATTTCCAGACAATATTTTGTTTATTAGACTACGGCTGTACTTTTACTTTAAAAATGTCTGTTAAAATGATGGTATATCCTATTATTTAAAGTAATTAGTAAAAAGTAGTAAGCTTTCTTTTTTTGTCCGTAGCGAAGGATCTAGCTAACCGCTAAACTGATCGAGTTCTCCTGAACAGTGTAGCTTCCCGGGAAGGTTTATAACTATTTCTGGGGAGGAAACCACCACCCTCCCAAGAGAAATCGACAAAATAAAAAAACGCCGCCCTGCGGACATTTTTGCAATTAGCTATAAACATACTTAACACCATAATAAACACTAAACAATTTTTCTGTAAATTAAAAAAGGCTTTTCAGTGTATTTTGTCTATAAATCAGGGAATAAAAGGCATAATAGTTATTTATCGCATAGTGTTATAGACAGCTTTCCACGGTTATTAAAATCTAAAATTATAAGAAGACCCTGTCTGTAATACGCTGCTATACATGATTTTAAGTATGGCTGAATCCAGCGGATACCAATCGGTTTCGAAGCTAAACTATTACAATGCAACGGAACAAAATATTCTACAAAAAAAAACTTGTTTTTCTCTTCTTGAACCATTACTACTTTTTGTATGCATATTTGTTCAAAAGAAATTTTATGGAGGTTTTTGTAGAATTTATAAAAACTTGGGTCTGGTGGTATCTACTCTATACTACAGCTAACTTTACCCAATAACAGGATGTTTGTCTGTCTCTCTGTTTGTAAAGAAGAATCTTTCTAACCACTAAACAAATATGGTTTTCTTTACATTGAAACTTTTCATAGGTCAAGAGAAGTTTTATGATTATTTTTAGGGGAAGGTACCACCACCTTCGCAAGAGAAATAGCCCATAGAAAAAAAGAAAATTTTATTCATGTTTATGAATCCATCTATTAAAAATACTAATTTGCTATAAACCATACATTGATCCAAACATCTATCTTTCATGTATCATCTATTTTTTCATTTATTCATCTGATTATACTTTTAACTAAAAATCTATTTGCCCTCTTTTTTTGATTTATCTAAATACTAGCTGCTACGCCCCTAGAGGCCTCTAGTGGCACTTTAAATGTGTTTTTTTTTATATTTAAATATGTCTATGTTGCGTTTGACGTTTATGTTTCGTTAAACTCTCTTTGTTAAATCGAGAAACGTAAAAAAAATTATTTTTTGTGATTTCTCTTGGGAGGGTCGTAGTACCCTCCTCCAAAATAGTTATAAACCTTCCCGGGACCTATTAGAATCTACCCTGTTAAGGAGAACCCAATCGGTTCAGCGGTTAGCGAGATCTTTCGGTACAAACACACAGACAAACAGACATTCTGTTACTTTAGTATAAGGATTATAGCTGCAGGGAGGTCAAAACAAATTTTTATAAATACATTAGGATGCCCCCCTCCCTCCCATCCACAAAAAAAGAAGCTTGAACATCTTGTATAGCTTTATACAGAGTGTTTCAATAGAAACGTCTTTTTTAAAAATCTTAATTATGCATAGAAAATAAAACAATTATAAAAAGTGCTTTTTAAATCTGGAAAACCTATTCTGGGATATTAATGTTTCAAATATTCGAAAATGATTTTTTCAACAAATTATGCCTCATAAACCGGTTTTCCAAAGTCCTTATTTTAAAAGATTTACAGATTTAAAGATTGTGGAAAAAAATAGGCATGTTTTTAAAATTCGAATTGCGCGGCTTGTATTAATAGTAGAAAAACGTTAAACAAGCCGTTAGAATTGTCATAGTTTTTGGAAATATAAGTACTATTTTTGTGCTATTTGTAGTTTAGGAGCTACGTTGAAAAATGTGAGAAAGTTTGAAACGTATTAGGTAAGTTGGGACATTTTACCACGTAGCTCCTATAATATACGTAGCACTGGAATGGTTTTTATATATCCAAAAACTAGAGTTTATGACGATTCTAACGGCATGCATAACGTTTTTCTACTATTAATACGAGACGCGCAATTTGAATTTTAAAAACGTGCGCATTTTTTCCACAATCTTGAAATCCGTAAATCTTCAAAAATAAGGCCTTTGGAAAAACATAAGGCATAATTTGTTGAAAAAGTCATATTTAAATATTTGAAACATAAATGTCCCAGAATAGGTTTTCCAGATATATAAAGCATTTTGTATAATTGTTTTATTTTCTATGCATTATTAAGATTTTTAAAAATACATTTCTACTGAAACACCCTGTATTTCAAATGCTTATATTGTTCTAAAATCATAGTTTTAAAAAGAACCAATGTAATGCCCAAGAATTGAAGTAGCTACGCAAGTCAAATAATGCACTCCTAATAAAGCAACTATATGAAGATATTGTACAGTGTGGTTTATATTTGGATTTCTGTTTTCTGTATTTTTATTTGGAATTTTGTTTTATTATTAAACTTATTGCCTTATACTTACAAAATCAATATAAAATGTTATTTCAAAGCACAAATAATTCATTTCAAAAGCTGTACTAACAAGGGATCACAAGCAAGGACGTCCAATTTGGGAGGGAGGGGGGAGGGTTGATTACCCCCCCTTCCCCCAAAATCAATATAAAATGTTATTTCAAAGCACAAATAATTCATTTCAAAATCTGAACTAACAAGGGATCACAAGCAAGGACGTCCAATTTGGGAGGGAGGGGAGAGGGTTGATTACCCCCCCTTCCCCCAAAATGAATTTAAAATTTGAATTTTTACCCCCCCCCCCAAAAATTAAAAGCCTTGGACGTCCTTGCCTATATAATATAAAGATTACCCCCCCCCAAAATGCATTTTGAATTCCCCCCCCCCCTCAAAGGAAAAAACTTGGACGCCCTTGATCAGAAGGTTAAGATTATTGGTTGAAAAGTTTGGACCAGCCTAAACTAAACGAAACTCCTAGATACTGTAATTCCCACAAATACCACATTGTACTATGTAAAATTTCCAGGGAAGCAGGGAAGGAAGTATAGTATTTTTCATATTCTTTTTCGTGGACAACTTTTGTAAACCGATAATCTAGTTTTAAAATCAATTTTATAATTTATAATACAAAGTAGAACGATGTCTGTCTGTTTGTTTGTCTGTTTGTAGCGAAGGATCTCGCTAACCGCTCAACCGATCGGGTTCTCCTTTACAGGGTAGCTTCTCATAGTTCCTGGGAAGGTTTATAACTATTTTTTTCGGGGGTGGGACACCCCAACCCCCCCAAAAATGAAAAATAGCCCCCCCCAAAAAAAAATTTTCTTTTTAAAACTAAAAATAAAATAGTGGGGTCGACTAACCCCCCCCCCAAAAAAAAAAAAAAAAAAAAAATAATCCCCCCCCCGACAATTTAAATCTAAAATACGAAAATTGGTTTGATCAAACCTCTTGGGGCAAAGCCCCTAGAGGCTAGGGGCGAATCTGCTAGTAGTAATACAATGTAGGAAAAATCCCACCACATTTTGGTATGAAATCGCAGTTTTATTTTCGTTTCTTCCATGCTAAGTCAGCTATCAACAGTTTAAATTCAAAAACTATGCATGAGGAAATTATAACGTCCTAAATTCTCGCTTGGATTGAGTCATATGTGATAAACTGAAACAAAAAACTTTGTATAATTATGTCTGATTAGCCATGTAGGGTAACAAATCTATTTTCGTATTAATTTATTTTCTACTAGCGGCTTCGCCCCTAGCCTCTAGGGGCTTTTTTCCCTAAAGGTTCAGGGGAGGATTAAAAAATTTTTTCTTACATTTTTTTTTTACATATTTTCTGTATTTTATAACTTTTTATAACTCTTTATAACATTTTATAACTCTTTATAACTTGTTATAACTGTTTATATTTATTTATATTAATTTATATTTTCTAAACCCTTCGAATTTTTTCTCTTTTTTAATGTTTTTAAAAATTTCTTTGCCATTAGTCTTTTTGGGGCTTCGCCCCTACAGGAGAAGGAAGGTTTCACAATCTTTTTGAATTTGAAAAAAACAAAGTTTAAAAGAAGAAAAGAAATTTAAAAAGAAGAAAAAAAATTAAAAATATAAAAAAAGTATAAAAAAATATAAAAAGATATAAAAATTTTTAAACATATATAAAATTATATAAAAACTTAAAAAACATTAAAATTAGAAAAAATACGATTTTTTTTTTTTTTGGGGGGGGGGAATTTTCATTTTTTGGGGGGTTTGGGGTGTCCCACCTCCAAAGAAAATAGCTTAAAACCACCACAAGACTGATAGGTATATACCCTGAAGAGTAGAATCCAATCGGTTCAGTGGTTACCGAGATCTTAAGCTTCAGACGGACGGACATACAGACATCAAGCTACTTTTTATTATAAATTGTCATCTCCCTGCATCCCTGTAGATTGGGCAAATTATAAAGATATTATATGGGAGATCTACCAAATGGGATTTTTCCCCAAGGGATAATAGTATGACAAGTTAATGACTACAGATAGATAGATAGATAAATAGAGATGTATCTCTTAGAAGTATAGATAGGTTGATAATTAGATAGATAGATGGTTATATAAATACAATGGTAGATATATTTTATCCAAAGGATAATAGTATGACAAGTTAATGACTATGGATGGATAGATAGATAGAGATGTATCTCTTAGAAGTATAGATAGGTTGATAATTAGATAGATAGATAGATATATAAAATACAATGGTAGATATATTTTCCCCAAGGGATAATAATATGACAAGTTAATGACTACAGATGGATAGATAGATAGATAATTAGATAGATAGATAGATAGAATACAATGGTAGATATATTTTCCCCAAGGGATAATAATATGACAAGTTAAAGACTACAGATGGATAGATAGATAGATAATTAGATAGATAGATAGATAGAATACAATGGTAGATATATTTTCCCCAAGGGATAATAATATGACAAGTTAATGACTACAGATGGATAGATAGATAGATAATTAGATAGATAGATAGATAGAATACAATGGTAGATATATTTTCCCCAAGGGATAATAATATGACAAGTTAAAGACTACAGATGGATAGATAGATAGATAATTAGATAGATAGATAGATAGAATACAATGGTAGATATATTTTCCCCAAGGGATAATAGTATGACAAGTTAATGACTACAGATGGATAGATAGAAAAATAGAGTATCTCTTAGAAGTATAGATAGGTTGATAATTAGATAGATAGATGGTTATATAAATACAATGGTAGATATATTTTATCCAAAGGATAATAGTATGACAAGTTAATGACTATGGATGGATAGATAGATAGAGATGTATCTCTTAGAAGTATAGATAGGTTGATAATTAGATAGATAGATAGATATATAAAATACAATGGTAGATATATTTTCCCCAAGGGATAATAATATGACAAGTTAATGACTACAGATGGATAGATAGATAGATAATTAGATAGATAGATAGATAGAATACAATGGTAGATATATTTTCCCCAAGGGATAATAGTATGACAAGTTAATGACTACAGATGGATAGATAGATAGATAATTAGATAGATAGATAGATAGAATACAATGGTAGATATATTTTCCCCAAGGGATAATAATATGACAAGTTAATGACTACAGATGGATAGATAGATAGATAATTAGATAGATAGATAGATAGAATACAATGGTAGATATATTTTCCCCAAGGGATAATAGTATGACAAGTTAATGACTACAGATGGATAGATAGAAAAATAGAGTATCTCTTAGAAGTATAGATAGGTTGATAATTAGATAGATAGATAGATAGAATACAATGGTAGATATATTTTACTCAAAAGATAATAGTATGACAAGTTAATGACTAAGTTAAGATAGATAGATAGAGATAGAGAGATAGTTAGATAGATAAAAAGATATAGTTTTTGAAGTATAGATTAATGATAAGATAGAAGGATATATTACATAGGTTGATATATTCCCCCCCCCCCCCCCCCCACCAAAGGGATAATACTTTGAAAAGTAAATGATTACGAGTAGATAGATAGTTAGTTATTTATATATATAGATTGTTGAACATGATGTTTTACAAATAATCTTTTGTTATTTATTCTATGTGGACTATAGATTTTTAAATAGTTATATTTTTATATTGCATATGTATGTATATACAGATATTGATTAAAAGTTGATAGGTCAATTGAAATATAATTAGATAAATGAAATCATTAATTAACAATATAGTTTAATTAATATTATTTTACCCTCCTTTTCTAAATATAATAGAAAAGACATTAGGTAAATGTATTAAAAACATTAGTGAGAGGGTAAGATAATATAACAATCAGATACATAGATTGTGTAAAATCAAAATATAAGTAAAAATATCAATGTACAATTCTAAAAAAATAGAAAAAAGGTATTACATACAATCAACCATTTGATTGCCCGACCATTGTCTTGAAGTACTAATTGTACATGGTAATGAGTTGCATCTGTTTTTGGCCAAGGCATTCCCACTACTATTTATATCGCGCATCTGAAATAGCAGCAGTAGATATAGAGTCGCTGGACTGTTCGATACTCTATAAAATCTCTGGTAGAATTAGGTAAAGACAAAAGACTAATTATCTTTGACCAATATCAGATAAACATAATTAGTAACAGATAGATAGATAGAGAAAATGACATGGATCATAGAAAGAAAACGAAATAGCGGGTTTCATCGTGTTTTCTTAGTAGCTTTTGCTAGGCTATTTAAGGTTAGGTTAGGTTATGTAAATTTCAATGATTGCCCCGCAGAGTTAGGAAATTGGCCACGCAGGGTTAGAGTGTGAAAATACGACGGAAACCTCTACTTCGTTTTCCTTCCATGATCCAAGGACGATAATAGGTTACATGGATACGACAATAAAAAAGAAAAACAAATCAAATTCAAGAAAAGTACCCGAAGTGTTTTTTTGCCAACGAATAAATTGACGTGATTTAAAAAAAAGAGATATAGCAATAGATTAAAAAAGCAATTTTTGATTAATAGACATAATATTGAAAAGATTATTTACTATATCTGTTAAAATATTTTTTCAAATCAATAAATTTTCAAATAGATTTGACCAAAATATTTAGATTTTTTCACCATATAATTTATTGCATCGCTACTTTAAAAAAATTTGCCCTTGTTATTTGGACAAGAAAATATTAAAACTTATCCAAATTGAATCTTGATTTAATTATGTTTTAGAAATTTAATCTTTTTATAATCCGAATTAATCTTCTTAAATTTACAACATTATTGGGAAAGCAACTTAGATTTTTTAATAGTTTTTCTCGTAATAATTCGAAACTTGTGGATTAGGACCGATTCTCATCCATACGAATTTCTAACATTATATCCAGTTTTCTACGAATATAAAAATATACAATCATAAGATTAAAACCAGTTATTTTACCCCGTGCATTCGGCAACTAGGGGCTAAAAATACTGGTTTTAATCTTTTAATCGTACATTTTATATCCGCTAAAGCTGTTTATAATACGATGCGAGAAATAACTATTAATAACTTTTAAAAATTAATGTTTTATTAGAAAAAGTTTTTCCCTTTTACATATATATTTTATTGCTGCGTTACTTATAGACATGGCTATACATGTTTTGTATTTATTTTGTATATTTTAAAATGATGAATAATACTATGTATATATTTTACATAGTCTCCTTTCTTATTTCAGAATACTAAGTCATAATGTTCAGGGGAAAAATCCTGAAAAGGTTGAATGGATGTTTGTTTGTTAAAAAGATCTTAAAAACAGCTATTCTAAAAAAATTCCATTGCCTTTGCGAAGTTTTAGGCTATTTTCACCCTTTAAAGAAAAAGTTTATTTTGGTAACTATGTTGGTGTTTTAATTTTTTTAATTAATAACCCGAGATTAAAGTATAAGCCCCCCCCCCAAAAAAAAAATCTTTACAAAATAATTACCTAACCCATACGAGGCTTCCTTGTATCCCTGCAACCAATCCCTGGAGCACTGGGCTATCAATCATGTTATTCTAAATTTTAACTTCTTTTACTTTGACAGATAGACGAGGAAAAAGCGTCCAGATATAGTGTACCCTCTTCTTAGATAGATGGATAGATTAAGAAACTGATGGTTAGATGGATGGGTAGTTTAATGGATAAATAGATGGTTTGATAGAAGGATGGTTAGATGGATGGATAGTTTAATGGATAGATAGACAGATAGATGGATAAACAATTGTACAATAGTTGGATGGATAGATAAAAAAGGATAGATTGATGGATTGATGATTGAATGAATTGATGATGGATGGATGGATGGATAGATAGATAGATAGTTAAATTGTTAGATAGATTGAAGGATAGATAGATAGATAAATAAATTGATGGATGTATAGCTAGATGGATGGATAGATGGATAGATAGAACTTATATATCGATATACCTTTCTATCTTTCTAGTGTGAGAGATAGATAGATAGATAGATAATGGATTGATATATTTTGTGGGTGGTGCACTGTAACTTATATATGATGTGTCTTTACAATATAGTATAACAACAGGACATCAACAAAAAAAGTTTACTTAAAGGAAGTATTGAATTTAGAATTTTTGGAAATTATAATATTAGTTCTGAATTACAGATTAACATACTTCCAAATGAAAGAATAATCAAACATGAAATAACAACAGATATTTAAAAAATTCGTTCATGCTGATATGACTTTAATCCCATGCAAAAGTCATACAGGTGTCTGTTTACCTCTCTGTCTGCAGCAAAGGATCTTGCAAACCGCCAAACCGAAATGGTTTTCTTTACAGTAGAGCTTCTCATAGGCCCAGGGAAGGGTTATAACTCTACACTAACAAGATATATATAGGATTTTTATTTTAGCTATTTTTTGTCAAGAAAAATGTAATTTTCCATAGCAACCCTTTATCTAAAATTGCACCAAAGTCGATGAGTGTCACTTCATAAATCAATATGAGGTCTTTATACCAAATTATATCTATCTATCTGTATATCTTTTTTTGTATAAATACATCTATCTAGTTATATGTCTTTCTATTTTCTCTTCCAATATATCTATCTATCTATGAGTCTTTCTAATTTCAATACCAATTTATTTATCTATCTATCTGTATATCTTTCCATTCTCTATTCCATTATATCTATCTATCTATGTATATGTCTTTTTTATCTATCTATCCCATCCAACACATTAGATATTCCATAAAGATTTTTGTAAGGAATGTTTTTATCAAATTTTTCTGCTTGATATTGCTTTTCTTCTCTCTCTACCCCCTTTCTTTATCTCTCTCTCTCTCTCTCTCTCTCTCTCTCTCTCTCTCTCTCTCTCTCTCTCTCTCTCTCTGTCTCTCTCTCTCTGTCTCTGTCCCTCTCTCTGTCTCTCTCTCTCTGTCTCTGTCTTTCTCTCCCTGGCTCTCTTTCTCTCTCTCTCTCTGTAAATCTATCTATCGATATATAGCTCTCTGTCTGCTTTGTTTTAAATTGTTTAATATGTTCTTAAAATATCCCTTTTTAAAAGCGAAGCTTTTCTATAATTAGGGTCGGTCCGTCCGTCCGAGATAGTTAGCTTTTATTCGTTAATTTAGGCATGTTAGAATTGTCCTATCGATTTCAAACTTTGCATGGTGATTCCTGTAGTAGTTAGTTACGATTTAGAAAGCGTAGCAACTCTAAAATCGTTACCAGAATGTCCGTACGTCCATTTTAAACATTTTGGTTTTTTTACTTTTTTAATAACAATTTTTTATGTGATAAAATCATCCGATTGATCTGATTTTTTGGTTACTGATTCCGATTACAATTAGGTGCAATATTATGAGCGAAGCATCTCTATAATCAATTATTAAAATGTCAGAATTCTGTATTTAAGAAGTTTTGCAACAAATTTACGTATAATTTTGTCAAACCTTATATTTTCATATTTTGTATATATTTAGTTCTGACACTAAACAATAGTTAATGTTTGTCTGTCATATCGTTTCAGAGGTTCGCTTTTATGGATGTTGTCATCCTTGTTTTATCTTCAATTTTTAAATTCTTAAGTTTTCGCCTTTCCCATCTTTCCCTGTAATTCAATAAGTCATACAGTGGTACCACCATTTTTTTGCTACATTGTAAAGGAGAACCATATCGGTTCGGCGGTTAGCGAGATTCTTTTGTACAGACAGACAAACATATATCATGTTACTTTCATGTAATAAGGATACATCATATATAGATACTTGGCACTCTAAGAAAAGCTTTTTACCTCTAGATTTTACTTGAACACAGTAATAGTGTCTGACTGATTATGACGTAACAAAAAAAATTAGCCAATAAGAGGCCGTTATTGACCAATGGTAAAATTTATAGTGGCCTCTCATTGGCTAATTTTTTTTGTTACGTCATAATCAGTCAGACACTATTACTGTGTTCTTTTACTTCAATAAGATATGATCATTCTTGCATCATTTCACACTTCAAACAACATAAAGTAGTAAGGTTTTTTTGCCTGCAACGAAGGATCTCTATTACCACTGAAACTACACGGTTCTCCTTTACATTGTAGCTTCTCATAGGTCCTGCAAAGATTTAGCTATTTTGGGTGAGGGTACCAATACCCCACCAAAAAAAGAAACTTTTCCCCATATTTTTTGTTTACTTTTTTCTTTTTCTTAAAAAAAGGAGAGGTGTCAAATTCAAGCCAGTAATACCTCAAGTGCCCTAGAGGCCTCTAAGGGGCGTAGCCACTACTTTAGAATAAAATTGTTCATTTTTTATAGCAGATACGTTAAAATATTTTATCTTTGAAAGATAAAAATGAACTTCTTATCAATTAACTTTAAATTAACTCTTATCTCCTGAAATTTACATGTTTAGTTTAGTTAATAAAAAATAGATGTCGTTTGTTGGGGGAAAAATTATTTTAAAAATAGTTTGATTAACAAAAAGTAAATTTTGAATTATAAATTATAGAATAGATTTTTTAGGGATAATTAAAATTTTGAAATTTAAAGCAACAAATCAATAGAAAATTTAATTTAGATGATTTAAAAAAATAAATTTAAATAAATTCCTCTACATGATAAACCTTGGTTGTATATATCCAGGGCCTTACCAATCGGGACTTTTCGAGAATTTTTTTTTAAAGCAAAGCTTTTCTTAATTTATGTAGGTACGCCCTTCCTACAATAACGGATAGCTGTTATTATTAATTTAGATATGTTTAAATTCGGCAAAATGGTACAGAAAGCGTAGCAACGATGGGTTTTGGCTTTTAGATAAAAATATTTTATACAATATAAACGCCCTAATTACTTGATTTTTGAATTAGGGAATAATAGGACGATAAGGTATAATGCTATAAGCGAAGCATCTCAATAATCATGTTTGTATGTCCATATTCAGCCCCTTTACTTAAATAATTTTGGGATTGATTTATACGGAATTTTTGTTCAAATTAAAAAAATCCAATTTAAACATGTACTGCGTTGTTAAAATGTTAAATTTCGATATATATGGTCGATGTCTCTAGAGGCTAGGGACGCACCTAATAGTATACTAAAAGAAAATTTGAAGCCAGAAAATCTGCAGTTACTAAAAATTGCTTTTATTCCAACTTTTCTTATTTATTTAAAATACAATGAAACACTTTTAACTTTTTGCTGCTTTAGGACAGGAAAAGCTTCGCAATTTTCTTCTGAACTGAAAGTGAAATAAAAAGAAAACCACTGTGTTAAAAAATCCTTACCTAACCTGGTCTTAAACCATTAATAATACTTTAAAAAATTAATAATAAACACTTTAAAAAATTATTTGTTTTTTACTTTAAAAAAATTAAGAAAATATATAAAGCTAAAACTAAATCTATTTTTGTAAAATAACAACTTTTAATGATTTTTTGTAAATATATTATAGTATGTCTATCATGGACGGACTGACATACCTATCCTAGTTATAAAGTAGCTACGCTACTAGAAATGTAAAGCAATATTGTGTTTATTGTAAATAAAGTAAAATAAAAGTTTTATTTGTAACTAAAATTGTACTACAGGGATTTCTTTGGGGTAAAATCCTTTTTTTTTGTATAATCGCCGATTACCAAAAAGCCGCCCCTCTCCTTACACCGAATTTTGATCATAAACCTTTTTTACTACATGATTTCGAGTAGTGCGGTCATAGACACGCCTTGTAAACCTAGAAAAAGTGTTCAGTGGTGGGAAAATTTGCGCGTCATCCTAAAAATTGTATTAATTGGTATTATTTTTGCTGTATAACACTCTACTGCTTATTTTTATGTAAAATTGTTTTTGCTAGGCTAATTATACAGAAGAGGGTGATTGCAAAGATCTCCCAATGGAAAAATGAGATTTTTCCATTTCTTGTAAAAAAAATAAATATGTGTAGCAAAGCTTTGGGACCTTATTTGATATGGAAAGTAAGAAAAATATATTTCACTGCAGCGGCTACACCCCCAAAGAGGTATTAAAAGACGTAAAAAAGGCTAAAACCAACCCGGGACCTATGTAAAACTTCCTTAACATGGAGAACTCAATCGGTTTAGTAGATATTAAAATCTTAAGCTAGAAACAAAAACATTATTACTTAATATAATAGGAGATCCAAATACTTTTATCTTTGCTAGAGGCGAAAAAAATGTATTTACCTAAAAATTGAATTTCTTTTAATTGAATTTTATTTCTAATTATTTTAAACTATGTCATTTTGTTATGCTGATTGATTTTAAGCAATTTATGTTTTTCAATAAAAAAACGCAAAAAAACAAGAAATAAACAATCATTTTAGAGTGACAAACGTACAGAAATACCCTATCTATAGATTAATCACGCCATTGAAACTTTTAGAAATCTTAGTAAAAATTGCTTACGTAAGAAAGTGATTAAAGGTGAATTGAATTTTGGAAAGCCCATTTCATGACCCTTAACATATTTATGCATTAGATTTATTGTCTCTCCTGTTTTTAGTAGCGTCGCTTCACTACAAGTAATCCTTGTCTGTTTGGTATGTAGGTCTGTAATAACAATTTATTTGTGCTTTGTTAATAGCAAAATATTAAAGTAATGATGTTTGGATTAAAATAATCTTTCGTTTTTCTCATTTTCCCTTATTTTGTAGGATTAAACTATTATATTATAGATGATATCAAATGATGCCACCACAAAACACTTACGTTTTTTATTTTTGTTATTATTTAAACACATACTAATTCGCTACTATGAATTATCATTACCCTTGTTTAAAGCAAAGCTTTTCTATAATTTGGGTCGATCCGCTCGTAACGGTTAGCTATTTTCGTTTATTTAGACATTTTCGTTGCATGTATGTCCATTTATGCTGATGCTGATTTTGACAACAAAATTAGCTTATTCATCTAATATTTGGATACCTAGAACATCAAGGTACAACATTTTAAGCGAGGCTCTTTTCTATAATCAAATCCTAAAAAAGAAAGTATGTCCTTTTATTGCATCCTGTATTTTCATAATTCTGCAACAAATATATGTCATATTTTGTATAGACTTACAAATTAATGTTATGCTTATTAAGTTCAGACACGCTACAAGAAATAGTGTTGATTTGTCCTTTCTCCTTATTTTACAGCTTTTTTATGGATGTTGTCATCCTTGTTTTTATAACTTTTCTTTGTGCAAATAATTCACTTTTTGAAATAGGTTATCTAATGACCTTTAATCAGTAGGAAATTATTTTAAATTTCTAAAATTACCCTTTCTTTTTATACACATTTTTTGTTGAAAAGTTAGGATAATGACATTTTTTATCAGCCAATCAAGAAATTCTAAAAAGTACCCATTGTTTTTCAGCACACAATCTGAAAGTATATTTATTAATGTTTGGGTATTATTTACAGTACAATTAATACATCTTTCCGTATCGGTATAGCAATACTGTTGAATCTGTCTATTTATTATTATTATGTAATATGTTTATCTATTTATCTATCTCTCTCTCAGTGTGTAGCTATATTGTTGTATGCCTATTTATTTTCAATCTATCTATCTATAGTTATGTTTATCTATTTATCTATCTATTTTAATCTGATTATTGTTGTATATCTATTAATTTTTAATCTATCTATCTATAGTTCTTTTTATCTATTTATCTATCTCTCTCTCTCTATGTTAAGCTATATTGTTGTATGTCTATTTATTTTTAATCTATCTATAGTTATGTTTATCTATTTATCTATCTATCTCTCAGTGTGTAACTATATTGTTGTATGCCTATTTATTTTCAATCTATCTATCTATAGTTGTGTTTATCTATTTATCTATCTCTCTCTCACTGTGTAGCTATATTGTTGTATGCCTATTTCTTTTCCCTTAATCTGTATCTATGTAGATAAAATCTCATAAAAAGACTTAGAAAATAATCCAAACATGGTATTGCTAGCTACTATTGTCAGGGAGGGAGGAGACATTGGAATGCTTTTCAGGCTGGTACCCAAAGTATTGTACTTGTTTTAATGGCTTTAAAACTTTGAGTACGTTTATGAAGTCTTGATTGGTTGGTTTAAGCTAACAGTGTCCAAACTTCCAACAATACGTTTAATCTACAGAAAAGATAATATTGTTTATCATCATTAGGATGAAAAAATATAGTTCATTGTCTTATCCCTTAAAATCCGTGACCCTTATGCAATGTCCTTTAACTTCTGCATTTTATGTTTGCATTAGTTCTAGTACCCAAAGTCCAAGACAACCAAAAGCAAGAATTCATGATCCATTGGCCAGTCCCTTCTTCCTGCTATTGTGATATCGGATATTTTTCTTTTTAAAGAATCCAACATTGTTTTCATACAGTCTCTGCTGAAATCCAATACTTATAATACAATACTGTTACATAAGGCAATTTAGTTTTATTAGCTTTTTCAATTCAATTTGTTAAATTGAAATATTTACAAAAAGAATGATAAGATCCATGAAAGTAAAGTTTAGCAATTTAGACAAAAAACAAAACAAACAAACATTGATAATTAAACAGTAGCAGTGCTGCTAATTATCTGAATACAGAGGGTCATGTTTAAGGGTAATAAGGTTAGTTGCTGGGGTGTTGTCAAATGCTCTTATTAAGTCAAACTGTTCTTAATTATGGACCAATTCAATTAAATACATAATTAAGATCATTTTGACTTGATAAGGATATTGACTTCAACCCAACACTCAACACCAACGGAATCATGCCAAAAAATATCGCTCTTTTTGTGATAAAAAATTTAACATGTTTGAAATTGGCTTACAGACCTATATATTTATGAATTTGCCTAACTTGCTAGGTTTAAAATCCATGGGTTAATCCTATTGCAAATCAGAGTTGTAAAAATCAAAAAAATAAAACTAAGAGCTTGTATTAAAAATACGATAAATAACTTATTATTAAATTTTGAAAATAATTTAACAATATAATTACTATAATTAATACCTATTTATTATCATATTAGAGAAATAAATTGTAAATTGTAAATTTTCAATATTATTTTATTGATTTTATGCAAATAAGTTAAAAAGAAAACTATTTATATTATTATTTCTTACAGGTATGTGATCCCTAAGAAATAAGTATAATATTTTTTTATCTATTATATAATCTATTTATCTATCTATCTATCTATCTATCTATCTATCTATATATCTATCTATCTATATATCTATCTATCTATCTATCTATCTATCTATCTATCTATCTATCTATCTATCTATCTATCTATCTATCTATCTATCTATCTATCTATCTATCTATCTATCTATCTATCTATCCATCTATCTATCTATCTATCTATCCAAAAAGCTACCCGTCACGGACGTACTGAAGGATACAAAGTACAAGTTAGAAAGACTCTATTTCTAATAATTGTTTAGTTAAGATGAACAGTCTATGGTAGGTGTCAAAAACAGACTCCTACACTCAGGGAAAGAAGGGCCATTGGACTGTAAATTATGCTGGTAGCCAAAGTTTTCTAATAACTTTCTCGCATTCGTTCTCTAAAATCTTTAGATACTTAATCTGATTGGTAAGTTCAAACTATCTTTGTATAAACTTTTAAATCAATAATTTTAATCTACAGAAGTTAGTATATACAATAATTTATGGCCATTGTCTTATCCCTTAAGACCCCTGTCTACACTCCCCACCTGAGTGTGCCTTAAAATTATCAAACTAGCAAGTGTTTCATAATAACAATTTCATAAAAAAGACATAAAAGTGACGCCACTGTGTTATCTCAAAAATCATAAGACCTATTATCAATTAAACACAAACTAAAATAATAAATAAGTTTTTGGATTTCAAAGCAACATAATTGCCATGTATTTTATTTTCCTTAGAAAATTGTAAATGATTAATAAATAATTATCTTTAAAGAAGAGAGAAGAAAGAAGAAAAATTCGACAAGAATCAAGGAATTATTTTACATTAGAAAAAAATAGTGCGTTGTCCCCTAAGTTCCTAGCGAGAAAAAAGCACCCCTCCCCATCAAAATTACTTTAAAAATACCTAATTTAACCTAACCAGAGGTGGATTCTTAAAAAAAACTTTTGGGCTCCCTTTGTTGTAAAAAAATCCGCAAAAATCGCATAAAAAATCTACAAAGATTAAATAAAATAAAAGGGTTATTAAAATAAGATTTTGTTTAATTTTTGTAGATTTTTTATGCGATTTTGGAGGATTTTTCACAATTTTTTTTAACAAGCCTCACTAATTTTAGTGAGGCAATGAGCCAAAAAGTTTTTTAAGAATCAACCTCAGACCTAGCTCAAACATAAACGAACGAAAAACTATCCCCATCCCATTAATTTTTTTTTTCTCAGGAAAAGGGGTTGGAATTTCTGTGCTCGACAAGGCACTTTTGAGGGAAAAACCCAAAACAAATGTCAAACTAGTCCGATTCCATAATAATGAACTGAATAATAAAAAATGAAAACTTTGTTCCTGATCACTTTAACCCTGGGAAAGGAAAAATTGGGTCAACTTTTTCTTTGTTTAGTTATTTTCCTTCTTCCACTCTCTTTTTTAGAGTAGCGCACCTACTAATATGAATGTCCGTACGTCCGTCAACTCGTTTTTCTGCAAAATAACTCACAGAAAAATATGTTTCGCTTGTATAATGACGGATTTTTCAAAAAAGTCAAAGAATATCGCAAAAATTATTATTTATGATTCATTGCCAATTCTTTTAGTTTGTTTTCTTACCTCAGTCCAAATTAAAACCTATTAGAACTAAAAATTCTTACTGTTTGCTGCTTTACTGTTCTTTTTTTTGTTCATTAAAACTGATATTGCTGTTCTACTTTTGGATAAAGTTGTTCTTTTTCTATCTCCTTCTCTCTCTCCCTTTTGAAGCTCATATTAGTTAATAATAAAGCAAGTATGTAATTAATAATTAATCTCCATTTATTTGTTATGGGCGGGACATCACTCTCAAGAATGATCACCAGCTTAATAAAACTATAGAAATTGGCGGTTTTGCCACAGGGTGCCTAGTCGGGTACATAGATCCTTCCCCCTTATCTTAAAATAAATTATTTGATTTAATTTAGGCTCCGCCTGGTTAGGATCGCCCCCGCAGGAATAATGCACGAGGAAAAATCATATATCCTTACCCCACTAATTTTAAAATTGATTAAAAAAATTTAGGGGGCTGGGTGAAGTGCTTGTCATTCGAAAAAAATAAAAATGCCCATTTTGGCAAAACATTTAGACCTTTTCATCATATGTATTTTACTTGACTGTATAATGTTATTTATGTGGATGTGATGACATACCTTTGTTATGCAATGTTAATATTTACACTATATTTATATTTCTTAATATCTACCCAGAAGATAGTAAAAACTGAAAATAAAACTCTAAATTATACTGCACCCAAAATTTTGAATTTGATCTATATGGGGTAATGTTGGTTATCATAATTGGTTGGTACATTAATGAAATTGGAAATCTACAGCCTTTATTAAATTACATAGGTAGGTATTGTCAATAAAACAATTTATTTTCATTAAAGACACAGATTTCCATGATTAGATAGATAGATATAAAAAATTTTATTTAAAAATTGATAAGTTGGAAAATTTTTTAGAGACTAATTCAATATTGTCAGAGGAAGAAAAAAATTTTCTATAAAAAAAAGAAATATGGAAAGTCATTATTAAAATAGCGTTCCATGGGATTTAGAGGTTTCTTGCACTAATGATTAGACTTTTATGTTGATCATATTATTATAGATAATAATCAATTATGATTCCTTTTACTTGCTGTATTGTTGCCCAAAACATTACATTTTTTGTGTAATACAAAAAAAGAAATAAATTTTCATTTAAATAAAAAGGTATTTTTTGTACAATCTAAGTTTTAAAACCCGTCCTTTCATTTGTTGACTTTTATCAAATATTGATCGGTTGGTTACACAGGGGGGTCCAAGCTTTTTATTTGGGGGGGGGGGGGGGGATAAAATTTTGAAAATAAAAAAATTTTTTTTGGGGGGGGTAATCTTTATTTCATAGAGGCATTTTTTTTTTTATTTGGGGGGAGGGGGGTAAAAATTGAAAATTCATTGGGGGGGGGGGGGTAATCACCCCTTTACCCCCCCCCCCCCCTTGGACGTCTATGGGTTGGTACAAACAATAAGAAACTAAACTTTTCTTAATAATATATTTTACCAATAATCTTAATCTACAGCATCGTTAATTTTGTTTAAATTAATTGGTGGTGTACATCAATCACTCATTCGTTGTCTTATCCCTCAAGACAGTGGTTTATAATACACTACAAATGTATATTATTGTTCTTGATTATTTTTTTCTGAATAATGGTTCCTATCCATATAATTGAATAAAAGTCAGTTGACTAACCCCAATGCTTAACCAACCAAATAAATCAAATGAAGAAGGAACTATTGAAACTAAAAATTTATTTTGCCAAAAGTTTAAATTCAAGTAAACAGGGATGACAACATCCCTAAAAGCGAAGCTCTGAAACGGTAGGACAAACAAACATTAACACATGTATAGTGTCAGAACTGAATAATCAGAATATAAATGTATAAACGTCGAGCGAAACAAAAGTAAATCCGCTGAAAAACTACTTAAATACAGGGTGTTGTTGAAGGACATACTTACATTTTTAGGACTTGATTATAGAGATGCTTCTTTTATAATCATGTACTTTGTTGTCCCATGAATCAGTATTTTAAAAATCAGAACAATCGGATAATTTTATCACATAAAAATTTGACGTTAAAAAAGTTAAAAAGCAACATGTTTAAAAATGGACGTACGGACTTTCTGGTAATGATTATAGAGTTGCTTCGTACATAACTCCTATAGAAATCACCATACAAAGTTTGAAATCGATAGGACAATTCGAATATGCCTTAATTAACGATGAAAGCTATCCGTCACTGACGGACGGAGGGATGTAAGGACGGACGAAAGGACTTACGGACCGAACCTAATTATAGAAAGTCTTCGCTTTTAAAAATTGAATAAGATTAGCTTATATGTATAACGTCATTTTATTTTATGTTTCGTATTTATGTATCTTATATTGTAAAAGTAAGTAGTAAAAACTTATTTTATATATTACTCATATTATGTTTTCTTATCTCTAACATTAACATCTCGACTCTATATTTAGAACATATACGTTCACCCCTGTCTATCACTAAGGGTTGGTTGTAAAGATTTGCTTTTCTTTATGTTTACTAGTTTACTATTACTTGCCCTAACTTTAATTTCTGTAGAAAAAGGAATTTGTTTTCTTGTATTCATTCGAATCCGGTGGATAGGAACTGGTTCTCATCCATACGAAAAAAGTATGTCTGGCATCGTATTATATCCAGTTTTCTACGAATATAGAAATGTACAATCATAAGTTTTTTTAGCCGGTGCCTTCGGCACCACGGGGCTAAATTTTTAAGGAGTCTCAGACTTTGGGGACTGGCTTAAAGGGAATGTGCACGAATACAGCAGATTCTTACTGATTTTGGGGACTTGCGCATCAATGCCCCGCTAACTAGCTGAGCTAGTTTTGAATATGCAGACAGAAAAGTTTGTTATTTATCGCTGGTTTTAACAAATATTTTTTCCCAAGAAAATGTCTTTTCATGTATAGAAACTCTACTGTGATATTTATGTATTAAATAATCTAAGAACCGCTTGAATTTAGGGGTCAATTATAAATATATCAGAAGGGTTGAGGTAGTTCTAAACAAGATTTTTCTAGTGATTAATTACAGAATGTTTACTACATTGTGATGTGTTGATAAATTAATTTTCAAGTAAATGATTTTTTTCTTAGAACTAATTTTGTTCTAAATTAGGTTACCATGATCCCTTTCCATTTTTGGTAAAAATTTCTTGATAAATCTGGTTTTTATTGCTTTTCAGCGAACCCTCTTAAATTGAATTGATTGCCCATTGTCCCCTCCCTTACTCCCTGAATGAAACCTACACTTGAATCCAGTTATGACCATGTAACCAGCATTCACATTTACTCTAGTCATAAGCTATTATTATTTTCTTCAAGCTACAAGCCAAGTGCTTTCCTGTCAGTTAGCTGCTCTTACATTCATGAGTCATATCAACACAATATTTGAGTACACTAACTTGCAAATTATCCATCTAGCTTAGAATCCAATATGTATCTATAATTATTCTGTATGTTCATCTATGAAAACCTTGTCATGATTTATACTTAATTTAAATAACACAGTTTGAACTAACTAAACCTCTCTTGCTTCAAAGAACACGAGTGTCTTCCATGGTTCTCACTATGAAATTTAATCAGTAGTAAAGACAACCAGTGTGTACAAAGGGCAGAGACTCAATCAAGACCAGCTATATTAACCTTCTGCAAGCTCTTTTGAACATGGACTGGTTGTGTATTCAATTGTAGCCTGGTATATATGGTATTATAGGACTTTGAACATGGGAACTGTGGTTATGGACATCTGTTATACCCCAAGCAGATATTGTTTTGATGTTGAGACATCAAATCAGCCAGGAACTAATATTGAGCAGGATAACAGCCATAAACTATGTTTTAACAATATAATATGTCATGAGGCATGCAACAGGGACATGAAATATTTTTTAAAGTTTATTACAAAAGCTGTTTAGACATCAATTCAAATATTAACTTCAAATAACTCTGATTTCATTTCTAGACTACAAATCTTAGATTATTCAATTGATTCATAAAGATTTGGTTATTGCTGATAACAAAGTCCTTAGTTCAGCTGTATTTACTACCCTGCCAGAAACGTCGTAAGCAAATCCTACGATATGCATACGATAAATTCTGTAAGGACCTCTGTAAGGACCTCTTTTGCATTTATCGTATGCATATCGTAGGATTTGCTTATGACGTTTCTGGCAGGGTATACTTTTCTTTCGTAAATTTAGGTTAACTAAGCTGCAAATGTGAGAAAATTGTGATTTTTTAAGAAAAAACTATGAAAATTTGGTTATAAAAGTAATTTTCAAAAAAATCCACAAAAATGATCAGCTGTGATTTAACGAAAGTCATATACTGAACCGTCATCGTCTCCCGGTCATGGCTACATAGGTCTTGTGAGACGTATGTAAAAAAAAACCTGTTTCCTATCCAGGACACCGGTGTATCATAACTTATAACAAAAAACAATTGAGTTATAGTTAAGGAAAATTAACTTAAAACTTTTCAGTAAGAATCAGGGCTGTTCTGCAACTCTCTCAGTGTGTCTGTTCCTTCATAGTAGTGTGAGAATTTTTTTTTCATTGTGAATGGTTCTGTGGGTCAAAATAATTGGTTGAACAGTTTGGATACTGCTTGTTTAAACTAACCAATCAGAATTTAATAATAGCACAATGAAGTTGTTTTTATGCCAACGAATAAGACAGCAAGTTTATAAAACTATAGGTACCAATATAACCTACTTTTCCTCTTGATTGTCTTATTATTTTTTGTTATAATTTCAGTGCTTCTCTAGTAATGGATGTTGTCTTCCTTGCTTTCATTTCAAAAATTTATTAACGCAACGCTCTCTGCGAATATTAAAATGATAAATTATAAAATTAAAACCAGTTTTACTAGCGCCCAAGGGGCCTGATGCGTAAGTAACAAAACATGTATTCTTTTAAGATTTTTATATTATTATTCGTGGAAAATTGTTTGTAATACGAAGTTGTACATGTTTTTTTTAGCATAGCTTAGAACTTGTTCTAATCCAGAATTGCTGCTTTAAATTTTTGTTTGTTTTTATTGAATTTTGATTGGTTGGTTTACAACTAACAAACTTTACACCAATAATTTGATCCAAATAAGGGTTAATTTTGTTCATCATCTTTGGGGTTGCATACAATGTCTTATCCCATAAGATCTTTAACCTTCCTATAATATTTAAAACTGAAGAAGATGAAATATAGAAAAGCCACGCTTCCAGAAAATGTGAATTATTTTGTAAAATGAAAATATGAAAGTTATGGGAGGAAGGGATATATGACATTGGCCTTGGGTAAAGAAAGGGGGTGTTTAATTTTATAAATTTTGTTTAATTTCAACCATGATTAATTTTTCTATACATTCTAGATCAAAGTCTATTCGTAATAGTTTAAATTAGGTATAAAAGAACTGAGTGAGAAATACTTATAAAAAAAATCTTATTTCTGAGGGTAATAATATATGTATATTGATTTCTATTGGTCACGGCCTCTAGTTGCAACTGGGGGCAAATTATGGAGGGGGGTAAATCGACAATTCCATTTCCATTCTAGTTTTAAAATAAAAAACATTTTTTTCAGGGGCGATCACCCTTTAGGGTTAGAGTAACCTCCCTTAGAATAATTATAAAACTTCCTTAGACATATTAGAAGCTTTAAAAGTCAACCATATTGGTCCACTGCACCAATCCACAAAGATAGACATCATCTTACTTTCATATTTTTGTTATGTATTATGTTGGTGCATTTTCAGCACAGTTACAAGAGCAGCGTCAATGCCAATTATGTTTTTTATATTAACTACAAATATTTGTTATAGAGTTGCTTTGCTGCAAATTTTGGTGTGACATTAATAAATTGACTATGATCTTTTTGAGCAAAATTGAAAATGAAATTTTTGCAAATGTTAAGCTCTGAGTTCGTGTTGAGTTGCATACATAGATAGATAGATATTCAGATAAATAGATAGATAGATGGATAATGATATATGTATATATACAGATATATCCATTTATCTATCTACCTCTCAATCTATTCTTTTTCTAAATACCTTACAATCTATACATCTATTTATCTACCTAAAAATCTATCCATATACATATAAATAACATATGCAAAATTGATAAGTCTTTAGTATTGCATAAGATTATTGAATTTTGCATTATATCCTCTTGTTATACTATTTTACCCCTAGCTGATAGGGGAAGGGAGGGGGAAATCGACCCACCACTTTAGTTTTCAGAAGTCACTAAAAATTAATTTCTAAGGACGGATATTCTTGAGAGGGTAGAGGTTTCCTGCCCGAAAATAGTTAAAAACTTTCCCTGGACTTATAAGAAGCATCAAAAGGATAATCCCTAGTTTAGCGGAAATCAAGTTCCTTCGCTACATGCACACAAGCATCCTGTTATTTTTCTATAATGATTATTCGGATTTTGTCATCCTTGTTTCAAGATTTTTAAAGAATAATTAAATTTAACTTTCATTGTACAGACAGACGGATAAAATAAATCAATAATATAAGGTAGTTTTGCTCATAACAAAATATCAATAAGAATAGATATATTGGAAAAATGATCCCATAGTATCTTAACAATTTACATTTTTATATGCAACGCAGCTACTCTATAGTTTATAATACTTGTTGGTCCATACAAACATGCTATAAGCAATAAGCATACAATAAGATCAAACCAAAATCTAGGCGTTTTAGTATCTAATTCAAACCTTGAATGAAGGTTCCTAAACAATTAGGTGATTTCTTAGCCAGGGGCGACCAAGTTTTTTTTTATTTTTGGGGGTAAAGATTTTTGAATGGGGGGGGGGGGTAATTTGTGTTTTTGTGGGGCAAATTTTTTCCCCCCCAAAAAAATTGCTTCGGGGGGGGGGGGTAATCACCCCCCTTGAAATCTGTTGGGGGGGGGGGGATTAACACTTTATACCCCCTTGGACGTCGTTGTTTCTTAGCTTTGTTGATGTCAAATTTTATATGATTAAATTGTCCTGTAAACTTGTTTTCTGCCGTGGTGATTTCTAGGGTTATAAGGCACAACATTGAAAGAGTAGGACCATAAAAAATCACAAAAGTAATTATATTTCTTTAGTTTTAGTTCGCTTTTATGGATGCAGTCATCCTTGTTATATTTCTATTTCTTGTTTATATCATTTTCCTATACTATTTCTTTTCGCAGAAAGTTTTATTGATAAATAATAAATATTATACCATTATTATAAATATTTTTAACAAGGATGATAAATTATCAAAGGACGGGCAAACATTTATGGCTTTGTAATACAGTATTAAATTCAGAGAGATAGGGGACAATTGTCTGTTTATTACACTAGTCCCAAATGTTTTCTTTTACGTTGGCTTTGGGGACTTTTAATTGAATGAATTTTATTTGGTTACTTCATTAAGTTGAATGTTCAAACGTTTCAACCACTTATTTTAATCTACAGATGGGATAATTTTAAGTATCCTCTTGGGGATGTACTGTACATGCATTTATCAGCCGTTGTCTCATCTCTTTAAATCTCTGAAAAGTTATACTGATGTTTGTCGGTCCACAAAGATTTTTTAATGGGCTGCTTGTCTATATTTTTTAGGAGAGTTCAATAATGATATAGAGATGGTTTTAGGCTATTTTTAGAATGGTGTTAAACTTTTTAACTATTATTTTATCTAATCTTTGCTGCTAATAGCTTGTTATTGCTACGTTTGTATAAAATTCTCCTTTTTTGCTAAATGTAGTAATTTATCATGAAGTAATTGTAGTGTTACTAAAGAGGGTAAATACAATTATCGGAAAATGAAAATATTTATTTACTTTTTATTGATTTTTTTACAAGTTTTAAATGAAAAGAGTAGTAAATTTGTATTAAATGATAATTTATCCACCTATCTATATATTTTCCATCTATCTACATATATTCTATATATCCCTTTATTTATGAAACTATCTATTTATCAATTTATCTATCTTATTATCTATCAAACTAAAAATCTATCTAGCTATCTATCTATCTTTTATTGATTGTTTATTTATCTATTTCAGAGACTTGGAAAGGGGATAAATTTGTCTGTAGAAAGATTTGTCACTGTAGGAGAGACCATAGGTAAGATTTACTTTTAGTAGCGATGCTACTCTGTAGATATAGAGTATATATGTACGTCCTTCTCTTATGTGCGTATTTATAAGTTCCTGCATAAAGTGTTGTTAATTTTGTCTACAATTGTTTCAAAAGTATAATAAATTATCATGTTTTTCGTTTATGAAGAAAGTCACTCAAAAATCAGACATGTGACGTCATAAAAATCAGTGATTTAGGGGGTTTCTTTTCCACTTCTCTTCTCATCTCCCTCGTTTTTATGACGTCACATGTATGATTTTTGAGAGAATTTATCTATTTACAGTCAAAGAAATTAAGTGCTGTAAATTGCATTTTAGATATCTTAAAAACACTCATGCTAAAAACCACTCTTTAATTACCAAGTGTTAATGACATTTTTTTGAATATTTTTCCTTCAAAAAATTGTTGCTATAAAAGTAATTAATTTTTACTATAATTTGCACTTTTTTTTTCAAATCAGATACATTGACATTTATTCTAAAGCTGCAAAAAAATTCAAAAGCGCAAACATAGTAACATTTTCTACAGTCTTTTCAGGCTACCCTACTTATAATATAGAAATCATACATTACCCCCCTCCCCCTCTATTTTTTCTATCTCATTTTTATGTTTGTGAAAGATAGAGGGCTATAACTAAGTGACTTTTTAAATATGGGTATGACATATAACTGCGAGTTGGAATTTTTTGAACATCTCCATCCTGGCGGGCAATAATGCTAGCAAACCTGGCAGGATCATCCAGGTAAAGTGCAATTATATTTTTTTACTAAATAAAGCATTTTATCTTACCAAAATGACAGTAGTTTAAATTTTTGAAGTAAAAAGGACCTAAAACAAGGTTGATAAATAAAAGGGTGAAGGAAGCTAAAATTACTTACAGTCAGAAATTCATTAAGGGTTAAGATCTTAACGGATCCAGAAATAAACTATTTTATATTATTTTGTATATAAATTTTGTTTTCCCAAATATTTAATTCTCTCACTCATTTACTTTGTTTTCCCTTCCCTTAATTTTCTTGAATGCACTTTCCCTCGGAATTTTGTTAAAACAAAATTATAGGATTTTACTTTTTTTTGTTAAAAACTAAAACTTGCAATTAATTTTATCAAACAAACAATGATGACACCATTGATAAAAGCGAAGCTAAGCAAATATAATCGTAGCATCTGTATAATTAAGTCTAATTTTCAGTATGTCCTTATTTTACCTTGCTAGTATATCCACTCGCAAGAAGAAAATATAATGTTTGGTATTTCTAGGACGATTCTATTATGCCTAAAAAATTATCATCTAGCTTGAACTTTATTGACTATTTAGTGGATTCGCCTCCAGCCTTTAAAGAAAAGTGAGCTGTGTTGTCGGTCAATTTACACTTTTAAAAAGCTAATCTTTTCTATCACTAGGTTCGGTCGGTCCGTCCGCTTGTTCGTAACGGATAGACCTTACCGTTAATTAAGAATTGCCCTGACAATTTCAAACTTTCTATGATGATTCCTGTAATAGTTAGATACGATTTCGAAAGAGTAGCAGATCTCTAATCTTTATAAGGAAGTCTGCAAGTTCATTCTAAACAAGCCGATTTTAAAACTTATTTTAGAACAACTTTTGAAAGGTATAATTTTCGGGTATAGTCCTTTCCATGACATCGCTCCATATGGGGCGATGATTTTAATTGATCGCCTCTTATGACAAGGGGCGATGTATTGGCTCCTTGAAAGGAGCGATTTAATAGCCCCTTATAACAAGAGGCGATGTTATGACTCCTTGAAAGGAGCGATTTGATAGCCCCTTGCCCTAAGAGGCGATTAAATGATCCTTTATCGCTCCATAATCGCTCCTTCTGAAGAGGAGATGATATGTCCTATTTAATTAAATATCGCCTCTTCATGGCCCCTTCACTATTATATATATCTTAGTCCCTTGATGGCCCCTACATCGCTCCTACATTACCCCTTCATCGCTCCTCCATAGCTCCTTCTCCAAATTTATATTACATTGTACTCTGATGGCCCCTACATCGCCCCTCCATCGCTCCTACATCGCCCCTTCATCGCTCCTTCTCCAAATTTATATTACATTGTACTTTGATGGCCCCTACATCGCTCCTCCATCGCCCCTTCATCGCTCCTACATCGCTCCTTCATCTCTCCTTCTTGAAATTTTTATTACATGGTACTTTGATGGCCCCTACATCGCTCCTCCATCGCTCCTCCATCGCCCCTTCATCGCTCCTACATCGCTCCTTCATCTCTCTTTCTTGAAATTTACATTACATTGTACTTTGATGGCCCCTACATCGCTCCTCCATCGCCCCTTCATCGCTCCTCCATCGCCCCTACATCGCTCCTTCATCTCTCCTTCTTGAAATTTACATTACATTGTACTTTGATGGCCCCTACATCGCTCCTCCATCGCCCCTTCATCGCTCCTCCATCGCCCCTACATCGCTCCTCCATCGCCCCGTACATCGCTCCTTCATCGCCCCTTCATCGCTCCTACATCGCTCCTTCATCTCTCCTTCTTGAAATTTATATTACATTGTACTTTGATGGCCCCTACATCGCTCCTCCATCGCCCCTTCATCGCTCCTACATCGCCCCTACATCGCTCCTTCATCTCTCCTTCTTGAAATTTATATTACATTGTACTTTGATGACCCCTACATCGCTCCTCCATTGCCCCTACATCGCTCCTACATCGCCCCTACATCGCTCCTTCATCTCTCCTTCTTGAAATTTATATTACATTGTACTTACTTTGATGGCCCCTACATCGCTCCTCCATCGCCCCTTCATCGCTCCTACATCGCCCCTACATCGCTCCTCCATCGCCCCTTCATCGCTCCTACATCGCCCCTACATCGCTCCTCCATCGCCCCTTCATCGCTCCTACATCGCCCCTACATCGCTCCTTCATCTCTCCTTCTTGAAATTTATATTACATTGTACTTTGATGACCCCTACATCGCTCCTCCATCGCCCCTACATCGCTCCTACATCGCCCCTACATCGCTCCTTCATCTCTCCTTCTTGAAATTTATATTACATTGTACTTTGATGGCCCCTACATCGCTCCTCCATCGCCCCTTCATCGCTCCTACATCGCCCCTACATCGCTCCTTCATCTCTCCTTCTTGAAATTTATATTACATTGTACTTTGATGGCCCCTACATCGCTCCTCCATCGCCCCTTCATCGCTCCTCCATCGCCCCTACATCGCTCCTTCATCTCTCCTTCTTGAAATTTATATTACATTGTACTTTGATGACCCCTACATCGCTCCTCCATCGCCCCTACATCGCTCCTACATCCCCTTAATAGCCCCTTACCTTAATTTATATAACATAGCCCTACATAGCCTCTCCATCGCCCCTTAATAGCCCCTTACCTTAATTTATATAGCATAGCCCCTACATAGCCTCTCCATCGCCCCTTAATAGCCTCTTACCTTAATTTATATAATCCTTACCTTAATATATATAATATAGCCCCTACATAGCCTCTCCATCGCCCCTAAATAGCCCCTTACCATAATTTATATAACATAGCCCCTACATAGCCTCTCCATCGCCCCTTAATAGCTCCTTACCTTAATTTATATAACATAGCCCCTACATAGCCTCTCCATTGCCCCTTAATAGCCCCTTACCTTAATTTATATAACATAGCCTCTACATAGCCTCTCCATCGCCCCTTAATAGCCCCTTACCTTAATTTATATAACATAGCCCTACATAGCCTCTCCATCGCCCCTTAATAGCCCCTTACCTTAATTTATATAGCATAGCCCCTACATAGCCTCTCCATCGCCCCTTAATAGCCTCTTACCTTAATTTATATAATCCTTACCTTAATATATATAACATAGCCCCTACATAGCCTCTCCATCGCCCCTAAATAGCCCCTTACCCTAATTTATATAACATAGCCCCTATATAGCCTCTCCATCGCCCCTTAATAGCCCCTTACCCTAATTTATATAACATAGCTCCTACATAGCCTCCCCATCGCCCCTTAATAGCCCCTTACCCGAATTTATATAACATAGCCCCTAAATAGCCTCTCCATCGCCCCTTAATAGCCCCTTACCTTAATTTATATAACATAGCCCCTTAATAGTCCTTTACCTTAATTTATATAACATAGCCCCTACATAGCCTCTCCATCGCCCCTTAATAGCCCCTTACCTTAATTTATATAACATAGCCTCTACATAGCCTCTCCATCGCCCCTTAATAGCCCCTTACCTTAATTTATATAACATAGCCCTACATAGCCTCTCCATCGCCCCTTAATAGCCCCTTACCTTAATTTATATAGCATAGCCCCTACATAGCCTCTCCATCGCCCCTTAATAGCCTCTTACCTTAATTTATATAATCCTTACCTTAATATATATAACATAGTCCCTACATAGCCTCTCCATCGCCCCTAAATAGCCCCTTACCCTAATTTATATAACATAGCCCCTACATAGCCTCTCCATCGCCCCTTAATAGCTCCTTACCTTAATTTATATAACATAGCCCCTACATAGCCTCTCCATCGCCCCTTAATAGCCCCTTACCTTAATTTATATAACATAGCCTCTACATAGCCTCTCCATCGCCCCTTAATAGCCCCTTACCTTAATTTACATAACATAGCCCTACATAGCCTCTCCATCGCCCCTTAATAGCGTCTTACCTTAATTTATATAGCATAGCCCCTACATAGCCTCTCCATCGCCCCTTAATAGCCTCTTACCTTAATTTATATAATCCTTACCTTAATATATATAACATAGCCCCTACATAGCCTCTCCATCGCCCCTAAATAGCCCCTTACCCTAATTTATATAACATAGCCCCTACATAGCCTCTCCATCGCCCCTTAATAGCCTCTTACCTTAATTTATATAACATAGGCCCTACAAAGCATCTCAATCGCCCCTTAATAGCCCCTTACCTTAATTATATAACATAGCCCCTACATAGCCTCTCCATCGCCCCTTAATAGCCTCTTACCTTAATTTATATAACATAGCCCCTTCATAGCCTCTTCATCGCCCCTTACCTTAATTTATATAACATAGGCCCTTTATGGCTCCTGTACAGCCTCTGTAATTGTATTGCCCCTTCATTATAGAAGGTAGGGCATTAAGGTAAGGAAGGAATGTGACCCTCTACAGTTTTAAATTTAAGTTTTAAAAGGATGACAAGGATGACAACATTTATAAAAGCAAAGCTCTGAAACGGTAGAAAAAAGTTTAATGAACATTAATAATGTAGAGTGTCAGAACTGAATAGTCAGAACATAAATTTAAAATTCGAAACAAAATTGTAAGTAAATTTATTGAGAAATTGCTTACATGCAGGAAAATGCTTAAGGACGTACTCACATTTTTTGGACTTGATTATAGATATGATTCGCTTATAACATTCTATTTTGTTGTCCTAGGAATCAGTATCCCAGAAATCAGATTAATCGGATAATTTTGATACATAAAAATTTGTTGTAAGTTAATAATTAGTATGCTTAAAATGGACGTACGGATATTCTGATAATGATTATAGACTTTCTAAATCGTACCTTTCTACTACAGGAATCACATGCCTAAATTAACGAAAATAGCTAACCGTTACAGACGTACGGACTGATCCTTAATATAGAAAAGCTTTGCTTTTAAAAAGTTAAAAAGATTTTTTGAGGGGATGGGGTAATATTTTTCTTGGGGTGAATTTTCTGGGAGGGTGGAGATACCCTCCCTCGAAATAATTATAAACCCTCTATGAACTTAAAAGAAGCTTCACTGTAAAGGAGAACCATATAGGTTCAGCGGTTAGCTTTTCTACAGACAAAAAAAAGATTACTACTTTATATAATAGGTTATGAAAAAGGAAAAAAAAGCAAGATAACAAGGATAACAACATTCACAAAAGCAAAGCTCTAAAATCAGGAGGTCAAACATAAATTTTGTTAAAATTAGCGTAAATCTATAATACAAAGTAGAATGATGTCTGTCCATCAATCTGTCTGTCTGTCCGTCTGTCTGTCCGTCTGTCAGTCCTTAAGATCTCGGTAACCACTGGACCGATTATATTCTACTATTCAGGGAATATACCTACTGGTCCTGTGGTGGTTTTAGGCTATTTTCTTGGGGGGTGGGATACCCCCAACCCCCCCAAAAACAAAAAAATCCTCCCCCATTTTTTTTTTGCTGAAGATTTTCTTGGTCCTATTACGAATTTCGCCAAAAAAAATTTTTATCACCTCTTGGGGCAAAGCCCCTAGAGGCTAGGGGCGAATCTGCTAGTATAGAATATAGTAAAAGGGCATAATTTTATTTTTAGTATTTGATTATAATACTAAACCTTGTTGTCCTAAGAAACATTACTCCAAAACCCAGATGAATGGGACAATGATATTATACAAAAAAATGGACGTACATACTTTCTAGTAATGAATATAGTATTGTACCCAACTGTTATAGAAATCATTCTGCAAAGTTTGAAATCGATAGGATATTTATAACATGTCTAAATTAAAGAAAATGTCGTCTAACCGTTTGGACGTACGGACAAACCAATCCTTACTATAGAAAAGTTTCGCATTTAAAAAGGAAAATTATAATGAAAATATAATGAATTAATAAAATAAATATAAATAATATAATAACATAATGAAATAAAGAAAAAAGAATAAACTAAGAGAATGAAATTTTTTAGTTAAATAGAATATTGAATAAGGATCATATAATGGACAAACAGACAAAGTAAGTTATAGAGCAGACTTTAAGAGAATATGCTATTACTCAAAGATTATCACGAAACCTAAGTCTTTTGAAGCATAATTGAGAGACAGACAAAATAATTTATAGACTGGATATACATATGTCATGGGAATATTCACTAAAAATCTCAACAGTCTATCTTTAACAATAGCAGAGAAAACCACATGCTTAACTTAATGAGAAGAGCAATGACGAAAGGACTAACCCTAATTGTAGAAAAGTCTCTCTTTTAACAAAAAAAGTATTTTTTTTGGTCTGAAGCTTAAAAATTTCATAAACTGACTAAATTCTCCATTTAAGGGAAGCTTCACATAGGTCATGGGATGGTTTTTTGCTTTTTCATTTTCAGATTTAAGCCCCTAATTGGTTTAGGCTATTTTTCTGCCTCCTTACATTAAAAAGAGCGCAGCTGCAAGTGAATAAGAAAAGAGAAATATAAAAGAAGAATACATATTATCCTATTATATAAAGTAGTAAAACATAAACAAACGTTGGAGTGGACAAACCTAGGAATGGGACAATCGTCGGAGTGGACATTGCTTATGTAAAACGCAGGAGTGTCTTTTATTTTATTTATAAGATAAAAATCTTTCAAAACAAAAAAAAAATCTTGAATATCTTTTCTCACAGACTGAAATTTTAAAATCAGTCTAACAGTTTTCCAAAGTAGGTAAGTTCTATCGAAAGGCAAAGGTTTGAAACAGATAGAACATTTCATTAAACTAAAACATATTTTTTTCTCACATTGTTTACAACTGTCAAATATGTTTTTTTATATGCCTAACCTCTGCAGGGGGCTTATTTGTATATTTATATCTTAACCTAACCTAACCTGTGTAGAAATAACTAAACAAATGTTGTTGAAACCTAATTTTTAAGATATTATAGACACTTCTGCGTTTTACTTATATAATGTCCACTCCGACATTTGTCCGAAACATCCTGCGTTTGTCCACGTTAGTAAGGCTTTCTGTTCTGAAACTTAAGATCTCAATAACTACTAAACAGATTGGGCTTTCTATTTCAGGTAAGCTTAATATTTGTCTTGTAATGGCTTTAGGCTATTTTATTTTAAGTCGAGGGATGGTTTTAGGCTATTCTATTTTAAGTCCTGGGAAGGTTTTAGGCTTTAATTCATTCCCCTTTGAATACAGAGCCAATAGATGCTGGGGGCGTAGCCGCTAGTCGATATACAAAGTTTTTTTTTGTCTGTAGCAAAGGATCTCGTTTGCTGCTAAACCGATATGATGTATGTCTGTCTGTCTATACCGTAGGATCTTGCTAACCGCTGAGTCTTGAGATGATTTTAAGATAGTTTATTTTTTTTCCTTATAATAAAATAACAGGATATTTGTCCATAAAAAGCGAAGCAATATCTTAATTTTTGTTGTTGGAACTGTTATTCAGTTGATTATACCAAGGATCTAAAGGAATAAGACAATGGCCGATAAATTTTTATCCATCCCTAATAACGATACACAAAATTGCAACACTACAACCAAAATATGACAAAAGTCCCCAAAGTTTTGAGCCAACGAATAAGAAAACTTCATTATAAAACTTTGGAGACTATTGTAAAAATTGCCTAATGTTTCCTTTCTCCCTGAGATTATACAGACTATCCTTAAACTAATATTTACATTAACGTAACAGGATGTTTATCAGTATCAACTGAACCGATATGCTTCTCCTTTACATTGAAGCTTATTTTACTCGCAGGAAAAGTTTTCATTTTGGGGAGGGGACCAACACTTTCAGCCCCCGGAAGGTATCACTTCCCTTAAATTCTTAACCTTCCCCCTCCCCCCCCCTCTCCAACACATCTATTCATTAAAGTACTCCTAGGGTCATCTATGGGATTAGCCGTTAGTGACTTAAAAATAATTCAAGTGCAATGATATATTTACCAAATTAATACGATAATTTTGTATACATTTTTTATGAAAAAAAATTATTTTGCCAAAGGCAGCCAAAAAATAAGCAGCAAATATTTCAATAATGCTCTGATAATCAGAGATCTACAGGGATAAGACGATTGTCGATAAAATGATATATATGCATATATACAGTGTGTTTTTTTTATGAGAACTTTTTTGAAAGCAATTTTACCTTACTTATAGTTATCAGAATTTAATGATTAATGGCTTATTCTCTTCTTTTTTATAACCTTTAATAGAAAAGCAAAAAATATTTCAGTTTTTATTCAAAAAGTACAGTAAATTAAAAAATTTAAAACTTAGGTGTCAACATCTAAAAATGGTTTTAGTGCATCTTTCTTATAATCTACCTTTGCAAGAATGGCTGCAAAACGCTTCAAAGTTGAGATATAGAGCTAAAAATTTATATAGATACTATTTGTGACATGTACTAGAACATTTTGAAATTTGAAGGCCATATCTCAACCAGGGAGGGAATACTGGCCCCCCAATGTACTCCCTCCATTCTTGGAAAGGGTAGAAGATTTGAGCATAAGAAAAATGCGCTAAAACCATTTCTCGTATTCATTTGAATCCGGTGGATAGGAACCGGTTCTCATCCATACGAAAAAACTATGTCTAGCATCGTATTATATCCAGCTTTCTACGAATATAGATATGTACAATCATAAGATTAAACCCAGTTTTTTTAGCCGGTGCCTTCGGCACCTCGGGGCTAAAAAAACTAGTTTTAATCTCATAATTGTACTTTCTATATCCGCGGAAAGCCGTTTATAATACTATGCGAGAAATAACTATTTTAGATGTTGACACCCATGTTTTGAAATTTTGAATTTACTGTACTTTTTAAATAAAAACTGAAATATTTTTTTGCTTTTCTGTTAATGGTTATAAAAAACGAAGAGAATAAGCCATTACTCATTAAATTCTGATAACTTTAAGTAGGGTAAAATTGCTTTCAAAAATGCTCTCATAAAAAAAAACACTGTATATATATGTATGTTTATATATTAATTATTCCCATTGATGATTCACAAAATTACCCCTTCTTTAGTTTAGAATTAGTGGTTAAAACATTTAGACACTCAACTTAATGAACTAAACAATCACAAAACAATAAAAAGTCCCCAAGGTTGTTAATCTAACGAATAAGAAAACGGTATTATAAAACTTTGGAGACTAGACAGCACTCTTGGATAAGCCAACTTATAACACTTTGGGAACTATCCTAATCCTCCCTGGCGAAATGACAATGAGATTTTTTGGTAAATTTGTGGCAAACTTTATTCTTAATAAATTAGCACTTGCCAAAATTATACTGGAGAGATATTTCATTGAAGAATAAATCTTTTTTTTTGCCCAAACTTTTCGTCAGCCAATAATAACAGATAAGTTAAACATTGTAAAAATAATATAGTAACTTAACTCGAGTTGTCAACGGCAGAAATTAGGTCCTGAGATGGTTTTAGGCCTGGAAAGGTTTATAACAATTTTATCTGTATTTCTTAAAATAAATTAACAGAATCTTTGTCTGTATGTATGAATGTCTGTCTGTACCGAAGGATCTTGCTAACCGCTGAACCAATATGGTTCTCCTTTACAGTGAAGATTCCTATAGGTCCTGAGATCGTTCTCCTTAATAGGGTAGCTTCTCATAGGTCCTGGGGAGGTTAATAACTATTTTATTTTAATCCTTATAATAAAGTAACAGGATCTTTGTCTGTATGTATGTCTGTCTGTACCTTGCTAACCACTAAACCGACATGGTTCTCCTTTACAGTGAAGCTTCCTATGGGTAATGAGATGGCTTTAGGCCATTTTATTTTTAATCCTTATAAAAAGTAACAGGATCATTGTCTGTATGTATCAAAGAAGATCGCTAACTGCAGAACCGATATGGTTCTCCTTTATAGGGTAGCTTCCAATAGATCCTGGGAAGGTGTATAACTGTTTTGAAGGAGGATATAAGGGGCTATTAAGGGGCGATGGAGAGGCTATGTAGAGGCTATGTTATATAAATTAAGGTAAGGGGCTTTTAAGTGGCGATGGAGGGCTATTAAGGGGCGATGGAGAGGCTATGTTATATAAATTAAGGTAAGGAGCTATTAAGGGGCGATGGAGAGGCTATGTAGCGGCTATGTTATATAAATTTGCTATTAAGGGGCGATGGAGAGGCTATATAGGGGCTATTTTATATAAATTAAGGTAAAGGGCTATTAAGGGGCGATGGAGAGGCTATGTAGGGGCTATGTTATATAAATTAAGGTAAGGGGCTATTAAGGGGCGATGGAGAGGCTATTTAGGGGCTATGTTATATAAATTCGGGTAAGGGGCTATTAAGGGGCGATGGGGAGGCTATGTAGGAGCTATGTTATATAATTAAGGTAAGGGGATATTAAGGGGCGATGGAGAGGCTATGTAGAGGCTATGTTACATAATTAAGGTAAGAGGCTATTATGGGGCGATGGAGAGGCTATGTAGGAGCTTTGTTATATAGATTAAGGTAAGGGGCTATTAAGGGGCGATGGAGAGGCTTTGTAGGGGCTATGTTATATAGATTAGGGTAAGGGGCTATTAAGGGGCGATGGAGAGGCTATATAGGGGCTATGTTATATAAATTAAGGTAAGAGGCTATTAAGGGGCGATTGAGAGGCTATGTAGGGGCTATGTTACATAATTAAGGTAAGGGGCTATTAAGGGGCGATGGAGAGGCTATATAGGAGCTTTGTTATATAAATTTAGGTAAGGGGCTATTAAGGGGCGATGGAGAGGCTATGTAGGGGCAATGTTATATAATTAAATTAAGTGGCTATTAAGGGGCGATAGAGAGGCCATATAGGAGCTTTGTTATATAAATTAAGGTAAGGGGCTATTAAGGGGCGATGGAGGAGCGATGTAGGGGCCATCAAGTTGCAATGTAATATAAATTTGGAGAAGGAGCGATGAAGGGGCGATGTAGGAGCGATGAAGGAGCAATGTAGGAGCGATGTAGGGGCCATCACAGTACAATTTAATATAAATTTGGAGAAGGAGCGATGAAGGAGCGATGTAGGAGCGATGGAGGGGCGATGTAGGAGCGATGGAGGGGCGATGTAGGGGCCATCAAAGTACAATGTAATATAAATTTAGAGAAGGAGCGATGAAGGGGCGATGTAGGAGCAATGAAGGAGCGATGTAGGAGCGATGTAGGAGCGATGTAGGGGCCATCACAGTACAATTTAATATAAATTTGGAGAAGGAGCGATGAAGGAGCGATGTAGGAGCGATGGAGGGGCGATGTAGGAGCGATGGAGGGGCGATGTAGGAGCCATCAAAGTACAATGTAATATAAATTTGGAGAAGGAGCGATGAAGGAGCGATGGAGGGGCGATGTAGGAGCGATGGATGGGCAATGTAGGAGCGATGAAGGGGCGATGGAGGAGCAATGAAGGGGTGATGGAGGAGCGATGTAGGGGATGTAGGGGCCATAAAAGTACAATGTAATATAAATTTGGAGAAGGAGCGATGAAGGGGCGATGGAGGAGCGATGTAGGAGCGATGTAGGGGCGATGGAGGAGCGATGTAGGGGTCATCAAAGTACAATGTAATATAAATTTCAAGAAGGAGAGATGAAGGAGCGATGTAGGGGCGATGGAGGAGCGATGAAGGGGCGATGGAGGAGCGATGTAGGGGCCATCAAAGTACAATGTAATATAAATTTCAAGAAGGAGAGATGAAGGAGCGATGTAGGGGCGATGTAGGAGCGATGAAGGGGCGATGGAGGAGCGATGTAGGGGCCATCAAAGTACAATGTAATATAAATTTCAAGAAGGAGAGATGAAGGAGCGATGTAGGGGCGATGTAGGAGCGATGTAGGGGCGATGGAGGAGCGATGTAGGGGTCATCAAAGTACAATGTAATATAAATTTCAAGAAGGAGAGATGAAGGAGCGATGTAGGGGCGATGTAGGAGCGATGAAGGGGCGATGGAGGAGCGATGTAGGGGCGATGTATGAGCGATGTAGGGGCGATGTAGGAGCGATGAAGGGGCGATGGAGGAGCGATGTAGGGGCGATGTAGGAGCGATGAAGGGGCGATGGAGGAGCGATGTAGGGGCCATCAAAGTAAGTACAATGTAATATAAATTTCAAGAAGGAGAGATGAAGGAGCGATGTAGGGGCGATGTAGGAGCGATGTAGGGGCGATGGAGGAGCAATGTAGGGGTCATCAAAGTACAATGTAATATAAATTTCAAGAAGGAGAGATGAAGGAGCGATGTAGGGGCGATGTAGGAGCGATGAAGGGGCGATGGAGGAGCGATGTAGGGGCCATCAAAGTACAATGTAATATAAATTTCAAGAAGGAGAGATGAAGGAGCGATGTAGGAGCGATGAAGGGGCGATGAAGGAGCGATGTACGGGGCGATGGAGGAGCAATGTAGGGGCGATGGAGGAGCGATGAAGGGGCGATGGAGGAGCGATGTAGGGGCCATCAAAGTACAATGTAATGTAAATTTCAAGAAGGAGAGATGAAGGAGCGATGTAGGGGCGATGGAGGAGCGATGAAGGGGCGATGGAGGAGCGATGTAGGGGCCATCAAAGTACAATGTAATGTAAATTTCAAGAAAGAGAGATGAAGGAGCGATGTAGGAGCGATGAAGGGGCGATGGAGGAGCGATGGAGGAGCGATGTAGGGGCCATCAAAGTACCATGTAATAAAAATTTCAAGAAGGAGAGATGAAGGAGCGATGTAGGAGCGATGAAGGGGCGATGGAGGAGCGATGTAGGGGCCATCAAAGTACAATGTAGTATAAATTTGGAGAAGGAGCGATGAAGGGGCGATGTAGGAGCGATGGAGGGGCGATGTAGGGGCCATCAAAGTACAATTTAATATAAATTTCAAGAAGGAGAGATGAAGGAGCGATGTAGGGGCGATGAAGGAGCGATGAAGGGGCACTGGAGGTAAAGGACTATGGAGGGGCGATGGAGAGGCTATGAAGGAGCCATCATGGGGCTATAGTATAGCCTCTTATCATAAGAGGCGATATTAACGCCCCTTCAAAGGAGCTATTAAGAGGCCATGAAGGAGCTATAGCATAGCCTCTTAAAATAAGAGGCGATATGAACGCTCCTTAAAAGGGGCTATCACATCGCTCCATATGATAAGAGGCTATGCTATAGCTCCTTGAAGGAGCTATAGAAAATCATCGCCCCATATGGAGCGATGTCATGGAAAGGACTATACCCTAATTTTCTTATTCATGATTTCTTGGACAGCAAGGTACAATATTAGCAAATCATCTCTATAATTAATATTTATGCAATTTTGCAACAATTTTACATTATAATAATTTACAATTATGTTTAGACTTATAAACTAATACTCTGCTTATAAGTAAGTTCTGACACTCAACAAATGTTAAAAGGACTCTCCACAGAAAAATCAACTTTGGATTCTTGAAAATCTAACCTGAAATTATTATTCTCTGTTCAATTTTAGGCATTTTTTGTTTTTGTGGCATCGCGATCGAAGCCCTTTGAAATTTTTAACCGCCTTTAAGTGAATCCTCCCGCCATTCAATTTGTGCTGCTTTAGTGATTTTTAGCTTCTATGTTGCCGCATTCATCGCCCTTCTCCGCCGCTACTCCGCTATTCATTGCTGTATGTCGCGGTTCAATACATGCTCCCCTCTCCCTTGTTCAGAAATTAAATGGAGGCTGGGGGTGTTGTGTATAGCGACGTAAGCAATGTATAGCGGAGTTGCAGCGGAGAAGGGCGACTGCGGCAAAAGATGGTTATATTTGGCGGAGGTGAACACAAAATGGAGGCGGCAGGATTGTCCAGTCAAGGAAGAGGATAAATCGTAGAGCGGCCGGTTGCAATGGAGCAAATGTTCTTTAGCGGCAAACATATATTGAGTGGAGGAAAGTGTAGTATATATTGTTATAGCGGCAGTACAAATAGGCGGCAGACAAAATTTTCAAAGGGCTTCGATCGCGATGCCACAAAAACAAAAAATGCCTAAAATTGATCAGAGAATAATAGTTTCAGGTTAGATTTTCAAAAATCCAAAGTTGATTTTTCTGTGGAGAGTCCTTTTAATGTTCATTTGTCCTACCGTCTTATTGTCATAATTGTTTTATAAATTTTTCTGTGGGAAATACACATACTTTTACTTAAATACTAAGTAGTAGAATTCACCAGTTAATTTTATGAATAATAATACAAATTATGCAACAAAAAATGTTAATATAAAAACTATTGAGACTTGGTATACTAGCCCAACTCATTAATTTGTGTACACTTGCTAACCTTAATTTATGCCGCGTAATCCAAGGTCGCAATTTTTGCTCAAACTTTTATAAAATGGTAAAACTTTCAGTGCATCTCAAAATTTGCCCATTTTCATATGAACAGTCCAATTTTTGTCCAATGTATCATATAAAGGTGGAAGAACCCTCTTACAACCTAACCACCTGTTGGCTTTTATATGGTTACAATAAGGGTCTTATTTTTACCTTAGCTAGAGATTAAAATTTTTATATGCTGTAAAAAGTTTAAAAGCCATCAAGGACCTTTATCCCAGTGTTCTTAACCAAATTAAAAAACGGAGTGATATTTTATCCTTTATCTAACCCCTGCAGGGAGCCCTAAGGCTGCTACATTCATAACTGTGGTGCCCAATCCATCAGGGCTTCTGAGTACCCAATATAACCTTACCCGCGACTGTGGCTCAACATGTAGCGCATCCGCTCATCGTCGGGAAGGTGATAGGTTCGAATCTCAGTCCAACACTGCGTCATATCTAAAGATGTTAAAAATGGTTCCCACTGCTAATATGTCAGATGCGCGACGTAAATAGTTAGAGTGGGGGGAATGCCTTGGCCCAAAACAGGCGCAACTCATTACCATGCACAGTTGGGACTTCTCAGACAAAGGTTGTGCATCTAAGAGAGTTGGTTGTCTGATGGGCGATTGGACGCTTTACACCGCATTCATAAGCGGAGTATGTTTCAAGGTGCGTGGAGAGAGGTCTAGTTACCTTACCCAATATAACCTTGATAACTTGTGACATTATGTAATGACTTATCTGAAAGGCTATAATTCCCTTATTTTCAAAATATTTCCTAATAAAATGAAATTGCATGTTACAAACTTACTTAGTTTTCAATACCAAGTAAAACTTGATGTGAGCATAAATTGAGTGTAGCCAAAGTTTGTGGGGTGGAGAGCAGAAGCCAGACATAAAAATTATTCTCCCATTAAACTGAGTTCTACTAACAAACACATGTTGGATAGACCAATATCATTTGGACCAATCAGGGAATTTAGAACTTCTTTAGTATCTTGAATTTGATAGTTCATCTGGATTTTGAACACAATAGGATTGAGCTTTCAAACAGACACCATAGGTTCAGGTGATGATTTTAAATACCATTGTCAAGTACACAGCAATATTTCTATTGATGTTTTTTTGTAATGCTTTAATAAGAGAAAGCATCAATGTTCCCATTTAACACTGATAAAAAAAACAGGTTCTACTACTGCATATTTAGAAGTTGTATATTAGAAGCCAAGTTAATAATAATTAGCCCCGATTCCCCTTCCCTCATTAAGTGAGATTTTTATAGGAATCCTACCGATTAAGTTAAGGATATTAAACCTGATACTTTCAACAAGTTGGTAATGATCTATCATACCTCAATTGCCCTGTTCAGTATATGTATTTATGTAGATTATAATATATTCATGAGGAGTAGAGTAAATAAAAAGGTATGAATACCATCATCTGATATCATGTTCCGCAATCTGGTTATTTATCTGTATTAAGGATGGTAATATTTCATCCACTGATGCAGATGTGTTCCTTCTAAAAGGTATTTTCTTATATCTTTTCAAAACCTAAAAGATAAAGTTAACAAATTGTTACTTAGTGAAAAACAGGTTTATGAAATAATCAAAAAACAAGATGAATTGTTGATTTATTGGAATTTCAATGGCTAAATATAAATAGGAATAATTAAATGAATTATAGTATAGAAAAGAAATTAATTTCCAACATTCATTATTCATTTATTAACAAAATAAAGAATTGGAATTAATTTTCCTATCAAAAGGTCAAAATCAATTGAAAATTAAATCCTTTAAAAGATATTATAAACTAAAAAAATAAATATCTTACTACAAAATGGAAATTTAGAGTTTACTATATGTTGCAATTTACTAAGGAAATAACAATTTGATTAAGTTAGCTACAACTTTTCAAAATTTGAAACAAAGACAATCAAGAATTTAATTGACCTGTCATTTACATTGTTTGCTACTATCAATTCTCCAATATCATATTTTGAAGGACAATCATTATTAGTATTCTGAGAAATTCAAAAGTAAGGACTACAGTATTCAAATAATCAGTCACAATAATTAGATATATGTTTGTCTCTTAATATTGTATTTATTCTATGAAATTAGACACAAATTTTTTTGGAATGTGGAATATAAGAATTGGATAATTTTGAATCCAACAATTCAAGTATTATATCTTTTCATCTATGAAATGAAAAGTAGAGCATATTACTCTAATTTTCAAAATATGTGAATATCCTGTCTAAGAAAAAGACAGGAAAATCATGTTTTTAGACAACTTTCCGATAATTTTCTGAACAAAATCATTTAGATTTCTTCTATTTCATCTCAAATTAAAACTTTAAAATTAGATAACGTAATATTTTTCCTGTCCAATATTTGGGCCTGCACTCTTTTACAATGAAAATTTAATAGCAAAATAGAGTTATAATATTTTTGCCATTCTGAATTTGTTTGGGGTAAAATTTTGTACGGTGGATTTTTTAGATGACAAAATTTGAGGTAAAACCTCTCGGAAAATGATATTCTATTGGTATCACAACTACACAATAACAAGGTTGTCCGTCCGTCGGTCAAGCACCAATTATAAGTTATCTTATTTAAAAAAAAGTGAATTTATTAATTGGTTCAAGTTAGAAATTACATTCTAAAACTGATAAAAACTGAAAATTATCTTACCATAATATATGAATTAGCATTTTTGCAGCGCCAATCCTGATTGTTATTATCCATGTTATTTAAATTCTAGTCTGGTATTGTATACTACCAAAGTTTAAAGTTTTCCTTGTTTGTTTCCGTATTTCCACAAATATATCTGGAAATAGGTGTTCATGCTTTGTGCATCAAAGGTTTTTTAGCAGTTTTCTGCCAACTCTTCTAGAAAACTTTTTCACAATCTAGAGGGTAAAGCAAGAAAGGTGTCAGAAAATTAGAATAAAACTGTCCAAAGACAAGTACAATGATTCCCTGAAAAAACAAATTCAACCAGAGCAGAAATATGTGAGATGTATATCCTAAGACAAAAATATTTAATGTTGTTTACGATATCTTTTATTTCAAATTGTAAAAGAAGAACCCAAACTTGAATTTATGACCTTACTATTTTTCGACTTTGAGTGTTTTGTATGGAGACTTATTTGTATAAACATTAAATATACAGAAGGAGAACTTTATTCATGGTATTTTTGGATAAAGGAATTGGATTTTTCTTCTAACCTTTCCTTCAAACTTTTTAAGGACGGTTTTCTTCATTGTTCCTCTTATAGAGTACAGAATCCCCCCATTCCTTATTTTGAAATAAATAGAAATATGGGAAGAAGAGTAGTTTTTTTATTGTGTTACTAACTTTAATATCTGTTGGATCTCTCATAGGTTTAAAGAAGGTTTATGAATATTTTTGGAAGGGTACTCCTCCTCCCATAGAAATCGCCCCTAGAAAAAAAATATTTTTAAAACTGAAATTTAAATTGTTGGGAGGTCGACTTACCCCCTTTTCTATCAAGTGCTCCTAGAGGCCTCTAAGTGCATAGATCTAGTGAATAATAAAGATTTTTTTTCAATATTAAGAAAGTAGAGAAGTATATGGGTCTTGGTTTTTGGCTGTTTTTTAGGTCACAATGATATCAAATTTTCTAGGTTAACTTTGAAACTTTACAGACCTTAAACTTTATACTTTTGTTATTTGGAAAATCATATATTTTTATACATACTATCTAATTGTTTCGCACATATTAGAAAGGACAGGACATTTGCCTAAAATATTTAAGACAAATATCAATCTTCCATGACAAGAAAAAAATCTGAATAAAGATATTTTTAACTTGATATTATGTAACGTTGTAGAATTATTTTGGACACTTCTCAAAGTTAGGGTTCCCTGCATGGTATAAAAAAAACAATCCTCTTATATAAAGTAGTAAGTTTTTTTTGGTTTTAGGGTATTTTCATATTTCCTTACTCCTTCGAATAAAGAGCTCCTAGATGCCAGGAGCACAGCCGCTAGTGTACAATAAATTTGTATCCACCCTACCCATGATAAACTAAACTAACCCTTTTGGAGATTAAAATTATTATCTGAAATAGAAATTATAGAAAATACTCGTTTGGAACCAACCAATAAAAATTTAATAAAAGTAACAAATGGTAAAAAGTGGATATAAATTTTTCGGTACCAATGTAATTTACATTTTATATTCCAATATATTTAACATATTTTAGGTTTGCTCTTGAATCGGAAACTCATGAGAAAATAGATATATATTTATCTAAAAAATTTCTAGGTTAAACATAGAATAAGTATTAAAGAACTATCTTCTTTCCACCTAGATTCTTTTCTCTGCTGTCTGTATGTTTCTATTTTTTATTGTTTCATTCCATCTCTCTATTATTCTGTTTTTCTTTCAAATTATATTTTTTCATTATAGACTTGATATTTATTCTATTTTTGTCTTAGATATTTTGTGTTGTATGAATTTTTATTATTCATGAGCACTATATAGATGTTTTTACTGTGTAGCAAAATTTCATGACTGAAAATTTTAAGATATCCTTTTTTAAAATAAAAATTAACTTTTGATAGTGATTTTCTAGGTTGCTAAGATTTTTAGCCCCATGAAGCATCTACTAAAAATTTTACTTTGTTCTTGAAGTCTATAGTTTATTTTTTTTCTACGTTACTTATAGATGTTGTCATCCTTGTTTTTAGTTTTTGCTATTTTTGTACTATTCATGTGTTACATGAAAGAAACACTTTATCCTCCCTATTATAGATTTCCGTAACTTTTTGAAGTTTTATATTCATGTTTATTGATAAAATCATCAACAGAGATAGAACCATTGAAAATTTTTTTTTATCTTATACTTGTCTGCAAGTTATTCAATATTTGAACTATTAAGTAAGGTAATGAAATATGTCAAAGGTAAAAATGATTATCCCTTCCAACCCCTCAAAAAAATTTTCACTCCCAAAATTATTGGAAATAGGTTTTATTCCGTCAAAAAGAATAACCCTCGAACTTTTTTGGTGGTGGGTTAATAGCATCTTCTCTGTTCAACTCCTGTCAAATCCCTAAAAATATGTCTGCACTTTTTCGAAAATTTACGTTTTTAACTGCCCACCATAACCCCCCAAAAAATAAAGAAATATAAATTGTGCCCTTTAAAAATACTTATTAAAAATTTTGTACCTTTTACACATCTAAAATGAAAGCAAAAACTTAATAGGAGGGTCTATTTACAACCCCTCCCCCCCCCCCCTTATATATCTTTTGTTTTAATATATTTTTGTTGTTTAGGAGAATCAGATGGTAAAGAGATGCTGGAAGCTTGTAGAGAAACTAGGTAAGAGAATTTTTTTCCTAACATTGCCCCCCCCCCCCTATGATTTAAAAATTAAAACCGTTATTGTTTTAAGCCCCTACAAAACAAACATAGCCTTTCACACTAACAATGAGGGTTATTCCCCCCCCCCGTCTAAAAAAATGTGTGATCACCCAATCTCATGACAATTTTACCCCCGGAGTAATTAAACTTAAGGCAGGGGGAAGGTCATTTTACCCGACCTATTAATTTGTCTCCCCCTCCTCCCAAACAATAAAAATAATTGAACTTCCTAGGTCTTTTTTTGGATCATATGAAGGAAATGAAGTCATTCCTAAAAAGGACAGAAATTCCCTTCCAAAAAGGACAGAAATCATCTTCCTTTTTCTCAGATATCTCAAATATGGACAAAAATCACTCTCCTTTTTCTCACATATCTGAAAAAGAGGATAAAAATCACCTTCCTAAATCTCACTTATTCTTCCTAATTCTAAGAAAATTAATCCAATACCTCCAAGTTCTTCCTTATTCTCAGATAATCTACCTTATTCTAAGAAATTCTTCCTTGTCCTTACAAATTCTCCCTTATTCTCAGATAACCTACCTTATTCTAAGAAATTCTTCCTTATTCTAAGAAAATCTACCTTATTCTAAGACATTCTTCATTATTCTAAGAAAATCTACCTTATTCTAAGACATTCTTCCTTATTCTAAGAAATTCTTCCTAATTCTATGAAAATCTACCTTATTATAAGACATTCTTCCTTATTCTAAGAAAATCTACCTTATTCTGAGACATTCTTCCTTATTCTAAGAAATTCTTAGTTATTCTAAGACATTCTTCCTTATTCTAAGAAATTCTTCCTAATTCTATAAAAATCTACCTTATTATAAGACATTCTTCCTTATTCTAAGAAAATTTACCTTATTCTAAGACATTCTTCCTTATTCTAAGAAAATCTACCTTATTCTAAGACATTCTTCCTTATTCTAAGAAATTCTTCCTTATTCTAATAAGATCTACCTTATTCTAAGAAATACTTCCTAATTCTATGAAAATCTACCTTATTATAAGACATTCTTCCTTATTCTAAGAAAATCTACCTTATTCTAAGACATTCTTCCTTATTCTAAGAAAATCTACCTTATTCTAAGACATTCTTCCTTGTTCTAAGAAAATCTACCTTATTCCCTCAAATTCTACCAACACCTTCCTTAATCCCTCTAATTCTTCCTTTTCCTCAGATAATTTTCCTAATTTATATTGGGATGTCAGAACTGAAATACAGGTATAGAGAATATATAAGTACATAATAAGTAGGATTTGTACAGTGCATTTATGGTTGTATCCTTTGACCTTTTGATCCTTTTATATTGGGATATCAGAACAAGAATAAGAAATTATTTCCTACATACAAATAGTACATTCAGAATGGTAATAAGTACATTTAATAAAATTTAGAAACCCCAGTCATTTGGACAGGTAAGTGTAAGTACATTTAATAAAATTTAGAAACCCCAGTCATTAGAGATAAACAGAATCTCTGTCTGTCTGTTTATCTGTGTGCACTGAAGGATCTCCCTAACAGCTGCATACTACATAAACTTCTTAGTTATAATTCTTTATAATCAGGATTAAAGAACACACTAGCTGTATCAATAATCTGTTCTACTTGCCAACTGATACAAATATTAGACCAAAATGGAAAAACATGGGTGAAAAAAAATTTTTCTTTACAATAATAAAATAAAAACCCAGGCAGAGAGTCAGATATTTGTATATAATGAAAAGTACAACCCCCCCCCCCCCTCAAATGGTTGGCAACTTAATTTTCAGTCTGTCTATAAATCAGCTGATAATTATGTAATGGATGCAAGGGCGTACTATGAATTTTTACTATTTGGGGTATAAAGAAAGTTTTTGTTGTTCTCTCCAGAAATATTTAAAATTAAACTTTTTGAACAGTGATCATCATTTATCTTTATATAACACGATAGCAATGTGTAAAATTATGCAGAATAGCAATTATTTATCGATAACGAACTAAGATTGCAAATAAAAACATTAAAATATACAAGACTGGAGTTACGTAAGATTATAATTATGTAAATTACAAATCATGTAAACTGTACAAAATATAGCATAGTATTTATCTATCTATCTACCCACCCCCACCCAATCGCTAATGTTAAATTGTATATTCTCTTTTAGAAATGTGAATGTTTTCCTTAACCTTAAAGTCTGTACGATACATAATTTAAATACTGACTTAACTTATAGTTAAAAAATTGAACACATAATCTTATCCCTTTAAATCCCTGAGACTTCAAAGTGGTCGAAGTAAAGGTTTTCTATAATTAGGGTTGGTCCGTCTGTATGTAACAGTTAGCTTTTTTCGTTAATTTAAACAGTTAAAATTGTTTTATCAATTTTAAACTTGGCATGATGATTCCTATAACAATGAGGTCCTTCTGATTTCAGAGCTTCATTTTTATGGATGTTGTCATTTTTTTTAAAAGCGAAGCTTTTCTATAATTAGGGTTAGTCCGTCCGTCCGTACGTCTGAGAGAGATAGCTTTTTTCATTAATTTAGGCATGTTAGAATCATGTCGATTTCATGGTGATTCCTTTAGTAGATAGTATGATTAAGAAAGCGTAGCAACTCTATAATCATTACCAGAATGTCCGTACGTTCATTTTAAACATGTTGGTTCTTTACTTTTTTAACAACAAATTTTTATGTGATCTAATAATCCGATTGTTATAATTTGTTGGTATAGTGATTCTGGGACAACAAAGTACAATATTATAAGCAAAGCTACTCTATAATCAAGTCCAAAAAATTAAATATGTCCATAAACATTATCCTCTATCAAGAAGTTTTTCCAACAAATTTACTCACAATTTTGCTTTGACTCCTTTTTAAAGCGAAGCTTTTCTATAATTAGGGTCGGTCCGTCCGTCCGTCCGTCCGTTTAATTTTATAAGCGAAGCAACTCTATAATCAAGTCATCAAAATGTAAGTATGTCCATAAACATTATCCTGTATCAAGCAGTTTAGCAAAAGTATGTCCATGAACATTATCCTGTATCAAGCAGTTTAGCAAAAAATTTACTTACACTTTTGCCTTGACTCTTATACTTTTATATTCTGATTATTCAGTTCAGACACTATACAAGTGTTAATGTCCGTTTGTCCTACCGTTTCAGTGCTTCGCTTTTATGGATGTTGTCATCCTTGTTTTATATTCTGATTATTCAGTTCTGATGTAACTCTTTTTATACAATACATTTTAATTGGAACCGATGATCTGTTTATTAGTGAAACAATTGTCTTCCATTAATAAAATGTAAAAAAATAACCCATGTTACATATATAAATAAATCCTTATAATAAAGTAACAGGATGTCTCTGTGTTTGTAAGTTTGTACCGAAGGATCTTGCTAACCGATCGGGTTCTCCTTAACAGGGTAGCTTCTCATATGTCCCGGGAAAAAAACATAACTAACACAATCTATCAGCGAAAAAATATTTTTGGTAAATAGCTGATTTTAAAATCGATTGATAAGAGAAAAAAAATTACGTGTCCCTAGAGGCCTCTAGGGGCGTAGCCGCTAGTCCTATTATATAAAGTAGTATGCGTTTGTTGTCTGTCCCAAAGGATCTCGCTAACCGCTGAACCGATATTGTTCTCCTTTACAGTGAAGCTTCTTATAGGTTCTGGGAAGGTTTTAAACTATTTTTCGAGAGGGTGTCCTAACCCCCCTCTCCCCCCAAAAAAATATTTTTATAACTCTTTGGAAACTCAAATTTAAAATAGGATGAGGTCGACTTTTCCTTCTCCTACCTGCAGTGCCCCTAGAGGCTTCTAGGGGCGTAGCCGCTAGTATTATATAAAGTAGTAAGCTTTTTTTGGTCTGTAACAAAGGATCTTGCTAACCGCTGAACCGATTAGGTTCTCCATTGTAGAGAACCTTCCCATAGGTCCCGATGGTTTTAGGCTATTTTATATTTAAGCCTTGGGATGGTTTTAGGCTATTTTTCTTCCACCTCCTTACCCCTCAACAGAAAGAGTCTACTAGATGCAAGGGGCGCAGCCGCTATTCCAAGTATATAAAGTAAATTTGATATATCGCTAACCGCTGAACCGATTAGAGAACCTTTACATAGGTATAGGATGGTTTTAGGCAACTTTTTTATTTTAATTTAAGTCTAGGGATGGTTTTAGTCTATTCTGCTCTTTTCTACACATTGAAATACAAAGCCCCCAAAGGCTAGGGACGCAGCCGCTAGTTTCATACAAAAAGTTGTAAAAAAATCCGCATGTTTTGAATGTCTAAATAAACGAAAAAAGCTAACACATGGACGGAACGACCCTAATTATAGAAAACCTTTGCTTCCGTATGCAGTTTATGGGGTGGATAATGTGTGAAAACCAGAGTTCAAGATCTAAGGGATAAGATAATGGCCGGTAAAATAATTTTAATTTCCAAGTTTAATTAATTAATTACTACTTTCTATTTATTTTTTTCTATTACCTATGTATTAAACTTTTACCCCCATTTTGGTTAAATAGTAAAACTTCAATGTACGCCCTTGAATTGATTTCATAAGTATCAGCTGTTCAATCACTTCCGGCGAAAAAAATAAGTTGCCAACCTTCTATAGAGTTTTTACCACATAAATAGGAATGTGAAAAAAAAAACATTACATTGGTTGAGACTAGCAGCTACGCCACTAGAGGCTTCCATTAATCAAATAAAAATGTCTGACTCTAAGCCTGGGATTTTATTTTTGACAAGGAAATTAATTTTCTTCTGATGGGTAGGGGAGGAACTTTTTCTTTAGGCAATTTCTCTTGGGAGCCCAGACAAACATCCTGTTACTTTTATAAAAGGATTGATAATTACATATAGTTATTGAAAAAAATATCAGTAAAATACACAAAATATTAAATTTTTTTTTGAAATTATTACTTTTTTGGTCTTGGTCTAATATTTGTATGTGTTGGCTAGTGAAGGATTATAAAGACTCCTGTTCTTATTTTCTGCCATCCTGTTATTATAAGGTTTATTTCTCAGTAAAATTATGTTAATATTATCAATAATTTTATGAATAAAAACAAAAACACTAAATGTCAAAAGATACAACCAAAAAAATACTGAATGTACTATTATTTCTTAAGATAATTTCATACTTGTTTTACAGACTGTGGTTCCTTCTATTAAAATGTACTTTATGAACATTCCACCACAAAAGTACAAACAAATATTTCAGGCCAAAAGATACAACCCAAACTTATCCTACACATGTGTTCTGATATCCCAATAAACATAAGGAAATATATGTGAGAAAAACCAAGATTTTGAGAGAATAAGGAAGGTGAAAAGGCAGAATTTATATATTCTCTATACCTCTATTTCAGTTATGATATCCCAATATAAATTAGGAAAATTATCTGAGAAAAAGGAAGAATTAGGGGAATTAAGGAAGAACTTCATAGAATAAGCTAGGTTATCTGAAAACAAGAGAGAATTAGTAAGGAAAAGGAAGAATTACTTAGAATAAGCTAGATTTTCTTAGAATAAGGAAGAATGTCTTAGAATAAGGTAGATTTTCTTAGAATAAGGAAGAATGTCTTAGAATAAGGTAGATTTTCATAGAATTAGGAAGTATTTCTTAGAATAAGGTAGATCTTATTAGAATAAGGAAGAATTTCTTAGAAAAAGGAAGAATGTCTTAGAATAAGGTAGATTTTCTTAGAATAAGGAAGAATGTCTTAGAATAATGTAGATTTTCTTAGAATAAGGAAGAATGTCTTATAATAAGGTAGATCTTATTAGAATAAGGTAGATTTTCTCAGAATAAGGAAGAATGTCTTATAATAAGGTAGATTTTCATAGAATTAGGAAGTATTTCTTAGAATAAGGTAGATCTTATTAGAATAAGGTAGATTTTCTTAGAATAAGGAAGAATGTCTTAGAATAAGTTAGATTTTCTTAGAATAAGGAAGAATGTCTTATAATAAGGTAGATTTTCATAGAATTAGGAAGTATTTCTTAGAATAAGGAAGAATTTGAGGGAAAAAGGTAGATTTTCTTAGATTAAGGAAGAATTTGCTAGAATAAGGTAGGTCTTCTTAGAATAAGGGAGAATTTGTGTAATTAAGGTAGAATTTCTGAGAATAAGTAAGAATTTGGGTAAATAAGGTAGATTTATTAAGCATAGTTGTAATAGTGAGGAAAAGGAAGAGTTTCTAAGAATTAGAAAGAATTTGTAAGATGGTGGACAGAGGTCATCTTCCTTTAGTGAGAATTTGTAAGATAGTGGACAGAAATCACCTTCCTTACTGAGAATTTGTAAGAAAAAGGAAAGTAAATAGCCTTCCTATACCCTAGGAAGGGAATTTCTGTCCTTTTTAGGAATGACTTCATTTTCTTCATATGATCCCTTTTTTTCTGTAAAATACTATTATGTTATGTTAAAAAAAGCTGTAACTTATCCGGAAAAATTATGGAACTTTTGAAAATTTTTGTGTTCAGTTTAGAAAGAATCATCATCTTACTTATTTTCCCATTTATGTGTATTTTGGCAAATATCAAAATTAGATGGTTATGCGAGTCATAATTCGCAACAATTACTTGCAATTCCAAAATTGCAATTTTTGGTTTGCTCATTGTTTAAGTACACATAACCTTTTCAAAACTTATGCAAAAATTGTGTTTAATTTTTGATGTAAACAAAACAATTCTGTCCAAACAAGATAATTATGTTTTCTCGTATTCATTCGAATCCGGTGGATAGGAACCGGTTCTCATCCATACGAAAAAACTATGTCCAGCATCGTATTATATCCAACTTTCTACGAATATAAAAATGTACAATCTTAAGATTAAAACCAGTTTTTTTAGCCAGTGCCTTCGGCACCTAGGGGCTAAAAAAACTGGTTTTAATCTTATAATTGTAAATTCTATATCCGCGGAAATCTGTTTATAATACGATTCGAGAAATAACTATTAAATTAGTGGAGCTATTAAAAATTTAAATTTTGGTACAAAAGAAAGAACAATAAAATGGAAAATAGTAATCATAGAGAAAATAAAATCTGTTTGATATAGGATGGCCTTATATACATATGTATGCAATATTTAAAATAAGTTTGTTTGCTTGAGAGTGTCAATGCTAGATTATTATTTTTATTTTCTTTAGCTAAAAGTCAGTAAGGACAGGCAGACAGACAGACATAAAAAAAGAAATATTACGTTTAATAGCTAACAAACACTGTATAAACTTATAAGTGGCTTAACTGTACTTTTATCCAATTGTATTACCAAAGAAAAACTGAAAATTATGCAAAAAAATATTTGAATTCAATAACTGTCAGAAAAAGATCTTTGCACATTTTTTCATAACCCACATTTTTCCATTTGTAGATTCTTTTTTCCCCAATATTATCTATCTAAATTTATAAATTTTGTGATATAGACACAGTTTCAATAGTTTATGTTGACTATGTAGTATTAAATAAAGTGGTCAAGGCTGACTTTTTTGACATAACAAATATTATAACATAAATTCAGGGATAAGGGATAGGAAACCTGGCCATTAATTAGGTCCCGGCCTAGATTCTAAAGGGATATTGCAACTATTACAAATTACTATCAAACTGGCGGACGCTCCCAAGTAGCTATAGCTCTAAACCAATAAGAATCGGCCTGTTTTTAACAACAAATCACCAATTGGCGAAAATTTTAGAAGCAGACAATTCTTGAAAAAATAATGATTTCGTCTGCTACTAAAAAATAAATAAAGATAGCTTTTCTGACAGTTCAAATTACCAAAGTAAAAGATAAAAAAATTTTGGGAGAGAAAAAACTTCATTTTAACCAAAGCCATTAATATATAGGTTTATAAAAAGTTATGTTTTTTACTTTAAACTAGCTACCTGAATTTGATTCTATACTTTATCTACACACACACACACACAGCTTTTTTATTAGCGTTTTATACGAAGCACTGCGCCATCCCAAAACTGGTTTATTAGGCTAGAAATAGGCCTAGGCTTGAAATAGGCCTGAAATAATATTTTCCTACGTTTCCCATCCCTTATCCCTGCATAAATTACAATGCAAAATTTGTTGAAAATAAAGACAAACAAATATATTTTAAATATTTTAAAACTGATTATACATAATTCAATTTTTTAGCAATATACATACAGGGGTCTAAACGTATATAACAATGGACAATATACAAGTTCGTCAAAATTACTCCTTCTGTATTTTTAAATTATAGGTTGAAAAGTTTATGTACTGATAATTTGTGACAACCAATCAAGATGAAATAAAAAAAATACACTAAGATTTTAAGCTAACAAATAAAACTTTAGGTACAAGTGTAACTCACAGTCCATTGTCCCCTTCCTCCCTGATTTGATTTCAATGGTAAAGTCAAAAATGTTTAAAACCATTTCATGTCTTTCATTATGCTCTTTAGATTTGAAAGGACATTTTTTCTAGTATTCATTCGAATCCTGTGGATAGGAACCGGTTCTCATCCATACGAAAAAACAATGTCTAGCATGGTATTATATCCAGCTTTCTACGAATATAAAAATGTACTATTATAAGATTAAAACCAGTTAATTAGCCCGTGCCTTCGGCACCTCGGGGCTAAAAAGACTGGTTTTAATCTTATAATTGTACATTCTATATCCGCGGAAAACTGTTTATAATACGATGCGGGAAATCCATTCTTCAAGAGATGTGATCCCATTTGCCAAGGTGCAATTGCATATTTTAAAGAAAATGATTTGACATAAAACATAAGAATCACAATTTTTCCTGAAATATTCCATTCAAACATAAGTGGACCATGTTCCACCCCCCCCTCCCCCTTTAGGATTTCTGAAAAGAAATTGTTAAAGTAAATTTTTGCATGCCCTGAACGGTTTTAAGGCATAACTTGTATTTCCAGTCGTTTGGCAGCTAGCAGCTTTTAAAATTATTGATTTTTGTATAACTTTGTAGTAATCGATACCAGGAACATTTCACCGTGAACTGTACTAGACCAAACTAGTGAGAAAAGTGTTTTAAACTACGGGTAAACCTAACCTAATATTCTATTATTCTAACTGTTAGCAAAACCAATTTTATGGTTGGGTCTACATTAAAGTGTTGATATATGAGATACCATGCTATTATTCATTAAAATTATACAAGTAGATAATATGGATATCATTTTTATGTAACTTAGGGTAGGATTGGGGGCTATTTTGTGGTCCATACTATGCTAGGGTGTAAACTGTATTTCTTTCTCTTGTTTTTTGCATGTTTCACAATTTTTTGTCATTTTTTTATGCATATATTGGGGTGAGTGCAATTTTCATTTTTTGGCAGAAAATCTACTCAACAATTTCTGAATTTTTGGTTTTTAAAAGTAATTATTAGGGACTTGATATCAATTAATGTACATTCTTTAATCAATAAGATCTATGTAATACTTTTGTGCTATTTTCAATATAAATTAGAGATTTTTGAAATATTTTGTTCTATTTAAAGCATTTCCAATATTCAAAAAGTGGTGAAATTCCATTGGAACTGAAAATTATAAATGAGAGTGGACAATAACCTAAATATCAGTACTATTAATTGATATTACAGCCAAAAATGTATTTTCAACATAAACACAACCATATGAAGATCCTAATTTTTCGGCATACATTTTGTATAAGGAATACATATTTTTAAATCAGATTTTATCAAGATAAATGTATGGATGATATGAATTTTTATGTGTCCGTGATGGTCCACCATACAAGTTATGTTTATTAATCCTTTATCTATGTGTGCTATGAAGTGGTAGAAACTTGATAATCCCCACGAGATGCACCATTCTTACAGGGGGGTCAGGGATTGGGGTTTGGTAAGATATGATAAATATTAAAATCACACCTTTTGAGAATGATGTAAGTCGGATTATAGGGCTTGTAAAATGATTCAAGCTGTGTCTATCTAAAGCAAATTCCTCCTATAAACAAATCCTGTAAACAGCCACTCATTGAGGTTTTAAAGCAATTAAATTAAGCCTTTTATAATAGAAAAACTGGATTAGGGATTGCTTTTTTTGCATTTCATATAAAAATAAGTAAAAGTAGCGTCATTTAAAATTAATAGATTTAAGAAGTGTTTTATTAAACCTTTTTAAAATCAAAAAAATATTGGCGGTGAGGAGAGTGGTTGATTTCTTGTTTGACCCCCCACCCAAAAAAAAAATTAGAGTTACCTACTACTTGATCCCTGATGATTTATTCACTAATTAGTTTACAGCACAAACTAAAGACTTTAATATGTAGTAAAGAACCCCAGGATTTGGTCTGGTTACAATAAAATAAAACCTGACCAAAGAATAATAAAATTCCACCAAGGACTCTAGCATGAGGCTATTTTTTTTAAAAATCTACAAGGCTGCCACTTAATGTGTATGAAAATAAAACCTGACCAAACTTACATTTGGGTTTTAATTTAGAAGGAGGATTATATTGCCATTGTTTTGGATCAGTTTTTTGTTCTCGAACATGATCAAATCCGCGGGGCTTTTAATATGAAGTTATATGCTTATGCATATTACTTAACAGTTCTCAAGGATTAGGAACAAAGTTTCAGCTATCAAAAGTATTTATAATGACATAATATAACAAAAAGTTTATAACATTGCAACGGAAGTAGAATATTTCAAATTTAATTTTAGATTAATGAATATTAGTCTATTAATGAGGATGATTTTTTTTACTAAAAGAAGGTATAATTTTTAAATGCGTTATATCCTGCCCTGAACCAATATTAAGCTTTATAGAGAATGATCAGTTTAACCGTTTAAGATATATTACATGACAAGTATTCATGACACTTATTTCTTTGATTTTTAGGAAGGATGATGTAATTTTGTTTCATTAAGTAAGAAAATTAAAACTGTTATGAACCCAGCAGTTCAATTATCTTCATTTGAACACATTAATTTTATCAAACAATTTAAAACCTCTTTTGTGCTGCATACCAGGGAGGGAAGGGACAATGGATTTAAAAAAAACACTTGTTCCCGAATTTTAAAACACATGTTATCTTATTCGTTGATCCAAAACTTTGGTCACTTTTATTGAACTAGGATTGGTTAGATCCGATCTAGCAGTGTCCAAACTTTTCACCCACTAATTTCAATCATCGGGTGGGGTATTTTGTTTTCCATCATTGGGAATGTAAAGAAATTATTGCTCATTGTCTTATCCCTTAAATTCCCTGGCTGCATACACAATTTAATGATCTTTTTACATAACCTTATACTTTACAGTGCGGATTTTAAAACGGCTACTGTTTACTTTAGCATATAAGCCAGATATCGTAAGGGTATAACTTGATTTACACCACTAATGATAATAAACAAAATCAACTCTTTTGTATATTTTATTATTGGTTGAAATGTTTGGTCACTGTTATATTGGAACTAATCGATCAAAATTCAATAAACGTTTCCAAAGTTGTTATGACAACGAAGCAGAAAACGTGGTTATGTTGTAAGAAAGAGCTCAATGCCTCTAAGAACGTACCAAAATATTTAGTACTGCTAGAGGCCTTTAGGGGCGTAGCCTTAAGGGTAAGTTGTACAAATTGTAGTTTAATAGATAACCCGAACAAGTAATTGGAAGTCTATCTAAATGACATGCTTAAATATATGAAGTGCATTTTTATACTCTCTCTTTCTACTACAAAGATAATTTATTTTCAAAATTTAATATTTTCTGGGAAAATACTTTGTTTTATGTTTTATTTTAATTATTAATGAATTTTATGAAAGTTTTCATTTTGAACATATCATTTACATAACTTTTTTCAATATAAGCAAGGATGAAAACATCCATGCACAGGACAATATAGGTTTCTGTAGATACTTATTAGCATGCAAAATTTCATACTAAAGCTATCTTTAAAGGCAGTTAAAAGAGTCACATTTCTATTATAAAATATTAGTAAAGGGTTTTGGCAGATTTTTGGCTATACTGTGGATTTCACGCTTAATACCCCCCCCCCCAAAAAAAAAAGTTTAGCACTAAAATTAAAAAGGAAGAAAGCAAATGACAATCGCCAAAAAATCCTCTTTACCAAACTACGGACTTGTTTCACAAAAAATAATTTTGGGGGAAGATAAATTTATCTCCCATTGTCCATGGACGAGGTAGATATATATTTCCAAGAAGTGTAAGATATTATGAAAAGAAAATACTTGTAATAATTTTCTTCCTATCTTCAAACATGTTCAAACATTACAGTGCAATTTTCTAAATATACAATAGTAAATTTTCTTTATAGTTTTTTTTTAAAAGAGATTTTATATAATAAGGGTCGGTCAGACCTGACGGACAGCTCTTATAGATAATTTAGGCATGTTAGAATTGTTTAGAAGTATAGATGTAAAACCACCAACTGGCCCAATCGGTGGAGACCCTTTTCGTCTGTTAGCAAATTGCTTTCTGGAAGTTCTATTGTAAGAACTCGGCTGTGTTTACATATCCGGCATTATTAACTGTTGTCAAAGACCCAATACAAAATCATTTACAGCTCATGCCCCTCTATTATTTTACTTTAATGCATAATAAGTTTAACTTTAGAACAAAATAATTTTACAAATATTTGCTGTTTGTTACCATTATTCTGCGCATATTACTGATACTGAACACATTGTATGATAACAAGGATGATAACATCCATAAAAGCGAAGCTCTGAAACAGTATGACAAATGAACATTAGCACTTGTATCAGTGTCAGAACTGAATAAGCAGAATATAAAGGTAGAAGTTAAACAATATTGCAAGTAAAATTGTTGCAAAACTGCTTAAATATAGATTATTGTTTAAGGACATAATTAGATTTTTAGGACTTGACTATAGAGATAGTTCCCTAATCAGGAGAACCTAAATCACTCCTTCTGTAGATTAAAATCATTGGTTTAAAAGTCTAGACACTACATAATAGTTTAGAACCAACTAATCATAATTTAATAGTTTGTGAGCAAACCAATAATGTAATTTCATAACTTTGGGTACTACCGATGTTATTTAAAGTCTAGTGTCCCCTCCCTCCATACATTTTTGTATTGAATCTGTGAAATATTAATAGTTGATTTTATCTCAGCCGTGGCAACTTTTATATAAAGCACCATATAGCCACTATGGTTAGACTATATCAATTTTCAGTGGTTGCAATTTGCAAAAGCGCAAAAAGTTTGATGTTAAAACTAGCTGAGAATATATAAAAAGCGTATATTTTCTCTCTCACTCTCTCAACAGATTGTAGTAAGAAATAAAGGTTGCTTTGTTTAGAGGAAAACTAACTAGGTTCATTTAATCTAATTTTAATGGTTTTGAGTATGTTACTTTAAAAGAAGGAATTTTCTATATTTATTAAAATCATTTATATCTATTAAAATTTTAAAATCATTTAACATAACAAAATAAAAATTCAATTTTATATAAGAATCTTGATTTCTTATTTGATTCTATATAGAAAGATTTTATTTATGGGTCCAGCCTTTTAACCCATATATATGCAGGGATCTTAGGGGACAAGACAATGAACAAAATATTATTTATGTACATCCCAATTACGATGTATAAAATTACCTCTTTTGAAGTTTAAAACTACAGGTAGAATGTTTAGAGACTGAAATTTTTCAAGAGATAATGAAAATTTCTTAGTTTTTGTTAACATAATAAAAGCTTCTCTATAATGGAGAACCATATCCGTCCACTGGTTGCTACAGACAATCATCCTGTTACTTATTTTAAAAACTATACACTGGTTAATTGCTGATTTCGTGGACGATATGTCATAATATTTCTGTATAAAAAGTACAATTTTTCCTGCTTTTAGGTTACAAATAAATGAAAAATTCTGAAACTAATGTTCTATTTATGCATGAAACAATATACTCGTTTTCGACCTCTCATCTTATAGAGATATGTTTTTATATGAAAACTAAATTTGGTCATAATTCATAACCATCTTTTTAGGGTTCCTGTAAAAATTATAAATTTTGCTTTTTTATCTCACTCTTTCAAAAATAGACATTTTTATGTTGTTTCAGTTGTTGAAACGTGTCCATCGCTGGCATATTATTATTACGTTGTTATTCTGATCAAATTATATATGTCTATTAATGACCCCCAACCCCCTCCCCCACAATAAAAGGTATATGAAATGTGGATAAAATATTAGAGTAAAACACTAGAGGAAGAAAAGGTTAAATATCTGTATTTCCCTATCGAATTGACCTTGTGCCTACTCTCAACTGGGTCTTTAAAATCCACCAATGGTAACGGGGATATTAACGCAGCCAAATAGCAGAAAACAATTTGCTAGCGGACGAAAAAGATCATTGAAATAGAGGGGGAGGGAGTTATCTGTATATACATCTATACTATAAATATGTTTATTAAATAAATCCTCAACTTCATATAAAATTCATACATTTTTGTACATTAAGGGCCATATACACCAACCTTCCCCCTCCCCCGGTTGAATCCTTTAAAAAAAACTTTAAAGAGAACATCGTTTTTCATTGTTTTTGGCTGTTTTTTTAAACACCCTTGTTACAAATAAAGCTATTTATAGAATAACTTTATAGTTTAAATATAAAACATTTTTCATTTTTACAAAACTAACATTTTCTACATTTAGATTGTAGCTTAGTGCTAAATATTGTCATTTTTTGAAGAAATACCCTTTATAATTGTATCGTTCTTGTCTCTTGGCAGTTTTACAATTTTTAAACTTTCTGTCAATCAAATGTTTATAAAAAATAGCTTACATACAAGTTCTACAAATTTTAAAATGTATTATTCTTAATATATCCTAGGGAACTATGTAAAGCTTTTCTGCAAATGAGAACTCAATAAATGTGACAGATACTACCTCATACTTACTTTTGTTTTTGAGGGAATGAATATATTATTACTTGGATATTACATCACATTTTAATGAACTTTAATAAAGTGAAAAACGGAGCAGGCAAAAATAATAATTCCTTCCTCCCTTCCTACTGGATGAACGAACTGAGCAAAAAAAAAGTGTTCCCTGTTAGGAAGGTTGTTAGGAAGCTAAATTGGCAACAATTTTATCCACGTATATTCTTCATCCATTATTTTTTTTGGTCGGTTGGGGAACTGTTCTATTCCCCCATGAAAATAGCTTAAAACAACCCTAGCACCAGTACCTATATTCCCTGAGAATTACTAGCCTGTCTTTTCAGCAGTTACCGAGATCTTAATCTTCTCACAGACAGACGGATAGACAGACAGACATTGGATCTTTTCAAATTTAATTTCTATCTGTTTTTGAATTTTGAAATTTTATTTTATCGTTTTTTTGACATTTTTCCTGGTTTTTGGATTTTCAACTTGTCTATTTGAATTGAAGCAAAGCTTTTCTACATTTAGGAATGTTGATTTGGTTGATGACGGATAGCTCTTTATTCTAAAACATAATTTAAAGGCACAGCTACTCTTTAAGTATTGTGTCTATGTGTCTGAAACATAATAAGAATTAGCATATTTGATAATTATAACATTAAAGAGCTTTAAGTGCCTAATAAAAATAACGTCATACAATAAAAATAACCAAGTATAGGCCAGTATGCATTTTACTATTGGTCTTTTGAAATGTATACCGGGCTATCATTGGTCGTTTGTAAAGTATGGCGTCATTTTTATTAAGTACTATAAGCTGCTTCTTTAACAATACCTGCTAGAAAAAACTTCGAAACTTTGTCTAACATTTAACTATAATATCGCTGCGCTACATATGGATATGATTATCCTTGCTTTTCAACATTTCAGTTTTGAAATATTTAAAAATGTAATTATGTGATGTTGTGACTGAAGTTTAGACAGATAACTGACTTTTAATTGGACAAGTTTTTATTTCAAAACTAGACAAAATAAGACAAATATTAAAACGACCAGACTAATATATCCTATCCTATTATATAAAAAGTAACTGCATGTCTATGATCCCGTGTGTGTGTTTGTCTGTCTGAACCACTGAATTAATATTATTATCCTTTTATAATATAAAGGGTGTGCAAAAAAAAATGCGGACTTTTTTAAAATTGAAATTGCGCGGCTTAATTAATAGTAGAAATATGTTATGCATATCGTTAGAACCGGTATGAACTCTAGTTTTTGGAAATATAAGAACGGATCCTGTGCTACATATAGTTTAGGAGCTACGCGGTGAAATGTCCCTATTGCCTTAAAACTTGAATTTCGGTAAACCAGAAAAATTTAAAAAAATATTGAAAAAAAATAAACCTATTCTTACAGCTTTTTAATTATTTGTATTTATTTGTCATAAAAATCTTCTATTTGAATATGAAAAAATCTACGAATACCTGCCGTTTTTAAACTTTATCCAGATGGAGATGCCATCTGGCAAGACGATGGCGCTACAATACATCGAGGACAAGTTGCCTTGGATACTGTGAAGTGTAGCTTCAAAAACAGAATCAATCCTGATATCCAAGCTCCAAAGATGGCAGATTTTTGGCCTATAGAAAATGTATGGGCCATTATTAAAGCTAAGATAGCATCTAAAAAACAAATACACTTAAGGATCTAAGAAAAGAAATAATTTTCGCTTGGAAAGAAATTCATGCTGACAAAGATTTGTGCAAAAAGCTTATTCATTCTATGCCAGCAAGAGCAAAGGCCATAATACAGAAAAATGGAGATAAAATCTTTAAAAATGATTATTAGTTATTTATTACTTATTTGTTTGTTGTTAGTTTGTTAATAATTTAGTTAATTTCATAATTTTTCTTGAATTTATTGTTTAGAAATAAAAAATAAACTCGTTTTGCTATTTTTTTATTCAATCTTTTTTATACTTCAATATTTGATAATTTACTCGCAATTCAAGCACACCCTTTAGCATAGGTCCTGGGAAGATTGTTTATAACTATTTTGGGGAGGGTACCTCTCACTTCTCATGAGAAATCACTCTTTTCTTTTTATTAAATAAGATTGAAATTGAAGGGTTGACTTATCTCCCTGTCCCTTTATTAAAGTTTTCCATATAGGCCTCTAGGGTCCTAGCCGCTAGTTATTGCAAAGTTAGACAACTCAATTACCTATTTCAACAATTAATCCTTGCATAAGGATGCGTGGGAAACTGATTCCTAGGACAAATAAATACAATATTATGAGCAAAGCATCTCTATAATTACTTCTTAAAAATAATCACAATAACATTTGGTATCCAGCATTACATGCCATTTTATAAAAGAATATAATTAAAATTTTGATAAGACAGGGCGTTCAAGGGGTGGGGGGCTAAGGAATATTTGTTTTTGGAAATACATTAGATTACCCCCCCCCCCAAAAAAAAAAAAACAAACTTTTAAACAACTCATTTTACCCCTCACTCCAAAAAATGCTCGGGCGCCCTTGATTCAAACCTATATGTGTTATCTGTTTCTTCAATTTTAGCCACTCTATATTCGTCAATGTTTGTTTGTCTGGTAAATAGATTTTTAAGCTCTACTTTACTATGTTGCCATCCTTGTTATAATGAAATTTCTCCTAAATGAATTAAAAAGTATTCCCAAAAACAAAAAGTTTATATTTTCATACAAATTTTATGTTTGTGTGTGTTTGTGTGTGTGTGTGTGTGTGTCTATAGTAAATTTGTTGAGTAGGAAGCTAGAAAAAGAAATATAGTTAATGGATTTTTCAATAATTTCCCAGTTATTTTGTTTGCTCCAACTAATAGCAGGTGTTGTATATAAATCACTTGATATGACTTGTTTGACAGTAGGATGTCATGATAGCATCTAATCATAAATTTACGTTGCTATTAAAGTTTTTAACAAGGACAAAGGGGTCCCAAACAAATCAAAAGGAAGCTGAGAAATTTTTTTCTACTCCGTAACCTAGAAAATGGATCTAAGCTGTTTAGATTTCAGCTTTTTATCAACCATGTACATCTATCTATCATTCTAAATGGTTTTAGGCTGTAAATTTGGATACCTAGCAATCTTTCTATCTGGCTGAGTATTTGTCTATTAACTATGTACATCTATCTATTATTCTAAATGGCTTTAGGCTGTAAATTTGAATATCTAGTATTCTTCCTATCTAGCTGACTATTTCTCTATCATCTATGAACATCTATCTATCATTCTGAATGGTCTTAAGCTTTAAATTTGGATATCTAGCAATCTTTCTATCTAGCTGAGTACCTGTCTATAATTCATGCACATTTATCTATCATTCTAAATGGTTTTATGCTGTAAATTTGAATTACTTACTATCTACTTATATCTCCTACTGTTATTTATTAGCTTCCATACAAGTGGGAGTTACAGGCCATAAAATAGCCTAAAACCAACCGGAGACTTCAAATTATAAATAAAAACCCTGCCAAGACTTCAAATCAAATGAAATAGCCTAAAACTATTCCGGGACCTACGTGAAGCTTCCCTAAAATAGTCAACTTCGGTTAAGTAAAAAGCGGGATCTTAACGTACAGACAAAAAACATTACTTCTTTCTTAGTATGAAAACGTTTTACGGCTTTAATTTTTCTAACTATTTCTTTCTCTCTCTTTCTCCTGCCTTCATTACTTACCCTATCTCACTATCACTGTTCCCTTAATCTGAGTTTTTTTTCATTTTTAGTAGCAAAGCTACTCTGTAACACACTACATCCACTTCTCTGTATGTCTGTATATATGTCTATGTGTCTATATGAGCGATTGTTTTAATGTTGACTGTCAGTATGTATTTTTGTAAGTTCGTATATCTGTCTGTTTGGTTTTAGAAAATATTTTTAAAAATTATCTTCATTAATATTTATGTATTTCGCCATCAATGGGTGTGATAACAGATCTATAGTATAGATGTATATATATACAGACAGCTAGTGTTTTACTCTAATGGTGTGGTCATCCTTGTTTTCCCTCCTTTTAATGTGTATGACTTGGCAAGGTGTTTATCTTGGAGTAAATTGAAATTTATTATGTTCCTACCAGTCCCACCAATATCTTTTTATCTAGTTAATTAGAAATTATTATGTTTTTCATACGCAGCTTTTCTATAGTAACTATGTCCCTCGTATATTTTAAATGCATTGGATATATTTATTGCATCGTATTATAGCAAATTTCCGCGGTTATTAAAATGAAAAATTTTAAGATTGATTGAAACCAGCTTTTTAGCCCCTAGGTGACGAAGTCACGGGTTAAAAAAACTGGTTATAATCTTATGATTGTATATTTTTATATTCGTAGAAAACTGGATTTCATATGATGCTAGACATAATTTTTTCGTGAGAACCGGATTAATACGAGAATTTATTGCATTAAAGACAGCTTCACGCCGAAGGCCTTGTCTCACAAAACTGGTATTAATTTTATAACTCTTTTTTAATATCCGTTGAAAATTGTAATACAATGCTATAGATGCTTTTTCGGTATGGCCGAGAACAAGTTGTAATCCAGTGGATACTAATTAGTTTTTAAGACATACTGAAAATAAATATACAAAAAAGTACTGCATTAGTAAATTAATTAATTGCTTTGTTGAAGTCTAACTGTAGTTAATTATGAAGATTAACGCAATATAATTCACATAAATAATGTTAATGAATTTGGAAACAATAAATGTCAGTTATGACAACTTTTATTTCATGCCATATTGTCGACAGAATTAGATAAATTAGGTTGTGCTTTTTAGGGAATATACATAAAGGTCTTGTGATGATTTAAAGCAATTTAACAAGGATTAAAACAACCCTCTATCAAAACATTTACCCGCCCCACCCCAACCAAAAAATTGTAGTAGTGATTTTAAGAATTAAAAAAATATGGGAGGAATCTTATATTTTCCTTAGATGCTGGAGGTGTAGATGCTTGTAAATAGATAAAGAGATAATATCTATTTTAAAAGCTTTTTCTTCCAGTTTAAATTTAAATAATGGGCCAATAAACTTACACAAATCTCAATATTACCTGTAGGGACAGATTTTCTGTAAATTTAATCAATTTAAATCTTTATATACATCCTCAAATGTTTATGGTCTAAAATCATACCTTTCTCACACATGTTTGCTTTACTCGGGGCTTTACCTGCGGGGCGACCCAGTACCTAATATAACCTAACTTAAACTTACCTATGTAATATACAAAAAAAAGATAAAAACTACCCTTGCGATCGCTCCCCCCTCTCTATTATCAATTTATTTCAAGATTAGAGGGTTGGTTTTTCCCTGCTCAATTTATGTTTAAGAATAAATATCCCAAAAAATAAAATATTATCAATAAACTCCAGTTAAGGAAGAGAATTTTTTTTTGAAAAGGCTAAATTTTACAATTAACATATTTTCAAAGAGCCTTTGATATTTTTTTCTAATAAGTTTCTAACAGTTTTTTTGTTTTGATATATTTATAGCTTACTAGATAGCAATATATCCAATAGGAAAAATTTAAGTTTTTTTTAGTTATAAGCATTCTAAAATAATAATTGTTTTCTTTAATTTACATACCCCTGTAAACCATGGTCACATTATACACTTATGGGGAATATATTAAAGATAGGAAGATGAATACATTATTTATAACACCAATTCTTTATAGATAAACTAGTGGTCACGCCCCAAGCCTCTAGGGGCTCTGTATTGCAAAGAGGCAAAGAAAAATAGCTTAAATATCAACATAGAATGGCCTAAAACCATCAAATGTGAAGCTTACCTAAAAAAATAACTGTATCGCTTCAGTAGTCATAAAGAATCTAAGCTTCAGACAAAAGCCCTTACTACTTTATATAATAGGATAAATCTATCTACAATAATTTTAGCTTTTCAAACTATTATTAACAATAAAAAAAATTTATTGTATGAAAAAAATTATGTAGTTTTTGCCTATTTTACTATTAATATTTTTAGGGGGGCACTAAACAAGTTCTCCAAAAAAGTTACATTTTTAAAAAAGGCATAATTTTTCATTTAAACTAATCTTGTTATTTTTTTAGGCGAGCAGGAAAACTGCTGGAAAAACTGGCAGAATCTTTGGCAGTCCAGGTACAGTTATTCTGATGTGCTGAATTTTAATTTCCAAATGTGTACGCAGTTTTCGCGGTGTTTCCTTATCCTATCTCAATATTTACTACTAGCTTAAAAAGCTTCAAACTTCCAAAAAAAATAATTTTTTTTTAAAAATTAACGTTTTAAATGTATAAATCGTTTTAAATGTATACATTTTTTTAAAGTTTAGAAGTTATAAGCTTTTTTAGCTAGATGTAAATATTGATATAGGATGAGGAAACACCACGGAAACTGCGTACACATTTGGAAATTCAGCACATCGTTATTATATATTCTATACTTTCTCAAATTAATAAACAAAATTACCCCTTTTGAAGACAAAAATCACAATTAAAAAGTTTGGACACTGCCAATCAACTAATCAATATTTAATAAAACGCACCCAAAGTCTAACATCATGAAATAAGAGACTGTGTTTACAAAATTTTAAGTACCAGTGTAATTTACAGTCCAATTTTCTCTCACTTCTTGTTGTAGTTTTTTTTATGTATGTTGTTGTGTCCTCAAACCGATGGGTCCACAATTTTTTAACAACTGATTGGTGTTTTTTTTATTAGCTCTTTAATTATGTATTATTGACTCAGTAACAACTAACTATATACATATTTTAGAATGGTTCAGTAACAAGTAACCTCGTGACTGCCATACTAGAAGATGAGATGTTAGGAGGAGTTGGTGATATGAACAAGAAAGAAAGTAGTCTTATTCAAGCTTCTAAAGCCCTAATCACTTCAATTACAAAGGTATCTATATACTTTTTGTTTATTACTATCTATATCTTCTATCTCCATGTATCTATTTATATCTACTTAAAGGGAGCACTTCCTTAATTATGTATTTATCTATATCTATCTACAGTATGACCCTCGAAAAAGTATTTTTTAGCATCTGCAGCCCTTATTTCTCAATGAATTGATAAAAAAATGTATATGTCCTTGTTCTCTATAGATTTCCACATAAGTAGATCTCCATCAACACCGGAGATTTTTAGAGCTAAAGTTTTGAAAAAGTGACTGAGGAAAAAGTAACTTTTAACATGAAACGACTTTTTTAGCAAAATTAAGGTGGAAGTCCTTTTATTTTTGTTACTAGCAGAAACTTTATACAAAAATGAAATAAAAAATTTAGGCTTTGAGTAAAAAGCATTTTTTTTTATATATTTTTTGAGTCTTTTTAGTTTAATGATATTTTGAAAAACTTACTTATTAGGCAAATTTGTTTTAGATTAAAAAACCAAATAAATCTTTATGAATATAGCAGGAAAATTGTTTTTGTTTCATAATCCTAACTTTAATAACAAAAAAGTTACAAAGAAAATAAAATTAGAACATAATGATTTTTTAGTCTAAAAAACTTATAAAACCCCCTATTAAATGATTGAGATGTCAGAAAAGGGGGCGGAGCAACTGTCATAATTAATCCTTTTCATAAATAAGGGTAAATAAATAACCTAAAATTTGCAAATAATCAATTCATTCAGTAGTATTTTTTGCCATTAAAAATTTATATTTTTTGGTGGAATAAAAAAGAAATAATTAGTTAACTTGTTTTTCTTTGTGAATTATTATTCAGTTGCCAGAAAAACATAATATAACCATCCAAAAATTATGAGAAACAAAAAAAAATTATTTTTCTCAGTCACTTTTTCAAAACTTTAGATCTAAAAATGTCCGGTGTTAATGGAGGTAAAATTAAAATTTTATATCTACTTATGTTGAAATCTATAGAGAACAAGGACATATACATTTTTTAATAATTCATTGAGAAATAAGGGCTACAGGTGCTAAAAAATACTTTTTCGAGGGTCATACTGTATATTTTATATCTATCTGTATTTATCTATATCTATTTATATTTATCTATATCTATCTGTATTTATCTATATCTATCTCTATGTATCTATATCTATCTGTATTTATCTATATCTATCTATATTTATCTATATCTATCTCTATTTATCTATATCTATCTATATTTATCTATATCTATCTATATCTATCTATATTTATATATATTTATCTATATCTATCCCTATTTATCTATATCTATCTCTATTTATCTATATCTATCTATATTTATCTTGTAGCTGTCATATGTAAAGCAAAACTTCTCCCTCAAAAGTTTTCATGTAAAAGTGGTGATTTTATACTTACACATTATCCACAGGAAGTAAGGAAACAGTAAGACATTTATACATACCAAGACACTTAAGTATACAGTAGTTGCGCTTCTGTGAAATAAAAGTTGAACAGGAAATAATTAAATAACAGATTAATCAGGCTTCAAATTATAAAATTATAGGATAACTAAAAATTTTCAACTATTTTTTCTTTCCTCCCCAAATCAACCCTTTCAATATGTAGTAACCTTCCTCTTTTTTCATTTTCTCTTTCTATTTTTCTCTCTCTCACTCTATCTTTCTCTCTCGCTATCATACATTCAGGGTGGGGACGTTAAAATGTAAAAAACACTGGTACCTAAAGTTTTAAACTATGTTATCTTTTTCGTTGGCTCAAAAACATTGCATACTTTCATTTATTTGGTTCCAAACTAGAAGTTTCCAACTTATTTTTATTTACAAAAGGTCTAATTTTGTTTATCATCATTGGGGATGAATATCAATTCATTATTCATTGGTGTATCCCTTATGATTTCTGCTACATACCCTTTTATCCCCCCTCTTTGTACACGAATCTGAAAAAGTTTTGGTATTTTTACGAGGAATAAATGTCAGTAGCATGTGTTGATAATGCGAAGTACAGGGTCTTTCAAGAAATATGCATGTCAAAACTTTCAGCATTTGCATGCACAGTGAGGTAAAGACAGGATTAAAATAAAGTTTTGCAGTTCTATGCGAGTTGTTTGGTTATGTGTGCCACCGTGGAAGGCTTTAGCCCATTTTAAACATGCTAATAATCGAAAAATATGCTTAAATTCTCTTTCTAAATAATAATTTTTATGATTTATGTAAAAAATTATATAAGAAAAGATATTTAAAACAAAACTAAGATTATTTTAAATTGATAAATTGATTAAATACAGAAGTTTTTAAATACAAAGTTATTTTTCAATTAACAGAAAAGAGTGACTTTAAGAGGCGCTCTAAGTCTTGAATATCATTATAGGTATTTTAAAAGTTGAAAAATAAGTTCCTTAACCAAAAAACTAAGCTATATTGTCTTTATATAAATTGATTGTATTTTGTATATTTGTACCAGAGTGCCTTCATTGTACTTTTGGATTTTCTATTTTTGATATTGCTGCATGATTTTTCTTTAACAAGGATGACAACATCCATAAAAGCGAAGCACTGAAACGGTAGGACAAACGGACATTAACACTTGTATAGTATCTGAACTGAAAAATCGGAACATAAATGTATAAATGTCGAATCAAAATTGTAGATAAATTTGTTGAAAAACTGCTTAATAACAGGATAATGTTTATGGACATACTTATATTTTGGGACTTGATTATAGAGTTGCTTCGCTTATAATATTGTTCTTTGTTGTCCCAGGAATCAATATACCAAAAATCAGATCAAACGGATAATTAAAACACTTAAAAATTTGTTGTTAAAAAAGTAGAAAAATCAACATGTTTAAAATGGACTACGGACATTCTGGTAATGATTATAGAGTTGCTACGCTTTCTAAATCGTACCCAACTACTACAGGAATCATCATGCAAAATTTGAAATCGATAGGACAATTCTAACATGCCTAAATTAACGAATAAAAGCTATCTATCACGGACGGACGTACGGACGGACGGACGTACGGACGGACCGACCCTAATTATAGAAAAGCTTCGCTTTTAAAAATGTTAATTAATGACAAACTAGGGATTTATTGCGAAATGTCTAATTTAACAAGAGACCTTAAAAGATAAGACAACAGGCCCCAATTATGATAAACAAAATTACCCCTTCTCTATTATCAAAATTACATATAGAATAAGAAATAAAACCTATACATTTCACCCTGTATATTAAATATATACATGTGGTACTATGCAAAATAAAATTGTATGCAATTTGCAATTCTAAAAGTGAGTAGAAAAGTTGGCCCCCTTTTCAAACGGAAAATCGGTTTTTGAAAAATAAATTTGTTATCGTTTTTATCGCACAGAGAACCTTTTTTAATTTAACCTTTTCAAAAGCGATTTTACTCTATAAATCACTTTTATTGTCTGTCCTTCAGTCGGCCAGAATTTAACGCTTTTTACAACCACTAGCCATCCCCACTATTCTAATTTTATTTTAGATAGAACATTTTTTTCGGGGAGGTATTTTTCATTTTTTGGAGGTTGGGGGTATCCCACCCCCCAAGAAAATAGTCATTCACCTTCCCGGGACATATAAGAAGCTATTCTGTGAAGGAGAACCCGTTTGGTTTAGCGGTTAGCAAGATCCTTTGGTACAAACAGACAAACAGACAGACACCGTTCTACTTTGTATTATAGATGAACAAAAAACATATAATGTTAATTTCTGTATCTATCTATGTTATAAATTATTTACTAATACAACGTATCATTTTCCCCTAATTATTTTGTTAATTCAATTATCAATGGCCTTACATATAATTGTATTTTGCACTATTAGTATAGGTGGGCTTTATTAAGGATAAGACAATGTCTTATAAATTGATGTACATCCCCAAAGATGATAAACAAAATTACCTCTTCTGTAGATCAAAATTAGTGGTTCAAACGTTTGAACACTTAACTTAATTATCAAAATAGTATAAATCCTCAAAAGTCACCTAAGTTGTGAAGCCAGCGAATAAGAAATTATTATCATAGGACTTTAGGGACTAGTGCAATAAATAGCCCATTGTTCTTTTTCTCTGTGGTCTACTGAGTTGATTCCTACTGTTGCACGACATAAAAAGATTTTGTTATGATAGATAGACCAAAATGAAACCTTTATAAGTTATCTATTTACACCTTTTTAGATATGTTTTAAAATTTGTTATGTATATTAATCTAATATCAACTGAGCTGGATCTTTAACCCTTACAGATCGGAGGGGGGGGGGGGGGGCTCCAAGAGCCCCCCCCTAGTTTTTTCAATCTCATTTTTTTTGCAGGTAAGATGAAGAGCTGTAACTTTATGACTTTTTAAGTTTAGTAATAATACGTCGGCAAGAGTTGATTTTATTAGGATATCTGGTCTGTGTCGGTCGTGGTGTCCGGTCAAAGTCGGTTGGGTAGCAAAAAAAATTAGAAAAAAATCTAAATAAATCTTAATTTCTACATTATGACTTTTGTGTATAAGGTAGAAACCTAAAATTTTTTGGTGAATACTTAGATATCAAAGACCTTCTGAGAAAAGTGGTGTTATGACCGTTTGACCGCTCCCTGACCGACTTTATGACCGATTTTTGTCCGGCTTTTACTACAGACATATATCATGAATATCGTGGCTTCTATTACAGCTAGAGACCTATAATTATTTTTGGTAAATCCTTGAGCAATGATAAACAGATAAAAATATTAATTTGCGCCGCCAACCGCTGTTTTACCGCCGTAACCGCCGAAAATGGCGGTTTCCGTTATTTGCCGTTTTTCGGCGATGAACAGAAAAAGTATTTTTTTTGTTAGGAAAAATAAAAGTTCGTCCTAAAATTTGGTCATCCTAGCTGCAAAATTGGACGCTTTACAGCTGTTTTAAAATTTAGCGGCTGGCCGCTAAAAAGCGGCTAAGGAGCGGTCTGACCGCTATGACTAGAAAAGGTAATTTTCTCTAAAAATACACACGAACCTCCAGAAAAAAATTTTACGTCTTTATCTGTACCAGGAGACGAGATAGAGGGGGGGGGCTCTTGGAGCCCCCCCCCCCTGATCTATTAAGGTGGGAATTGGGGCCCGATCTCTAAGGGTTAAATGTGTAGCCGTTGCCGCTGCCAGAGGTACAGCCACTAACCTAATAACTGTTTGAATTTTTAGTAAAAATATGGAAAAAATAATAATAATAATACGTAAAAACTTCAAACATTTAAAAATCAATGTTTTATTGGCAGCACTGGCAGTGGCGACAGCTACGACTACGGCTACGACTATGGCTACGACTACGGCCACGACTACAGCCAAGCCTACAGCTACGGCAACTGCTACAAATTTAAAGATCCAGCTCTGGTCAATATGATATTTCTTATTTTAGATGACTAGTTTATATTAGTATTTAGATTTGCAAAAAAAATTGCACTCTCATATTTGACCATATTTGCAGTGTTTTTAAATACATGAAAGTAACCTTATCAGAAATAGGTAGAATGTTTGTGTGTTTGTACCGATATATTTAGAGCTACCCCCCCCCCCCCCTCCTTAATTTTAGAATTATTTCAAATAAAGGGGGTTTCTGTGCTCGACTAGGAACTTTAAGTGAAATCGCCTTTTGTTTTAAAACTTTACAAACTTAAAAGATTAATTTATAAATTTTGTTTGGTATGGTGAATAAATCCCGAAATATGACATATTTGATACTATATGTATACAGTCTACCCTACATAAGATGATAATTGAGTAGCTGTGCTAATAAAATTGAGCTAATAAAAAAAAATTAAGTTTTGTAAAAACAGTTTTATCCATAGTATGTATTATTTATTTGAAAAGCATTGAAAAAATATTGGTGAAATTGAAAAATATTTATTCAAATACAGGGATAATAGGAAACATATTAGAGTAAAACACTAGAGGAGGAAGAGGTTAAATAACTATATGTCCCCATCCCAAAGACCTTGTGCCAACTCTCAATCAACCAATGTTTTTTGCTAGCAGACAAAAAAGGACCTTGGAAAAGGGTGGCTGGTAATTTTCTTTATTTACATCTATAACATAGGTAAGAGAAATTTCAAAAAAAATCTGCACATTATGCTGAAGCTAAAAAATATAATATAAATATTTGCTATAGTTTCTTTTGTATAAAAAAAATGGTCAGAATTACTGATTTGTTCACAAGGATCCTAAATTTTCTTCAGTTAACATTTCCATGTCATCCATGATTAAAAATGAACTACGTGACTGGTTTTCAAGAATTTTTTGACCATTCATTTCATGAATATTTTATTTTTCAATACTATTTAGACGTGAGGGGGGTAGGGAGCAAAATAATCCTCCTGCCATTTAAAACATTGAATGTCTACGCTTTACCCCCACCTCAAAAAAAATTGGATTTGTAGATTTTTTATGTATAGTATTATGTTTATTATATTGAGAGAAAAAAATCAACTGTATAACAGAACCAATTAGAGAAAAAAGCTATTCAAACAAAAATTTCAAAGATGATAAAATAAGATAAAGTAAATAAGGTGTTAAAGTTGTGTAAGATAGACATTTAGATCAAAAAAATGTCAACCCTATCTAATTAATTTTTTTATTTTCTTCCTTAAAGTACTTTTCTATTTTATTTCAATTTGTGTACTCTAAATGAATAGTTATTGTTGTTTTAAGAGTATTTTTCAGCAAAGAAGGAGGCATTAACAATTAATCTTAATTCATTTTTCAACAAAAAATTCTAGATTTTCAGGGAATGATTTCTTTTAAAGGATAAGAGTGAAGATTTATTTAATTTCCACTATCATATCTCTGACTTTTTTGATATTTTCTAATGATGCTTTTCATCAAATTATCTCTGGAGCACAAAAATCCCCACCCCCTTCCTATTGTTTGTAAATACATTGAAAATAAAGGTGGGTTAGTTTTTTTGTTTGCCTCAATGCCTAGTCACTAATTAAACCTAGCCCAAAGTACGATTAACACCAGAAAAGCTAACCCTCCCCTTATTTAGTTTTAATTTATTTCAAACTAGTTATAGGGGGAGGGAGGGTTCTATACTCGACAAAACACTTTGAGGGAAACCGCCTTTCTAATTATACTTTGCTTGTACAAGCTATTTTTAGTGAAACATATGTTTTGTTAATTATTTTCTGTACTTATCTAATTGTTTACCTATCTATCTATCTTTATCATTATCAAACCATCTCTATATTTCTGTCTATTATACGTTTTAAAAGAAAAGCTTTGTTTCAATTAGCGTTTTTTGTACGTCCGTAACAGATAGCTCTTATCGTTAAATAAGACATGTTAGAGTTGTCCTACGATTACAAAAAAGTAAATAATATTTTCTTTCACAGTTAAGTACAGACAGCGTAGCAACTCTATGATCTTTACCAGAAAGTCAGTGGAACACATGTTTGACTCTTTAATATGAAGTAATTTTTGTTAAGACTTCTAGATATTGTTGAATATTCAATGCTTTGTTGTTTTACCAGTGTTTATTGTTTGTTTCATTTTGCTCCGCTTTTATAGATGATATCTCTTGATAAGCTTATTATTGTCTGTTAAACTATCCTCATGTATATATTTATATTTTAGGTGCTATTATTAGCAGATACTTGTGTGGTGAAACAACTACTTCTAGACAAAGATATTCATTCTAACAGGAAACTGAATCATAATTTAACTAGTTGTAAAGTAGATGCGCTACTTTAAATCGAATACAGGGTGCCTACTTGATATCAAAAGCTTGAAAAAATATATATTAATCTTTCTAATGAAGTAACTTCAGACTGACCAATAACAAAAATGGATGTCCAAATCAGCTGATTAATCTATTTCTCATTAACTATGACTTTTGTCAATTAAAGGTATCTTGTTAAAACCAGCTATCACATTGGTCAGTTGATATATTCCATAAGCGTTTGAAGAGATACTGCCCTTTATCTTTATGAAAGAGTATTTAAAGCAATATCAAATTCTCAACTTTAATTTCAATAGAAACAAGTTCTTTATTCTTGGGAAGTTAGGAGTCAGGAAAACAAAAACTGAGAAATAAACAAAATTTACCTACTGATGGTATGTTAGATGTGTGATATTACAATTGGCAAAATTAGACCTCACAATACAAGGGTTCAACTTCCTAGTAAATATTGGGATCTACTGCAGTTCACGGTAAAATATTGCTGGTAACGAATATTGCCAAACATCTATGAATTTTAAAGGCTGCTAGCTGCCAAACAGCTGAACGTACATATCATACTCGAACACCATTTTAAGCGGTATAAGAAGGCCTATAAATAATATGGAATATCCAAGATCCAATGATGCGCAGGGAAAGCTTCACTGAAGAAAAAACGCGTAAAATAGGCCTTTTTCGCGCATTTCTCTGCACTACAAGATAATTATGCATTATTGATTTATGGCTATTCTAGATCATTTATAGGCCTTTATATGCCGCTTAAAATAGTGTGCGGGCATGATCTGTACGTTCAGTCAATTGGCAGCTAGCAGCTTTTAAAATTCATAGATTTTTGGCAATATTCGTTACCAGCAATATTTTACTTTGAACTGCACTAGATCCAAATATTGTACCAAAGAAAAAGTTAAAGATCTAATGGGGTTTTATTCAATTTATCATCAAAGTCTAAAGCCTGAAATCTTAGTAAATAAATTATTAGTGTCAAGGCCCATATGGCAGCATGATTGAACTAGTTTCCATAATGGAACCCAATCAGATTCGTTTCCACTGGATTAAAACTGGTTCAAAGGCCAAAACTACTGGAATTTATTCTATTTTTCTTCGTTTTGCTATCTGTGGAAAACTGTTGTAATGCACTGCAATAAATAAGTCTTATACCTTTCCCTAACTTGTTCTGGAAAAATTTCCAATACTTGTGTAATACGTAAAATATGTCCTGCATTTTGTGTTTTATGTTTCTCATAGGTACTTTGTGATACTTGAGTATAGAAATTATTTTTCACATTGTTACAGAAACTCTGATAAGCAAACAAGTATAATAAGTATTTTTTTTAAATTATGGTAATGTTATAAAAATTATAGTAATGTTATAAAAATACAACTTTGCATTTACATATGATTGTATGATCTAATTTTTTGGTTAAATTTTACCTTAGAAGTGTACAATTGACAAAAATCAATATTTTTTTATGAAATTTACAAACTAGTTCCTGTCTTTGGTAGCTTGAGTTTGTTATGGGATAAGTTTAGGAAATGCCAATAATATAAATAATGACTTTTCCTCCCAATTCTACAAAAGGATTTTTGAGGAAAGATTATATGTTTCCACCCATTCTTGTAAACACAGAGTGGTTTACACATTAGAAGCAGGCAAAAATTTGTCAAACACTCATGCATTGCTTTCAAGTGTCATAAAATAATTGATTTGTGCATAATTTAAACACACAAATACAAAGTCTAGACAGATAATTAAACTTTTCAAATCAAAATTTGACATCCTTCATACATTTCAATTAAAATAATAATCTGGAACCTAATCAAAGACACTTTAATTTTAGTTAATGTTTGTTATTTTGTTTTCATGTTTAAAAAAAGCAAAAACATAAAACAATAATTTGAAAAATTTACAGTTTAAGTTTAAAAAATCTTCAAAAACTGAATATTTCAAATTTTTAGAAAAGACAATTTTGACATAATTTAGAATGCATATTTTACAGTAAGTGGTAAAAACCAAAATATTTACAAAAACATACTATTAATAAATAAGCTAAGAAATAAACAAATAATATATGAAAATCTGAGAATACCTCAACATGCAAGATATGAATAAGGAAAATGCTGATTCATTTATATTCCATAATCTAGTATAATGATATCATCCAGGGTTTGGTTTTACAGTGCTGCAAAATACAAAATAATAGATGAAATTTTGCTTGTATTTTGTTAACTATTCAAAAATATATTTAAATTGAACATACATGGATGTTTTTTGAAAATTTAAACCTCAATAAAAGAAATACAATTAAAACTTTTCATTCTAATATTCTTGCCATTAAAAATATTCTTTTTTAGATGAAGTAAAAAAAACTATAGCATTATACTATACTATGTGTCTAATAATTTTTAATGGAATATGTATGAATTAGGAAAAAAAGATGTCCTTTCTTTTGTGCATGAAGATATATTTGGTCGGCTCATTGACATTATGTCTGATAAAGGAAAGTAAATCAATTACGTGTAATACTCACATATTTATCAAACTGGGACAAGTTTTCCAACAAAAGTAAGAAATTACTCTATTTTCTATTTCTTCAATATGAAAAATAGCAGGTTATTTTTAACTATTCTAAGGCTTTTGTAAGGTTCCTATACCTAGGTTTTTATTCTTATGTAATTTTTACCTAAAATGAAGAATGAATTTAAATTTAGATTTTGGTATTTAAACTGCCATGCTAGAAAAATGTAAACGTTAATTGTAGAACAATAAACTGTAATTATTTTTTCACTTTTTTATAATAATGCAACTTTTATGTGAAAAGCAACCTGATTCTTCATCTATGGCTCTAAAATATTCTTCTCATAAAAACTAATTTGCATGAATGAATTTATCCAAATATATCCATACATATGAAAACCATTTATCAGAATTATCTCAATCCTTTTTTACATTTCACTTTTTTTCCTGAAGAAAAATTAATTTTAAACAGAACTCATATACAGGGTGAAAAAAGGGTGTTAGTTTCAAAAAAAAATTTTTTTATAGAATACTTGTAGGTACTCTACTAGTAAAATAGCAAAAAACCATCCCAAGACCTAAATCTGGAAACCATCACAGGAATTATATGAAGCTTACCTAAAATAGAGAATCAAAGAGGTTCAGTAGTTAATGAGATTTTAAGCTTTGGACACAAAACCCTTACTACTTCATATAATAGTATCAATGGTTTCCCTTTGCTACAATATCAATATTAAATGTGAAGAAATGCTATTTTTTATGAAAACAGAGGCAACTTTTTAACATGTGACATTGCTTTTAGACATTATTGTCCTCAAATATAGAGTAGCCACCCTGTAACTAACCTAATTTTACAGGGATGTAATTAATGTAATTTTCCCGGGGAGTTTTAATGAATTTCTCTTCCCAAGAAAAAGTAATTTGTTTTATCACTCAGAGAGTTTAATCTTTACTTTAAATAAAATTTTAATTTTAATCTTAATTTCTAGAAATTTTATTTTTTAATTTCATAACATCTTTACCATAAATAAAATGGAAATTTTTAATCTGTTAAAAATAAAGTTTTTCTTATAAATCATAGATATATCCTGAATAACCGTTTTTGGCATATAGTCAAATTAATATATTCATACAAATTCAAATAGTTTAACATTGAGTTATGACCATGATAAAATTAGAAATATACCATTTTTATTTATCAAGGAAAGTAAAAATTATAAATTTGATGTCTTTCAATAATTTCTTTGCTGGTAAGGTTTGATATCAAAGGGCGATTCTAACATGCCTATATTAACGACTAAACTTATCAATTTGAGAAAGATAATTTAAACATATTTTTAAAAATCCATTAATAAATGGATATATAAATATTGGATGCAATTGTCCATTTCTGAAATTATTTGGGTAACTTTTTATCTTGGTGTAAATCTCTAAATTGTCGCTCCGAGATTAATGATACGGGAATAGGCTAAATGTTTATGCAATTAAACCATTTTATTTTTACAAAATTTTAACGAAAGTAGTCAGAATACTTCTTTGTGATTGCTTTTAGATTGTATATGAAAAGAACTGCGGAAAGTTTTTTTCTTTAGAGAAAAAAAATATAAAACAGCGTATAGTGTCAAATAAAAAAATTGCGTTATATAATACAAATTACCAATGATAGGCCAGTATACATTGTAAATAAAAATGGAAAATTGTATACTGGCCTATCATTGGTCATTTATATTGTATGACGTCATATTTATTGGACACTATACGCTGTTTCAATTATAGTAGCGTTTTTCTCAAAGAAATATACTCAGCAAAATTATTATCATTTTAAAAAGTAAAAAAAAATATTATTGTGTGAACACCATAAGAATATTTCTTACTGCACATGACTTTTAGGTTGTCTGCAGATACCACAGATAATTAATTCATAGAAATCTTTCTAGGTATCATAAAATATAATTATTAGGATACTTTCTACTTTTAGAAGCTAAGTAAGTGTATCGATTTTGGGGGATCTGATTTTCTCGGCTTCTATTCAAGAAAGATTACTGATTTTCTAGAGCATCCGGTATACAACTTATACACTAGACACTCATATTTTGTGTTTTTCTACCATTATTATATCTCCTATTCTAATATTTTAAGGATTTAAGAAAAAAATTAATTCATTAATGATTTAATGAATAAAAATCTACTTAGCAGAATATATGTTATCAAATGTTATTCTAAATTCAAACTGACTCTAAATAAATCTTCTAAAATATGATTTGGTATTAAAATTCAGTTCACTGGCTATTCAACACATGAACAACTTTTCAGAATTTGTTAAGGTAACACAAACAGATGGATAGATAGATAGATAGAAAGATAAATAGATAGGTAGATAGATAGACAGGTAGATTCAAAGATGAACATATAGTTAGATAGAAATTTAGATTGATGGATAGTTAGATAAATGGACAGATAGGTAGATAGACATTACCCTGTCCTGTTTTAGAAAAATTTTGTTAAAATTTTTGCCCCCAGCCATAATATGGTTTATTTATGCAAAATAATGACCCATGCAAAATATTTTTTCTGTAATGCAAAAATTGCGATGGTACAAGCACTGCAAAATTTTTAATATTTGCAAAAAGACCTGTTTTAAAGCTCTTGTACCATCTCAATTTTAAAGATTTTTTAAAAATTTCAATTCTAGTGTGTCAAAATAAACCTGAAATTTACCAAAAAAAAATGGGGGCAGTCTCAATTCTAACATATGAAGGACAAAGGTGTAGCAAGTAATCTTTCAAAGTAAAAATTGCCAGATTTCATACACAAATAATAGGGTTAGGCCGGATTGGATGGATACAGATATCCGGCTGATCTATAATTCTGGATATCAAGTATTTAGGTTTATATTGACACACTAGAATTGAAATTTCATAAAAATCTTTAAAATTGAGATGAAACAAAAGCTTTAAAAACGGTCTTTTTGCAGATTTTAAAAAGTTTGTACCATCTCAATTTTAAAGATTTTTACGAAATTTCAATTCTAGTGTGTCAATATAACCCTAAATACTTGATATCCAGAATTATGAATCAGCCGGATATCTGTATCTATCGATTCCAGCCCAACCCCATTATTTATGTATGAAATCTGGCAATTTTTACTTTGGAAAATTACTTGCTACACCTTCTTCCATTATATGTTAGAATTGAGACTGCCCCCATTTTTTTTGGTAAATTTCAGGTTTATATAGACACACTAGAATTGAAATTTTGTAAAAATCTTTAAAATTGAGATGGTACAAGAGCTTTAAAAACAGGTCTTTTTGCAAATTTTAAAAACTTTGCAGTTCTTGTACCATCGCAATTTTTGCATTACAGAAAAAATATTTTGCATGGGTCAATATTTTGCATAAATCAACTATATTATGGCTGGGGGCAAAAATTTTAACAAAATTTTTCAAATCCGGGACAGGCTAATAGACATATATATAATAGATTGACAGATAAAAAAAAATAGATTGGAAGATGTATACAAAATTGAGGAAAAAAGAAGGGTAGATAAATAATTAGATAGATAAAAAAATCGGATAGATTGATGGAATGAAGGATAAGTTTAATGGATGGATAAGATATACAAGTATGCGCAGATAAACGAACATAAAGACAGACAGACAAACGGACAGACGTCTAAGAGTTTTTTGTTGTGGAAAAAATAATTTATTTCTGTAATTTATCACAAATTTAATATGAAAATGCAATTACTATTTAATACGAATAATTTGTAAGAAAAGGATGAAGCAAATATTAACACTTGCGGCTACGTCCCTAGAGGCCTCTAGGGACACGTAAAACGTTTTCTTTTTAATCTATGCCAAGAAGCGCTATTTACAAAAAATATATCTAATAGGCGGCGTCTTATATTTTTTTGATTTTTGGCTATAGTTATAAACCTTCCCAGGACCTAAAAGAAGCTACACTGTAAAATAAATAGTCCATCGCTTCAGCAGTGAAATCCTTCGGAAAAAACAGACAAACATACAGACATAGATACTTTTACTTTATTATAAGGATTATGATACCTTTTGATAACCCCTACAGGGAAACTTCTTATGGGCCCTGGGATGGTTTTAATCTGTTTTGGAGAAAGTAGTGTTAATCAACCCAGGGTAAAGCGAAGCTAACAGAAACATTTTAGAGCATTATGAGCGCTTTTAAATGCTATTCAATTATATATGCCCTTTAGATTATTTATTAATAGGAATATTAAAAATTTATTTTGTCATTCATTTAATCAATTTTTATATTACATTTTTAATCATGTTTGAATTATTAATTTTTAGTAGCAAAGCTACTATTCAAATTCAAACTTCGGTATGTCTATAAGATTATGCTAAAGAAGTAATTTCTATTTTTTCTAAATCTAAATATTTTCAAATTGTTCAAGTTTCGCTAAAATGGATAATAACTAAAAGTTATTTTTTTTAGTGAACAAATTTTAATATATAAATTTTCTTTAATCCTACTATATGAAACATTTCTATTTTTTGGAAATAATCTATTAATACATATTGCTGCTAGTTTTTTAGGAGTAAAGTTATCATAGTTCTTCGTAATAGTTAATTAATGATATGTGGCTCATTACTTCTATTAACAGCATTTTTAATTTAGGCTTTCTGTGATTTTGGACAAGAAATGGTAGAGCTTATCATTGGAACACGGATATCTCCTAATCAGGTAGATAGATAGATAGATAGATATATAGATAGATAGATAGATAGATAGATAGATAGATAGATAGATAGATAGATAGATAGATAGATAGATAGATAGATAGATAGATAGATAGATAGATAGATAGATAGATAGATAGATAGATAGATAGATAGATAGATAGATAGATAGATAGATAGATAGATAGATAGATAGATAGATAGATAGATAGATAGATAGATAGATAGATAGATAGATAGATAGATAGATAGATAGATAGATAGATAGATAGATAGATAGATAGATAGATAGATAGATAGATAGATAGATAGATAGATAGATAGATAGATAGATAGATAGATAGATAGATAGATAGATAGATAGATAGATAGATAGATAGATAGATAGATAGATAGATAGATAGATAGATAGATAGATAGATAGATAGATAGATAGATAGATAGATAGATAGATAGATAGATAGATAGATAGATAGATAGATAGATAGATAGATAGATAGATAGATAGATAGATAGATAGATAGATAGATAGATAGATAGATAGATAGATAGATAGATAGATAGATAGATAGATAGATAGATAGATAGATAGATAGATAGATAGATAGATAGATAGATAGATAGATAGATAGATAGATAGATAGATAGATAGATAGATAGATAGATAGATAGATAGATAGATAGATAGATAGATAGATAGATAGATAGATAGATAGATAGATAGATAGATAGATAGATACATAGATAGATAGATAGATAGATAGATAGATAGATAGATAGATAGATAGATAGATAGATAGATATGTAATCAGAATTGGTTTATTTGAATTTATGTACCTTTATGCTACATTTACACAGATGAAATTTACTAATTTACATATTTAAGATTTGTTTAAATTACACGATCTATAAATCCCACAACAAATGCATTAAGGTAAAGACGTTTGTAAAGAAATGGAGCAAATTCAAGGATCTCAAGGGATATGACTATGGACTATAAATGTACATCCCCAAAATTATAATGATGAAACACAACATGACCTCTTCCTTAAATTAAAAAATAATTGGCTGTAAAGTTTTGACACTGCTAGTTTGAAACAAACCAATTAATATTCAATACCCAAAGTATTTGAGTCAACAAAACTTTGGATACCAGTTTAATTTAATGTTTAATTGGTGAATTCCTCTTTTCTGATCAACTGAAAATTGATTGCCCATTTCTTCCCTAATTTCTGAAGTTGTACAGCAGATAACCCAACTATTGCAAAACCTATTTTCAGCTACTCGGGTCAAAGGGAAAAGCGGTATAATGTATAAACGATTTATACATTATACATTAAAATTATTAATTGATGTTTTGAAAGTTTGAAGCTTTTTAAGCTAGTAGTAAATATTAAGATAGGATAAGGGTTCTATGTACACAATCGGAAACTAGAATTCAGCTGATCTCTTTTCTTCATACTTTCCTTTTAGTGTTAAATGTATGTCATTAGCCATCAAAATTACGCAACAAATGACATTGAGAAAAGTAAAGTGTGGATGGGATGATTTTATGTTTACATACACTCACACAAATGTGATAAAGACAAACATTGGAGCAAAAGTGTCCATAAGATTCCATCAAAATTAATCAATTCAACTTTAGCAAATCTTACAAAACAAAAAAGCAAAATAAATAAATAGAAGTATTTCTATGTCGTTATTTAATGGCCTTTCCAAATAAAACATCCTGCATTTAATAATCTAACTTTAATAGCATCCAAGAAAATATATTTAATTACTAAAACGTAAATAACAAACAATCGGACAGACAAACCTTTTTGCATATTTGCCAATTTAATCTTGGGTTCGGTAACAATGTATTGACACACCCAAAACATTGAACATTCTGGTATGCCTTTGATCTTAAAGTGTGGTCCAACAAAAAATTCTAATAGCATTACAGCACAATTAAAGGCTTGTTATGTCCTTAAATATGATGTTACAATGTAATTATTAATATTCCTAGAACTTATTTTACATACGCGTCCCCTCACATAGATCTTAAATAAAATAAATGAAAATTTTACTTCAATGGTTTCGGATTTTTGGATAGTTATAAAAAAATGAAGAAAAATATACGACTTGTGAATAACCACAAAAAATATATTTCCAACGTCATTTTTAGGTTTTAATGTTAATTATAGCAAGATTCAACTAACGAGTGAAAATTAGAGGAATTAAAATAATAACAATGGATATACATAGAATTATATCCTTATACAAAAATAACAGGATGTTTGTTTGTCTATGTGTCTGTACCGAAGGATCTCGCTAACCGCTGAACCGATCGGGTTCTCCTTAACAGGGTAGATTCTCATGGATTCTGGGAAGGTTTATAACTATTTTAGAAGAGGGTACAACCACCCTCCCAAGAGAAATGACAAAAATATCGAAATTTTAAAAAATATATGGGAGACTTCAACGTAACATAAAGAAAATTGTCGTAAAATAAAGAAGTAACGTAGAGACTTTAACAAATAAAAACATCTAAAGTGCCACTAGAGGCCTCTAGGGGCGTAGCCGCTAGTAATTTGATATATTGACAGGGGAAAATTAGTCGTTTATTTAGATTGCTAACATAGACCTCATTTATCAGTCAGTTTGTTCATTCAAGAGAGGAGAGGATTGGGTAAAGGGGGTGGATAAAGGATATCGTTATTTTAGCCGGCTGCGAGTGTCACTTTATTAGAGTACATGAAATTCTGGTGCAACATTCAAGCAAAAATATATCGATTATAATAACCATGTACATATTTAGTAATTAAATCCATGGAACTTAAGTTATAATACAAGACAATAAATCTATACTCCCAATTATCATAAACAATATTACCCCTTTCAAAGATTTGTATTAAGTTTGGACTCTGAAGGTTTAGTTTGATACTAAAAACATATCATAGTAAGAACTGTTCTATCTATTTATTTCACTTCAGTATATTTTTTGGTGTGTCTCAATACCAGGGAGGGAGGGGACAATGTAATGTAAACTAAATTGGTTACCAAAGGTTTATAACCACGTTTTTTACGGTAGATAACATAATTTTGGTACATTTATTGAATTAGGATTAGTTAAATTCTGAAATAGAAGTTGGGAACTTTCAAAAAAATTTAAATCTACCAGGGGCGTCCAAGCTTTTTTATTTGTGGGGGGGGGGTAAAATTTTTGTAAGGGAGGGAGTAATTTGTTTTTGGGGGGGTAAAATGGCGCGCGAAGCGCACCGAAAATTTTGTTTACCCCCCCCCCAAAAAATTTTTACCCGGGGTAAAATTTTCTATGGGGGGGGGGGGGTAATTACCCCCCCCTGAAATCTGTTGCCAGGGGTAAATTTTTTTTACCTCTAACCAAAATTTACACCCGAGGTAAAATTTTTTTGGGGGGTAATTTAATAATGTAAAGAGGTACCTACCTAATTATTAAATACTATTCAATATTTAGTAGTAAAAATGGGCGCGAGGCGCGCCAAAATTTTTTTTTGGTAGGGATTATTTACTTTTTTTTTGGGGTGGCGGGGGTAAATACTTCCTCCCTAATAGTTGGTGGTGCCTACAGCACCCCCAAGGTAGGGGTAAATTTTAGATGGGGGGGGGTAATCAACACTTTAACCCCCCCCCCCCACCTTGGACGTCCTTGAAATATACAGAAAAGGGTAATTTTGTAAATCATAAATTTCCATTGTCTTATCCCTTAATATCCCTGCTAAATACGAAGTACTAAGTGTATATGTACAATTTTTGTATAAAAAGTAAAATATTGAGATATTCAATGTATTTGCCACGAATAAGAGACTCATTTTCACAGATTTAGAATTGTGCTAAGTTCTTCCACTTCTTAATGTTGCTGTCGGGCATCTTAAAAAGTAGTAGATGCAATTTTTGACATCTTAGGTTATTATACCATTTTGACTGAAAGAAACCAACATGAAACAAGGATGACAACATCCATAAAAGCGAAGCACTGAAACGGTTGGACAAACGGACATTATCACTTGTATAGTGTCAGAACTGAATAATCATAATATAAATGTATAAGAGTCAAAGCAAAATTGTAAGTAAATTTGTTAAAAAACTGCTTGATTCAGGATATTGTTTATGGACATACTTACATTTTTAGGACTTGATTATAGAGTTGCTTCGCTTATTTCATTATACTTTGTTGTCCCAGGAATCAATATACCAAAAATCAGATCAATCGGATGATTAGATAATATAAATATTTGTTGTTAAAAAATTTAAAAAATCAACATGTTTACAATGGACGTACGGTCATTTTGGTGATGATTATAGAGTTGCTACGCTTTCTAAATCGTACCTAACTATTAAATGAATCACCATGCAAAATTTAAAATCGATAGGACAATTCTAACATGCCTAAATTAACAAAAAGCTATCCGTTACGGACGGACGTACGTACGGACGGACGGACCGACCCTAATTATAGAAAACTTCGCTTTTAAAAACAATATCATTATAAAAAAGTCAAAATATGTCTCTCTATCTATCTGCTAAACTGATATGGTTCTCATGTACAGTAAAGCTTATAAACTCTTCTGGAAAAATAAACTTTTCAAAAACTCTAAATATTTATTTAGAAGCTAGTAAATGTGGCTGACTCAGATTTAAAAAAAATGACCAATGAGAGGCCAGTATACACTGTAATTGACCAATGGTAAAATTTATAGTGGCCTCTCATTGGTTAATTTTTTTGACGTCATAATTTGAGTCTGCCACTTTTACTAGCTTCTTTATTTACATACCGAGGTAAACATTGTATAAACTTTAAAAGTAATAATGATGGGAATGTTGACAAGACAATTGTAGATCTAGCTTTAATAGCAGCTGAGTTAATCGAATAGCGTTACGGCGGACAACGTGAATTATAGAAAAGCTTCACTACTAAAATGAATTTATGAACAATAGTCCGCTGTTCGTGGTATTTCTTATTCAATTTTCTTCATAGAACTACGTGTATTCATACAGCAAGAGTATTGAATTTTCTTCATTTTTTATAATCTTCGCTTTCATAAAGTTAGGATGTGTCCGTAGGTATTTCTATCTCAAATAATCGTTAAGAATAAAGACTTTCAACTACATTTTATATAATACTAGTGGTTACGCCCCCCCTTTGAGAACTCTAGAGGCAATTGAGGTAGGATGAAGTCGACCCTCAAATTTTCAATTTTTATTCTGGAAAGAAAATTGGGAGGTCTTTTTTCAAGGGGCGATCACTCTTGGGAGGATGGTTTGATACCCTACCCGTATAGGTTCCCATAGAGCACATAGACAGACAGACATCCTGTAACTTTATCTATATTATCTTAGGGAGAGGGGGGAAATTGGACAATAACTTAAACTGGTTACCACATTTGTTGGCTTAGAAACTTTTATTAAATCCTCACAATACACAATGAACACAATATTCCTTGTTTTTATTACCTTTTCATTTTAAGAAATTAAAGAAATGTAGTTTCATAAACTAAAATTTTATGATTTCTTCACGAACTATATATAAACAAAGTCAAGTAACAACAAATGTGGGAAATTTTTAGATTAAAATGATGACCAATAAACCGTATTACAGTAATTAACTAGAAATTTTAATTCAATATTCCAAGTGGTTCTTACTCCTATTATATAGGAAAGTAAGGAATTTTTCTGTACCTTAAAAAGGGAAACTTTACGTAGATTTCTGGGGTGATTTAATGCTATGATAATTTTGATTGAGGTCCTTGTTGCGTTTTTAGGCTATTTTCTGCTCTTTACTTCCCTTTTTCTTAAGTACAAAATCCCTACCAAACAAAAGAACAGTTTTTACAACAGAATGGTCGTGCTATTATAAAATATTATTTTTTCTTTATCCACTTTTATAATGTAAATATTGAAATTTACACCCTATATAAATTTATGTTATGTTTATATAATATTAAAGTGTATCCTTGGACAAACATTTATCTTTTAAATTTATGATGTCTTTGTAGTACTATCCATTTATCTATCTTTCTATCTATATATTTATCTATCTACTTATTAAGATTCCTATCTAACCAATATCTATCTAGCAATCTATTTGTTTACCCATTTATTCTTTTATCAATCCATCTTTCTAATCATCTATCTATCAGCCTATCTATTCATCTATACATCCATCTGTCTATCCACCTAAATACTCCCAGCTGGCTGAAATAACGATACTTTTTTACCCCATCCCTTTTCCCTTCCACTGGAAGAACAAACTAACCAATAAAAGAGGTCTATATGAACAACCTAAAATAACGACAAAGTGAGACATTTTTTGCACGTATTATACCTGGTATTTTCCGTAAAGGTGTGTGTTCTAAGACTTTTAAACATTAGTAGAACGATAATTTTGGCATGGCAGTTGCTTTAATATGGTACAATATGGAACTTAAAAGAATATATCTACGTATTCTATATCCATAAAATACAACAATCTTTGATCAAACATAATAGAACTACATATCCATGATAATATAGTACTATATAGTAAAGTGTGATATTTTCAAAGTTTATTGTTTATATCTGAAATTTATGATATCTTCCTTCCAATAAATAATATTGCTTTTAAGTAAAATTATGTAAGTATTGAAACGTTTACATAATATAAGTATAAAGTCTGTTACTTTTTTTTATATATTTGAATGATCATAATATTACATGTATTTAACCATAACTCTGTCAAAAATGCTTACAAAACAGACATTTCTCGACCTCAGATACTGAAATAGTTTACTCACAAGCCAAAGTAATCATTTTTGAAATATCTTTCTATTTTATGGAAAACTAATAAAATACAAAAAAAATTTACAGATTTGAATGTAAACTTGTTTCATAATAACAAAGGTACTCTAAAATTAATTGGCTTTATTGATCTGTTTGTCCTTTTGTAATTTACAGTATTTTGGAGTTGCTCAAAAATTGTTACTTTTCCTGTTTCGTCCCCAAAGGAGAGAGACATTATTGGGGTGGTCAAACATTGACAGAATATTTGAAATACTTTTTAAAGCATGAACAATATATCGAATCGAATATTATAAGCCTCAAATTCAAACCAGCTAGTGTGACAAAATGTTCTTGAAAAGAAAAAATTGGGCTTTTTATGAACTAGTTTAGACATCCAGCTGAGGTTTTAAGTTATAATTGGACGTTTTTACCGAGGCTTACACGCAGCTGCCAAGCCCTGAAAATGTCCATCTGTTTACATTCTGATTTCAAAAAGTTTATCATCTACTGAAACTAATCATCCATGTTTGATAGACTATAAAAGTTGGAAAGATTTTTAATCAAATAAAGATTTGAAATCTGCATAAAATTTTAAGGATTTTTTATAAAATTAGTTTTTTATATAATTCTTTATTTAAAGGCGCAAATACAAATTAAGTTAAATAATTTTGAGATCTGTGATTGGTGGATTGAAAACTATCTGCGCCCTGATTGGAGAAGCTTAAGTGATGTACATCATTCAACCAATTAGAGCGTAGGTAGTTTCCAATCCAGCTATCCTATTGGTCAAAATTTATTAACTTAAATCGTATTTGCGCCTTTAAATAAAGAATTATATAAAAAACGAATTTTATAAAAAATCCTTAAAATTTTATGCAGATTTCAAATCTATTATATTGATTAAAATTCTTTAAAACTTTTATAGTCTAATGTTTAAAATTAATAACTTAAAATACCTAATTAATAAATTAGAAATGTATTTAGAAGGTTAAATTTAGTATTTAGTGGAGTATAATACACTCTTTTGTATTATAAGTTGAACAAAAAGTCTAGCAAAACCAGCTTGATTGATTTACAAAACTTACAAAAATCCCTTAAATAGCAAGTGACCCACTTCTAACCCACCAACTCAATGTAAAGGAGAACTATATTGATTCAGCAGTTACCGGGATCATGGGCTTCATAAACATAAACATATTTATTTGGGCATAAAAATTAAACATAAAATCAAAAAAAAATATAAAACACAATTCAAATTACTATAACAATAAACAACCTAAATCCTAATCAGTTCTGCCCGGGTAACCATGAATAGATCACTAAGGATCTGTCTACTTTGCCCAAAATATATTAAACAAAGGTATCCTGGATCCCTTTAAACTTATAGAACCTAGGTAGTATCGCCAAATTACATACAAATCACATACAGACATCCTATTACTTACATAAACGAATTTATGATTAAAATTTATCCTACAACAAAACTACAGCTAATATGTAGAATATATTATGCTTCTCTTAATGTATTTAAAGTGTAGGGGGATTTAGCTCTCCTCAGGGTCTATTTTTTTAAAAAAACAATGGGGGATGGTTGTACATGATGGGTTTAATCGCAACATGAGAAATTTTACCCTAAACTCTAAAAGAGAATTTTCTTTTAGCAGATAACTTTAATCCGATAGATATTTTCTCTTCTTAGATTTTTATTTTTAGAGAGATAGATAGATTTATAGTAGATATATTTTAAGATAGATAGGTATAAATCGAGAAAGACATACAGCTCGATAGCTAGAAAAAGATATACAGATTTACATACTGACAGCATACAGTCAGACATACAGACAAACTTACAGAACTACATCAAGACAGACATACAGATAAACATACAGGACGACGTATAATAAAACCATACAGACATAAAAACGGTTAGACATTCTAAAGCATATAGATTGAAAAACTATAAGACAGGCAGACAGATAGATATAAAGACTTGGTGACTAACAGAAAATAAGACATTCAACAACTATACATATATTTTAATTGCTTATTTTATTCTAGGCAAAACCAATCCGACAACGCTCACAAATTGAGTGCGCACGTCAGGTAAAGATTTTTTATAGAGTAGCTACTCTTTTTATACCTTATCTGTCCGTTCAATGTTTTACATCTTAGAAATACGGTTTCCTACATTTTCCGCTATCTAAAGTAGGTCGAGATAAAAGGATAAGATAATAGAATATAGATTTGTGTATATCCCCAATGATGATCATTCACAAAATTACAATTAGATTACAATTAGTGGTTGGGTCGTTTGGACACTTAACTGAAAGAACCAACAATTTAAAGTCCAATAAAAGTCCCCAAAGTTGTTAATTCAACGAATAAGAAAGCGTTATTATAAAACTTTGGGGTCTATGTTAATGAACATTCAATGTCTCATCCCTCCCCGCATCTAAAGTTTTTTTTTCTTTTTAACCCATTTCACCTTAAAAACGGTGATACGGCTGAAAAAAGTTTTATCCATGGAAAGCTGCTGATGTATGATATTGAAGCGCAGCTGCTTAGTAAAAGCTTTGTATTAACTTTTTGCTGACAATTAAAATAAAAAAAATATACCTATATTGCTCAAAAAAAAATCTTTTTAAAATTTCGACAGCTTGAAAATTTGAATTACTGTTGGGGCTGCAAATCTCTGCTAAAAATTTGGCAATGCTTTTTAAAATTTCAATATTTTTTATATATTTATTCAACAGTTCTTAGCATTGAAAATATTTCATACTTCAACACCACAAACCTATAACATGTCTTTTTAAACAAGGATAATAACAAAATTGGCAACAAAAGATCCTTTAAAAAACTGGTTAGATAATATGGTATAACACGACAAAGCCCAATCTGTCCCACTTTTGAGCAAGGCGATTCCCTTTTCTCCTTTTGAAAATATTGTCTTCCCCCCCTTCCCTTTTTCTTTTCTCTTTATATGACATATAGGAATCGTCTTGATCAAAAGTGGGACAGATTGGGCTTCGTCGTATAACACGAATAAATATACACGGTATAAGTTTCTAGCGGTAAATTTGGGCTCAAAGCAAAATTTTTAGGAAGCTATGTTGTGGTTTCCCTCAAAATTTCTAACCCTGCAGGGCTACCCTTTGCATAATATAACCGTACCTAACAATTACCAATGTAAAAAAAATAACGCTTGGAAAACTATCCCCTTCCTATGTCATTTTCAATTTATTATAGAATATTGCACTTTTAGCGAAACCGCCAAAATTTTGTCAACAAAATCGTTATCCTGTAATATAAAGTAGTAAGGCTATTTGATTGAAGCTTAAGATCTCGGAAATTGATGCTCTGTATGGTTTGCACTTTTTGGGAAAGATTCAAAAACCAATTGGGATGGTGTTCCTAAATTATTCCACCTTCCTGTAGAGGCTAGGGCGAAGCAGCTCGTTACGTTTTAAAAAATTATAGATAGACCCACCATGGATCGATAGAAAGACCTGCAACTTTTGAGTAGCTTTGGTGCTAAATATTTTTTCTTGTCGAAAGCAGATTTTCAATAAATATGGAAGTATGTATAATGTATATTATACGCTGAATTTGTAGAATAGTTATCAATATTTATATATATATTTCGCAACAGACAGACGGAAAGTCTGAAAACATGTTACTTGACGCTTAATCTTTAAGCGTCTCGTCTTTTAAGAGTTAATTTTTTCGTAAAAAAATATTTAAGTTATGTATTTATTTCTTCTTGTTTTATATAAGAAGCTTTATAAGAATAATGTAAAACTAAGAAACTCTTTTTATTTTAGTTTAAAAAAAGAAGAAAAAATTGGGGTTGGTATATTTTTTACAAGGGACGATTTCTCTTAGAAGTGTGAAGGTATCATTTCGCAAAACTTCACTAAACATATAAAAGCTTTACATTATAGAAGAATCACATCGGTTCAGCAGTTCATTAGGTACAGATCCACAGAGACATCCTAATGCTTTTACATTTAACGAATGCAATAATATGCGGCTAAGACACACCATCTGCTCAGAGTCCCAGGGATCTTTATTGATAACAAAATAGATGAGAAATAGATGATACACATCCCCAATGATGATAAACACACTTTATCTTTCTTAAATTCAAAGTTTGGACTCTTCAAGTTAGGTGCAAAGCTTTTAAAATTAAGTACCCAAAGTTTTTGAGCCAACTAATAAAACTTTGGGTATGGGTTTAATTTCCAATGTTTCATCCCTCGATCCCTGATAGCATGTTGAAACTTTATTAATAACTCTGTGTAAGATTGTACATATCGCACATGTTCAACATAAAAGTTATATTTGTAATCAAGAATATAAATTAATTCGGGGCTTTCCCTTAAAGTGCTTAGAGAGTAAACTCCCCTCCCCCCAAACTTTAATTTGTAAAAAATAATAGATTAGAAATAAGGAAAGAAAATTAGATTTTACCCCCATGAATTCATGTTTCAAGATTCTATTAAGCATGGCATCCCTATAACTAAGGTCTTTCTGTCCAGCTAACAAACGTTCAACACCTTGCTTTCACAATCTTTGTCTGTCAGTTTTAATAAAGCAAAATCCAAGTATTCTTTTCATGAATGCCTTCATCCTTGTTTTCCATTTTTACAATAGATATGAAGTTTTTTTTGAGTTTAAAAGCTGGATTCAATTTTCTCTCTCTCTCTCTCTTATTCTTTAGAGTTTTGACAAAATTAAAGTTATTTATTTTAGCAAAGCTACTTCATAATTCCTCTAAATATTTGTCGTTTGTCAGTGTGTCTCAAATATTTTTTGAGCAACCAGATTTTCTCCAAAATGCTGACATTTCTTGAGAAGATTCATACTGTCTACAAGTTTATACTCTACACTTGATTTTAAGGATACTATACACTTGATTTTAAGGTTACAGTTATAAAATATTAAGAAACATTTTTGTCTGTAACAAATTATCTCAGAAATGTCTTCCTGCATACTCTTTGGATAGTTTTACGCTATTTTCCTTTCCGTTATCCTATCATTATATCAAAGTAACAGGATGGCTGTATGTTTGTCTGTCTGCGAAGGATCTTGCAAAACACTGAACCCTTTACAGTGAATCTTCCTCGGGGTACTGGGAAGGTTTATAACTATTTTGAGGGCCCTCCTAAAAGAAATAACCATAGAAAAAAATACTTTTGGAGGAATATCAAGTTTTGGGGCCGAGACAAAAGGTAAAGATCAAATTTTTGGAGTTTGAATTTTGCTTTAATGCGCAGAGACTTTTAATTCTTTTGCCTATAATCTTTTCTCTAATCCAGGGATTAGAACTTACAATTTGGCCTAAAGACCATAGATATAACAGGAAGGAACATCACACTGGCTGATACATTAATTGACCCCCCCCCCCCCAATAATTATAATGACATAATCTTAGATAGGGAGGGGGTGAAGTTACTTTTTACTAACTCAGATGTTTTTTTAAAAACAATTTTATAACATTAAAAAAATTATTCAGTATTGAAAAATTATTTGTAAAGATCGGTTAACATTAATTACCTTTCTAAAGCAAAGGGTTCATTATTACAATTAAGAGAGATTGAAATTAAATGTGGTACCGTTATCTACCTTTAAATAAGCAATAATGGTAAAAACAAGAAAAAGTTAAAAAGGTGTATATCTTGATAATACTTCCAAGATACTCAAATATTTTTAATAGGGATATTTAGTAGGAATATATATCTATAATACAAAGTAGAACGATGTCTGTCTGTTTGTCTGTTTGTCTGTCTGTTTGTTTGTAGCGAAGGATCTCGATAACCGCTGAACCGATCGGGTTCTCCTTTACAGGGTAGCTTCTCATAAGTCCCGGGAAGGTTTTTAAATTTTTTTTTCTTTTTAAAACTAAAATTAAAATAGTGGGGTCGACTACCTCCCCCCCCCCCAAAAAAAAAGTTTTTTTTAATCTAAAATACCAAAATATTGGTTTTGATCAAACCTCTTGGGGCAAAGACCCTAGAGGCTATCTATATATAATATATATCCAGGTATTGGACAGGTCAACTGTACTGCTGCTGACCTCCACAAGATGTTGTATCCGGCATCCGGAATCCACTTCTGCCAGGTAGGATTTAATTTCATGATTCATGGCAGTGATATCAGCAAAACTTCAGCTGATTTCAAAATAGTTCTTTTTTATAGCACCGCACTAAAGACAGTTTTCTGTGGACAATAAAATGAAAAATAAAAGCATTAATTAATTATTTAAATTAATTATAAAAAGCAAAATTCTCTCTAAAAACTAAGGCAGCTTACTTTTTACATCTACTTGTTATACGAATTATTTTAGAAATGTAAAATAGCCATTTCAAAGATTAAATTTTTAGAAATATAATTTTTGCCTTTCTGTGGTACTAACTATCTTTTTTTTACAGCCATCTATTTATTTTTCTTTGTTTATCTATTTTGATTTAAACTATCTATCTAGCTATCATATTAAAGATTTTAAACTCCATCTATCTATCTTATGGTTGCGTATTTGAATTAAACTACAATACATAAGGAAAATATAGCCTGCCTCTAACTTTTCTAGCCTATATGAACTTGGGTGTGCAATCAATCCAACATAAATTTCAACAGAACCATGTTTAAAGTAAAACAAGGATGAAAACATCCAATTAAGGAAAGCTCTGAAATGCTTTGACAAACGAACATTAACTCTTGTAGCCGTGGGTGTCAGAACTGAATAAGCAGAATATAAGTAAAATTAAAAGTAAATTTGTAGCAAAACTGGTCAAAAACAGGACATTGTTTAAAGAATACATACATTTTTAGGACTTGATTATAGAGATAATTCGCTTATAACATTGTATTTCGTTGTCCTAGGAATATAGTATTCTACATAAAAATTTGCTGTCAAAAAAGTTAAAATCAATATGATTGAAATGGACTTACAGACATTCTGGTAACAAATATAGATTTTCTACGTTTGTTAAATCGTACCTAACTTATACAGGAATCTTTTTTTTCTGCAGAGGTTGATTCACGCCATGAACTAGATTTAACTTGTAACTAAACCTTGTATTGCACAATCAATCTATCTATCAATGCATATTTTATAGTAAGGAAAATATGTTGAGTTTTACTTTTTCAATGATTCAATTTTTGAAAAAATGTTTAGTCATTTTTAAGGCCCAAGAGACCTCTAAATCAGTGGTCTCCAAACAGTTTGTTTCATTTTCAGAAAATAATTAGTAGTTGTTTTTAAGGGTTTTGTATTACTGTTCATGAAAGGAAAGTAATTTTTATTTAAAAATGGAATCAGTTTTTATAAAAAATAATCTGATTTTCCTACTGTACATGTATGATATATAAGATGTTTTAAAAGTTGCCTCTATAATTTTCTATTGAATGACTGTCTACTGGTTAGACTTAGAAATATTGAGAAGAGTACAGTTTACTTATTACCCCCACTGTAAATATATACCATATATGCTGTTTAAAAATATTGCACATAAACTTCATTGCACAATGTATACTATTGATCACAACTATACAGTAATATAGATGATATATAAGATGTTTTAAAAGTTGCCTCTATAATTTTCTATTGAATGACTGTCTACTGGTTAGACTTAGAAATATTGAGAAGAGTACAGTTTACTTATTACCCCCACTGTAAATATATACCATATATGCTGTTTAAAAATATTGCACATAAACTTCATTGCACAATGTATACTATTGATCACAACTATACAGTAATATGAAGATTTATTTATCAATCTATTTTCGATTTATCTATCATTCTTTTTGTGTATCTATCAATCTATCCTTCAAACTATCAATATATCCATCAATCAATCCATTTATCGATCAATTAATCACTTAAACTATTTATAAATCAATATATCTAAAAAAAAATAATATATCAATAAATATATTAATCAATTGATCAATATATCAAATTATCAATTAATATATCCATCTATCAAACCATCTCTCAATTGATCCATGAATCAGTCTAATAATTTTTTAAATTAAACTATTTAGCTATATATCAAAAATCTATCTGTCAATCTATCTATCACACTATCTATCATATCTGTCAATCTATACCTATCTATCAAATCTCTTAATCTATTTGTATACCTTTAAACCTGGAATGTGCAGGCTGATAACCTGCATGAACTACATATTACATATACCATGTAGTATGTAGTATCCAGTGGAAATGGTCCAAGAAACTTTGGAAATACCTCTAGAGGAATTTCTGCTTTGATACCTGCATTGCTGGTTCCTCTTTATCCATCTATCTATCTAGTTCTCTCCATCTCTTGTTATCTACTTCTCTTTCACCCTATCTCCTTCTGTATTTCACTTTGCTCTTTTATTTATTCATCCCTTTTCCTATTTCTATTTATGAATTAATGTCTTTTCATATACATTGTTTTCTTGTTTATATCTTATTTTTGTATGCTTAACTCTGTGGGGCCTATACATGTGTTGCCCTTACCTGTAAATCGTCCCTGTACCCAATGTTACCTAACCTACCCTAATATAAACACAAACACACCAACCCTAAATTTTGAATTATTTTAAAGGTTGGGAGGGTTGGGGGTACAGTGCCATTAGGAAATTTGAGAGAAACCGCAAAAAATTTAATATGTTTTATATTTTCTCTAGTGTTACATACTGTTATATGAATGTCTGCTCTGTTTACTTTAGCTTAGGAATACATGGATAAGACATCTGACATTGTATCAAATTTGCTTAAAAATATAATATTTCTAATATCTCAAATCCCTGAAGAAATCCCTACTTTACTATACGAACATGATATACTTTTCTGTGAAACTGTGCTTTGTTAATCATTTGACTAATTTTGTGTAATTTTATATATTACTAATAAAGTTGTTTCCCTAATACATTAAAACACAGGCAAAATTATTTTAGATTGCGCTATATTTTTTCCCAAAAGCAAAAGCAAGGCTGTAGACAAAAAATGAGAGTTGTTACACAATACCGTATCCCTCTATATTTGCATAATTTTTGTAAATCTACATAGTACATTACCAAGAGATTTTATTTTTAACCTTTCTAAGACAAATTTATTATTTGAAACAATAAAAATATTTATTTTAATGGTGTAATCATTAAAATAAATAAATAGCGGCTAAAAATACTAAAGTAAGGATGATAATACCCACAAAAGCGAAGCTTAACAAATTAGAAGGTCCGACAAACAAACATTGACAAATATAGAGTAACAACTAAGAGGGTATTTTTTTCGCGTAATACATAGTATGTGTTTGGTTATAATTAAGATGAGTTTAACCTAATAAGCGCATTTGACCAGAAACTTACACCCAACTTTACGGAATTACGCAAAAAATGACCCTCTTTAGAATTCAACATTATTTGTAGAAATAATATGTAGAAACTTAACAATAACTTATGAGAGAATAGGTAATGATCAGAACAAAAATCTTTGATATATACCTGATGCTAATTTAAAATGTTAAATTTCTGAAGTCTGAAAAGAGGGGTTTTACGTGGACACTGAAGTTATATTTACTAAACCTGCCCACACTAAAAGTTTACAGCTCTAGAAGGCATTAGTGTGACTACAGTTTAGCTTCATAACATCACTAAGTTTAGCTCTAAAAAGCATTAGTGTGACTTCAGTTCAGCTTAATGACATTACTAAGTGTAGCTCTAGAAAGCATTAGTGTGACTTCAGTTCAGCTTAATAACATCACTAAGTGTAGCTCTAGAAAGCATTAGTGTGACTTCAGTTCAGCTTAATGACATTACTAAGTGTAGCTCTAGAAAGCATTAGTGTGACTTCAGTTCAGCTTAATAACATCACTAAGTGTAGCTCTAGAAAGCATTAGTGTGACTTCAGTTCAGCTTAATAACATCACTAAGTGTAGCTCTAGAAAGCATTAGTGTGACTTCAGTTCAGCTTAATGACATTACTAAGTGTAGCTCTAGAAAGCATTAGTGTGACTTCAGTTCAGCTTAATAACATCACTAAGTGTAGCTCTAGAAAGCATTAGTGTGACTTCAGTTCAGCTTAATAACATCACTAAGTGTAGCTCTAGAAAGCATTAGTGTGACTTCAGTTCAGCTTAATAACATCACTAAGTGTAGCTCTAGAAAGCATTAGTGTGACTTCAGTTCAGCTTAATAACATCACTAAGTGTAGCTCTAGAAAGCATTAGTGTGACTTCAGTTCAGCTTAATAACATCACTAAGTGTAGCTCTAGAAAGCATTAGTGTGACTTCAGTTCAGCTTAATAACATCACTAAGTGTAGCTCTAGAAAGCATTAGTGTGACTTCAGTTCAGCTTAATAACATCACTAAGTGTAGCTCTAGAAAGCATTAGTGTGAATACAGTTCAGCTTGATTAGTTTAGCTAGATAACTTATTATCCTACTGAAGCACTAGAAAGTGTCATGTGTGATGTCATAAAAATACGTCTGACAGGAGGGATGAGAGGAGAAGTGGGAAAGGAAACCACTAAAAAAGAGATGGATTTAGACGTATGTCGTTACACATGACACTTTCCAGCGCTTCATCCTACTTACTACAGGAACAATACAAAATATATAGCATATGCTCAATAGTATACAGAATCTATACAGATGTTTATCTCTAATAGATTCTTAGAAAATTTAATTTCCCACCAATGAACATTTCAGAAAGATCATAGTTAGATAGAAGATACTTTTCAATCATTTTAACTACAAAACAAATTTTCAGACATTTAACTTTAATAACAGCTGATTAAATCACAAGACAGACGAACAGATAGACATTGTAAGTTATGCATAGATTTGCTACCAAATAATTGAAATAAAATGCTGATAAATACTCGCAGAATAAATCTCCCCCCACTCCCCCCACCCTTTCCCAACTATTAAAACTGAGGATGCCTGCCTTACCTTCCCCTTTTCTTTCACCTATTCAAGGTTTACACCCCATGTACACGCCACTATAATGAATCTTTAATTATTTTGTAACATTGTATAAACCAGTAATGTAAACAGCAAGTAAACTGTGCCCAAAATCCGGGAAGGATAATTGACAATTTTAATTATATTTAATAAGTTTATAAGCGAAACTACTCGATTTTTTAATAATCGTATGTCTGTAGAAACGAAATGAGGCAAACGTGAATTTCTCAGGCGGCATTCAAGACATACAGCTGAAATTTTTGGTTAAGTTACTTTACTTTGGTTTACTTTACCGAGTAGTAAACTAAATTCCATAAAAGATTTCAAAGGTTAGGTTCACATGGTGGTTTCCATAAAGTACCTTATCGAGAATATAAACTTTGAAAGTTATATTTTTTTACTAAAGATAAAATAAACTTTAATACTTAATATTACAGGATAAGTCCGGAATAAAAAAGGGTCTTAGCCACCTCCCCCCCCCCCCCCTCCAACTCCACAATTTTATTTTCACCCAAGAACCCCCCCCCCCTTAACCAAAAAAAACTTCTCAATAACTTGAAGAATTTAAAATTGTAAATAAATGTCCCTGTCCTGAACTGCCTAGAGAATGCCAAATTTTCAACTTAATCTTTTAATTTGTTTTACAATCATAATTAGTAGTGCATCTAACATATATAATAATTAATAAGCGTTGCTACTCTGAAATTAAGGGTTGTTGGAACATCCGTCCAGTAAAAACGCCATATAAAATAAATATAAACTTGAAATATCTCTTATGTCTAGGGTCTCTGCCATTTCGGGCAGGTGGTTGTCTAGATTATACATCTATTCTATAGGTATATACCATTTATTATATTGACAGCTTCTTAAAATGATTTATTTAAATGATGATGATAAATTATGAAACAATAATTTTATTTTTTGGTTCTGTATTAAAATAAATAAAAATTGGCCAAATATAAAAGTATTTTTCAAAGTAACTTTATTTTATTCAAACAGTTAGGGAGTTGAATTCATTTTTATAGAAGCAGAAATATAATCTATGATTATGGTTTGGACCCTTTAAAACTGTAATCTACCTTTCCACTTTCCCCTCTCTTGGTGAAGATATCTTCAACGCCGATACGATTTTTGAAATGTAAGATTCTACTTTCCCTTCTCTTGGTGAAGATATCTTCAACGCCGATACGATTTTTGAAATGTAAGATTCCACTTTCCCCTCTCTTGGTGAAGATATCTTCAAAGCCGATACGATTTTTGAAATTTAAGATTCCACTTTTGCCTCTCTTGGTGAAGATATCTTCAACAAGAGAGACAAAAGTGGAATCTTATATTTCAAAAATCGTATCGGCTTTGAAGATATCTTCACCAAGAGAGGGGAAAGTGGAAGGGTAGATTACAGTTTTAAAGGGTCCAAACCATAATCATAGATTATATTTCTGCTTCTATAAAAATGGATTCAACTCCCTAACTGTCAAAGAAGGTGTATTAACTTTTTTGCTTTTTATTTAAGATAGCTAGCCGGTGCTTTTAGTAAGTAGTAGATGTAAAATTTTTCATAGAATTCAGATATGTAATCGTTTTTTTTTGTAGACCTCTTATTTTTAAAGTAATTTAAGTTTTTTAAAAAAATAATTAAGTCGGTTTTAAGGTACTAAAACGCAACAAAATAAAAGAAGAAAATGGCCAGTATGAACAAAAATAGTAAGATCTTTAATTTGACACCTTACCTTTAAAATTCTGTTTAGTAATTATTGAAAAAATCTTTTTTTTTAACCTCAGTTTAATAAAAACTTTAAACCTAAATATTTTCTCAAACAGACATTAAAAATATGGGTTCATATATACCTTTAGAATCAGAAAAATATTACGAATCTATTCTAAGCAAAATTGAAAAAGTTTTATAAAACTATAATAAAAAAAATAAGTTTATTTTAAGAATCATAATTTTCGGCTTTAAAGGGTTGACTTGAACAAAACCTGAACAAAACCTAAACAAATGTACATACACTGTAACAGATATTTTTTAACACAAGAAACAATAATGCATTTTTAACTGCATTGTTTTGAAGTTTATTAACAGACTGAAGCATACTTGTTCATAATTTTTCATTCTTTACATGTTATGTAAGTATCACTATTTTTATTGTAGTATCTATTGTATATATTGTTTGAACATTATCCTTTTTTTGTCAATTCTATTGGTTAAGTTTTGAGGTGAAGCTTCTTGATTCGTCAATTTTAGAAATTTTTGATTGGCTAGTTTAATAGCTACAATTAAGTGTTGCCTGTAAAAATAAATATTTTAGGCCATTTTTATTTTTTTAAGTTTTTACTTTTTTTCAATTTTGCTTAGAATGGATTCGTAATATTTTTCTTATTCTAAAGGTATATATGAACCCATGTTTTTATGTCTGTTTGAGAAAATATTAAGGTTTAAAGTTTTTATTAAACCGAGGTTAAAAAATAAATTTTTTCAATAATTACTCAACAGAATTTTAAAAGTAAGGTGTCAAATTAAAGATCTTACTATTTTTGTTCATACTGGCCATTTTCTTCTTTTATTTTGTTGCGTTTTAGTACCTTAAAACCGACTTAATTATTTTTTTTAAAAACTTAAATTACTTAACAAATAAGAGAACTACAAAAAAAAACGATTGCATATCTGAATTCTATGACAAATTTTACATCTACTACTTACTAAAAGCACCGGCTAGCTATCTTAAATAAAAAGCAAAAAAGTTAATACACCTTCTTTTGTAAAATAACTAAATTTCAATTTAAGTTTTTGTTGTTGAAAGAAAATTAAATCTTGTTTTAATTAAAACTTTCTCAAATATTTACCTATTTACCAATATTTTGAATTATTTTCCTTATTAAAATCATTTTTAATTATATTCAAACAAGAATAATAATATCCGTTATATAAAATCGAAGATTATTAAATATGAGTGGTGGGTCGAACTCCAACCCCCCCCCCCCCCTACAACAACAAAAATAAACTTTGAGGCCTCGGGGCGTAACCGTATTCCACACATCATAGTAGTTCACTTATATTATAAATTGAAATAAAAGTGAATTAAAGTTGAAATTAGTAACTATTCATTATAATTCGAACAACAAGTCTTGTGTAAGACTGAAATATTTCTAGCCCTCTGTTAGCCTTGGACTCACGGTATTCACATGAAAAGACATTGATCTGAAAAGTTGCTGAAAAAACGTCACTTAGTTGATTTTTTGTTAGCCATAATGACTTCTATCCAATATATTAAAGTTAAGACAGTAGAATTAACACAATTTTTTAAAATTTTCTTCAAAGATCTCTCAAACCAATTCCATCTATCTAGGTCTTTATTTTAGGGCAAAAATGGCTTTAAACCATTAGGGGGTGAATGGAGGGTAGGCCTTTATAATTTTAATTTTAAAAGGGGATTATTATCCCCTCTACACTAACAGACAGCCACTGCTTTAAATGGTTTTAGGCTATATTTCAGCACCCAACTTCTCATTCGAATCCTATATGTGGAGCTGTTAGTTAACATTATAAACCAACATTATCTCTATTAGCTTTCATCTAATGCTATGATCGACATAATAATTTAACATGTATGTCAACACAAGTCTGCTTGGTTTAACTGGGCAAATGAAATTCTGAATGGAGCTTTGTAATTTAATTGTTGGTAAACATGCCAAGTTGTCCCGCACTAACAAAAAAAATCAAGAACGATTACGTCCAAAAGTACTAGAAATATTTCAGCAATAAAAAGTATTGTTTCTTTTTTAAACTTCATTAAGCTGTAGACGAAAATAAAATGTGTTTAAGAAGTTCTATTTAAGTTTTGGTTAGGTTAAGTAATAGATAGGCAAGTCCTGCAGGGGCTTTAAATTGAAAAGGGGAGTGGGACTACTGGTACTCCAATTAGTGGGAATTTGTGCAAAAATAAATAATAAAGTTTTTTATCTCAAAGGGCTCTCCCCATGTATTAGGTGCGAATAGGAAAAATATTTATTTTTCAATTTATTTCAATAATTTAAAAGTATCTGATATTCTTAACATGTTTTTTAAGAAAGTTAAAAAAAAGTTTTCCGCTAGTTTTTATAATAAAAAATTGCTGGTTTGTAGGGGCAATGTTATAAATTGTAAATGTTTAAAATCAACTTCTCTCATTAGGAGTAAATTTTAGAACAAATTTGAAAACAAATATGCTTCTGTAAGAAAGAGTTAAATATGAACTTTTAATTTTAATAAAGAAGGCTTTTTTTTACAAAATTTACTTAGACATATCAGGTTCTATTTTTCTATTATTTCATAAGAATAGTTAATTACCTTGTTGGGGCGAGGTTCTACTTCGATTCTAAGACATCATCGAGTAAACACGAGAGCATCATCTGCTTTAGTATGACACAGTGTGATTAAGACTCAAACCCGACACCTCCTCCGCTAATAGCTAGTATTTGAAACCTGCTGTGTTTGCCTAACCAATAAATTTGACCCATTAATCCCATCTGCTTCCTACTATACCCTCCCAGACAGAGAGAGGGGACAATAGGCTGTTTATTACACTAGTCCCCAAAGTTTTATAATAACGTTTTCTTATTTGTTGACTTAACAACTTTGGGGATTTTAGTGAATTTTGATGGGTTGATTCATTAAGTTGAATGTTCAAATGTTTTAACCACTAATTGTATTCTACAGAATAGGTAATTTTGTGTAGCATCTTTGGAGATGTACATCAATTTATCGTCCAATGTCCTATCCCTTGAGATCCCTGATACCTTCCAATATATTAAACACAACAACAATACAATATTTCCCAATATTGAGTTTTTCCCTTTAGATTTTTCAGTGAATTTTAAACAAGGACAATTAAGTTCAAATGATATGAGGCCGGGGGCCTTAAAAATACTGTTATTAAAACAACAATGTCAGTACTATAATAGCAGTATAGGGTTGATATACGATTCAAGTAGAAAGGCTTGAAGTTAGTTAAACAAGATATTATTTTACAATAGTTTGTACAAATTTAATAGAAAAATAAAATAGAATTATGTAACTTCAAAGCAAATACTAAGTAGCAATATTAAATATTCAGCTATTTCAATAGAATAAAATTAAAACTAATACTTAATTTTTTTCACTTATTTAATTTTGGCAGAAAAAATATTCTATATTTCTAAATGTCTGCTAGTCTGAATGGTAGTTTATCTCATATTGCATTCAGACTATAAGTAATTGTTGTATATGTCAATATGCAATTAGTTTTAAAAGATTTTCCAGTGACTACGCTAATCTCCTCGATCTGTTTGGCCACTTATATTTGTTCAAATCTGTTTTACATCATTCAAATTAATCAAAATATCACAACATTAATCCCTCTCGTTGTTAGAATTCCTAGGGATCTAAAGGGATAAGACAATGACCTATAAATTTATGTACATCCCAATGATGATTGCCCCATTTGTAGATTACAACGAGTGGTTGAGACGTTTGGACACTCAACTTAATGAACCAGCCAATCAAATTCAATAAAATTCTCCAAAGTTGTTGAAGCAACGAATAAGAAAACGTTATTATAAAACTTTAGGGACTAGTGTAATAGCAAGTCCATTGTCCCCTTCCTCCCTGTAAAATTCCTCTTCTTTCAATAATTTTCTCCACATAAGACCCAGAGTAGATTTAAGTCTGGGATACGTTTAGAATACTAAACAAGATTATCACACCATGCCAGAGTAAAATTTAAATTAATTTTATAAGATAATTTAGGCTTAAAATTATTACATATTGAACAATTTTAAATTAACTTTTGTATAATTTATTTTTAATTGGTAATTTCACATCAACTGAAAGTGGACCACAAACTTTTGATAAAAAAGCTTTTTTGATTAATTTTGTTAAGTTAGACAATGAAAGGTGGGACAAACCTTCATAGGTAAGCCATCGTATAATTAAATTTTTCTGCAGGGGCTAGAAAAATGATTTTAGGATAACACAAACAATCCACCATGTTATCAGATCTAAAATGACCACAAAAACAAATATTCTACTTGTTTGCAAAATTCTATAATAAATTTATAGCCAAATTTTGATATTAATAAATTAAGGTTATGTTAAGTTTGTTTTATTTCATTTGTTCAGCTATTTCTACATCAAAATGTTATTGTTCACTCAAAAACTGGCTGGCAAATTTATAGTTGTAAAATGATTTAAACGATAACCTAACTATTATCATTATAAGAAGATGAGCCCTATAGATAAAAGGCAGAGGGCAGGAAATAGTCTATGAACATTCGGGGTCCTAACTGACATTCTCTTAAAATGAAGATGGATCAGTGGTTTGCAAATCTTAGCCAAATTTTTTTAATATTACAATTTAACTATAGTTTTACACTCTAACATGCCCTGCCATCAATACATATTTTATGATATAATTGTAATTTTATATATATTTATACTTATATTTCTTTTTATAATAAAATAAGTTATTTTTTGTCAAACTACTTAGATATATAAATGTGATTTTCCCTGTAAAAAGTTTATATAAAGATAATATGAATATTGATAGAAAATTATGAATAAATAAGCTATATGTAATACAAATATAATAATAACAAAAAAAAAAGAAAAAAAAAACATTATAGAAACATGTAGAAAAATTACTAATATATTAAGAAGAAAAAATAGAAGAAAACAATAAAGAAAATGTATTATATGTACATTGTTCACATCTCTTTCTAAGAAGATATGGGGGAAATATATAATATTGAAACATTTGCAAGTAGCAAAACTCATATTAATGAAATAGTTGACTTAAATAACCATAACATTTGGACAGTGCTGGTTTTAGAGTATGATGCTTATATTAAGATTACATTTGAGACTTGTCTCTTTCATAGCTAAAGAGAAAATAATTCTAGCTCTATCATGTAAAAAAACATTGCAGTGGAATGAAAGAAAAAGAAAATTTAAAAATTTAAAACTTTCTAATATTAATTAATGACAGTTTGGGGTTAATTGGTAAAACGTTTAAAAATTTGATCTTTTATGAAAAACATTTTATTCCCTTTTAAAACATGCATAGATCTAAGAATTTTTTTAATCTAAAAATATTTTTATATAAATCTTTTAATGAATAACTTTAATTCTCAAAGAGCAATGGCCCTAATATCTAAACCCAAGAATCTTATCTGATTTACAAAGGTATTAAATATATAATATAAACCCAAAAATTGATAAATGGAAATTTTTTTAAAAATTTTGGTTTACCGTTCAAAATGAATTAACAATTTTTTTTATAATATTTATGTTTTTAAATGCCAATTATACTTTTAAACCCAACTTTTGGTTTAGGCCAAGTGTGTATAGCATGTATATATTATTTTTGTGTGTATATGAGCGTGTAAATATTCAATCTACAATATTCTTAATCATTTAGGAAAGGAATGATTATACCTGGGGGCAGGGACGTCCAAAGGGGGGGAGGGAGAAGTGGTGATTACTCCCCCCTCCCCCAAAATTAATTTTGAGGGATGACAGAAGTTTGGGTTATTTTTTCGATTAGGTGTTTGATCACGAATTGCATATGGTAAAAATATTTTTCTTATTTAAATGTTATCATAATAAGATAAAAGTTATGCTTGAAAATTGTTATAGTAGCTATTTTTATATGTTGCATCTTTAAAAAAACGTGAAAATTGAGATTAGAATTTGCGTAAATTTTATACTCATTTGCGTCATTGCGTATTTTCGGAATTTTCTTACCCGTCACCATTTTGAGGTGCCGTAGGCAACCTCAATTTTTTTTTATTTTATAAAAAAAAGCTTGGACGTCCTTGCCTCTATTAAATAAAGATTAACCCCCCCCCAAAAAAAAAATAAATAAATTAATTTTCAATTCCCCCTCCCCCAAATAAAAAAGCTTGGATGTCCTTGCCCGGGGGCCATAGCTGCTCCCCAGCCCTCCTTGCAGATAATAAAGTGGACAAATGATGTTTTCCATGACATTAAACAGATCAGCATTAATAGTAAGTTTATCTGAAAGGTTAGGCCTTGTAAACACTTGAAACTCAATTCCTAATATTTTTTGTCTGTAATCAAGAGACACTGAACTTTACTTATATCTATTCATTTTATTTCAATAGTCCTGTTGTTATATGTATGAAGACACCTTTATTCCTCTGGGGAAATAATCAACAAATATTATCATCTGAATCATATTAAGCATATAATAGAATTAAAGAGTAGATGCACACTGTATTGTGTTCGACACCCAGTGTCAAAATTTAAAATGACCCTGTATTTGCATTACAAGATCTAACAGCTTACTTTTTTACATTCCGAATCTAGAAGAATTTAGTCTTTGCACCATATAATTAAACTAAAGGCTGCGCCGTTAGCTTCGCCCCTAGCATTAGAATTTGAGCGGTTAGGGAAAGAACGCAAAATTGCCTAAAACCATCCTTGGACATATGTGAAGGTCCCCTAAAATTGGGAAATCAATCAGTTTAGTATTTATCAATATCTTAAGCTACAGACAAAAAATAACCTTAATACTTAATACAATAGGCTGGAAAAGTCTTGGAATAACTCAGCGTGTTTTATTCTCAGTGTTTATCTAGTATAGTATATCTATTAAGTACAGCACAAAAGTATCAGACAATTATTGTAATATTACAATATTACATACATGAGTTATGAAAAATATATTAGGAATATATTGTTTATTGATATATCTTGTATAAGATCTGTCTTTGCATAATTTGGTTTGCTACTACTCTATAATTTAGGTATGTGTGTACTTTTATCAATTAATTACAGAATATTAAAGCAAATTTAGGTTTGATGTTAAATGTAAATTCTATAACTCAACTTAAAACAAGGATGAAAACATCCATAAAAAAGCGAAGCTCTGGGACTGTTGGACAAACGAACATTAACAATTGTCAGAACTGAATACGCAGAATATAAATATATGAGTTTAAGCAAAATTGTAAGTAAAATTTTTGCAAAACTGAACTGCTTGAATACATTATACCTTGATGTAATAGGAATCATTATTCCAAAAATTAGATGACTTTTATAATTATAACACATAAAAAATTGTTGTTAAAAAGCTTAATATCATCATGCAAAGTTTGAAATTGATAGGACAATTCTATCTTGTCTAAATTAACCAAAAGTGTTAACAGTTACTCGAAAAAGGTAATTATAGAAAAGATTTGCTTTTAACAAGGATAATTGCAGAACATACAAACGAACATATTTTAATAAAAAATCTCCAAAAATCAAGTTGAAACTTTGAAAGCTTTTGGAAAAAGTCTTTTTAAACGACTGAAAGCAAAAAAAAGTTTCAAAATGTCTTTTTTTTATCATTTAACTTAATAATTTTATTAGTTTATTGTATATGAAGATATCAGAAAAAGTGAAAAGATAAAAAAAAACATTTCAATGTTGGCAAAGATGTTTGAAAATGTTTTTATTATTATTATTCAAGGCATTTCTAATACTTGAATTTAAGTGTTATGTTTATGAATATTATAAGTGGCGCAGCTGCTACTAAGGTTGATCAGAACGTCTGATGGTTAATAAAAGATAGGGAAATTGAGTTTATATTCTTATTAAAATTTTTTCAATATTCCTTAAATTGAAAAAATTCTAACATTTGAGACATTTATCATATGAAAAGCTGTTTACTCATTTTCAATTGGCGGCTACGACTCTAGAGGCTTTTAGTGGCTCTTAAGAAGGAAGACGTGGGACGAGACACCTCACTTTCGATTTTAGTTTTATAAAGGAAATGTAAAAAAAAATTGGGAAGAGGCATTTTTTCTACGGGCGAATTCTCTTGGGAGGGTGTTGAAACCCTTCTTAAAAATAGTAGGACCTCTGAGAAGCTACACTGTAAAGATGAACCATACCAGTTCAGTGGTTAGCGAAATCCTTCGGCACACATTGATTGAAACACATCCTGTTATGTATATTATATAATTATAATAATTGATTATTCTTTCTTCATTAAAAAGATTGTAAGCCTGATATAGCTGCGCAATTCATCATAGTTGGACTTGTTTTTGTTTTCTTTTACTTATAAAAATGTGGATGCATTTTATAAGACATTTTTATTGCAACAAATTTGTGCCATTTTTCTAATGTGCCACTCATACAAAATATTATAATAGAAAAAAACATAGGTGCTCTAAATTGCTTAGAAATAACTTTTGACAAGGATAATTATAATCATAAGTTTAATATATATATTGTAAAAGTAGAATGGTATTTGTCTGTACGTATTAAGTTTAAGATCTTGGTAACTACTGAACTGATTAGGATTTGCCTCACAGGAATAATTCTTTAGTCTTGTGATGGTTTAAAGCTATTTTTATGGGACAGTCTCTTTTATAAAAAGATTCTTATTTTTCATATACTTTTGTTTTAAAGAAATCAATTCTAAATTGTGTGGGTTTACCACCACCCTCTCTTGGGATGAAGCCTCTAGATGAATTGGGAGAAACCACTAGTACCAGTAAAAAAGTACAGGCGCCAATAAAAAATCATGAATACCTTTCCAAAACCAATTTTTGTATTGTATTACCCTCAGCTTTTTTATGAAAGAATATATATGGCAATAATGGGGGGCAATTACATTGTGAAACAAGGATGGCAACATCCATAAATTAAACCTAAATACATTAGACTAATTAAAATAGACACCTAAAAAGTAACATAGCTTTCGATTTAAAAAAATATAGGCAATAACTTTTTTTTTGTTTTGATGTAAATTCTATTAAAAGTTTAGTTGAATAGGCATTAGAATATTCTTTTTCTCTTAAAAGTCCCCCAACGTTTTTTTTTCATATTGTACCTATTCGTTTTAGTAATCACCATTGAAAAGAGTAATTCTTGTCTAATCTATAAAAAGTATCGAGTTTAAACAGACTTTTTACTAGAGGCAGTAAAGTTAGTGCGCTTTTTACTTTATTGTAATAGGAATCTTTATTGATTAAAGGTTGTCATTGGGCTGCTTATTACTAGTCTCCAAGGATTTACAATAACGTTCTGTCATTCGTTGGCTTATCAACTTTGGGGACTTTAGAAGAATTTTGATTGGTTGATTCAATCAGTGTTTAAACGTTTCAACTTTAATTATAATTTTTAGAAAGGGTAATTTTGTTTATCATCATGGGGGATGCACATTAATTTAGCGACCATTGTCTTATCCTTTGAGATTCCTTATTAAACATGCCTCATTTACAGCAAGAACAACAACAAAAATGTATAAGCTACGGACAGGCAGTCTGTCACACAATAAATGTAGAAAAACTTCGCAACAATTATATGTATTATATTTCCATGTATGGATTACATGAAAATTATAGAACAGAAAAAAAGAATAATGCAATAGAAGCTCATTATGAGTGTGTGTGTGTGTGTGTGTGTGTGAGAGAGTGTGTGTGTGTGTGTGAGTGTGTGTGTGTGTGTGAGTGTGTGTGTGTGTGTGATTGTGTGTGTAAGGTGGTAATGTATATGGCAATTATAGTCTGCTTACATTACATACATTTTTTTTCATTGGATATGATTCCTTATTTGCCAAATAGCCTTAATAAAATAGCCTTAAACCTAGCATTAGCCCTGGTAAAGCTTACATTTAAATCAGGATGAGACATTGGACTGTAAATTGCACAAACACCTATAGTTTTATATACCTCGTTATCTAAAAACAATGTGGGTACTTTTTTAAAATTTTCATTGGTTGGTTCAAAATAGTCATTGTAACCGTTAACCAACAGAAGGGGTAGTTTTATTTATCATAATTGCGGATGTAAAACAATTAATCTTGAAAGAGATCATGACTGACGTACAGGATCGTGATGACGTAATTTTGATGGTAATGGGAATAGCGACAATTTGCATTAGGTAAAATCAGGAATCTATGGAGATAAGTCAATTGCCGATAAATTGATGTACGTCCCCAATTATGCTGCATAAAACTATTCTTTCTGTAGATTATAATTAGTGGTTGAATGGTTTGGACACTCAACGTAATACACTAATCAATCAAAATTCAATGAAAGTCCCCAAAGTTTTTGAGCCTACGAGTACGCAAAAGAAAACGTTATTATAAAACTTGGTAGACTAAACAGCCCAATGTTTCCTCCTTCCTTCTAAAATTAGACATAGCTGACAAATAATGAAACATGTTTATTTTAAAACGTATACTTTTAATCTAGGCAAAATAATCCTTATATAAAAGAAACAGGATACCTGTGTGTTTGTGTGTCTATCTGTATTAAAGGATATCTTTAACCGCTGGACTGATACGCTTCTTCTTTACAATTTAGCTTTTCAAAGGTCCTGGGAAGGCTTATAAATATTTCTGTGGAGTGTACTACCACACCCCCAAGAGAAATCGCCCCTAGATAAAATGTCCTCGATTTTTAAAATTTAGATTGAAATCGGGGTTTGGGTTCATTCATTTTACCCCCCCCCCCTTAACTCAAGTGTAAGATAAAATGTTTCAGATGATTACTTCAAACTGTCTAAACTTGTTCTACCATTAGTTAGCCTACCAAAGGAGGAATTTTGTTTACTATAACATTGTGTACAACTAATCTATTCACTGCCCTATCCCTTTATCCCTGAGATGTATTTCCACTAATAAAACCTGTTAATATATTTTTGTAACTAATTGAGAGAGTTAGCTGGTTACAAATTAGGTAATGGACAATATTTTTATCCGAGGCTCGGCAGCTGTATTACGTTAGCAGCAATTTTTACATATTATGCAGCTGCAGTTTGTTTTAAGAGCGAAACTACTAAAGAATTAACTTTTTTTCGTCCGTCCGTAACGCTATGAGAGAAATTTAATTTTCTTGACTGCTATTTAAGATATACTCTTGTTTTCTTTTAAGATACTCCTTACCAAAGATTATAGAACTTACTTTGTCCATCGGTCCGTTGTCATGCTACAAGGCATAGATTCATTTTATGATGGTTTTATCCTTCTTTCTCTATCTGTATCAGCATGACCGAATTCAAGATCTTTCCATTTAGTCAAATTGCTGATAGATAATCAACCCAATACTTGCTGTCTGACGAGGATATATAACACAGAAGTTTATGAATCTTTTATTTGAAGATGAAAACTGTGCATCTAAAAAAATATAAAATACATTAGATAAAATAATACATATAAATGCGATAATCAGACCAGTTAAGCGTAATAAGATCATAGATTGTTTTAAAGGAATACAAGATATTATTTTAAGCATAATACATCATAATTAACATGTTACATAGGTATGATTGGTCTTTTTATTAAACAAAACAAAAAGAAATAATTTGCTCTCATTTACCGAAAGAATTTACTTTGCAATTTGGCCTTATATTCAACACGAGTGTTATAAATTGTTACCTGGTTATGTCTCGTGCAAGCAGGACAGACTTATAGCTGGGTTCTAGCATTCAAACACATTTTTCCACGACATAAACATTTGTCTCATGCATTCTCCGATCAACAAAAGAAACTGCGCCTGCGGAGAATCAACGCGCGTCTCACTATGAATGCCGCACTTTAGGAGGTCTCCTGGAAGGAAAATGTTGTTGTAGGTAATTTTTCGGAGTAAGGATTAATAGGTATGGGAATTTTCATTTAGTACACGACACAAAAGACTCATGGAGCGCTTCCTTTCCGATACACTATCTTTCATTAAATGTTTTAAGGCCATTTGCTTATCAATAACTTTGTCCATCATTTAGTGGATGTTGTCATTCTTGTTCAAAATCTATCCACTATCAATTTATGTTAATGATTTAAGTTTTAACAAAGCTTTCTTTGAAAAAGACGGCTGCCACCAATGAAAAAGGGTAAAGCAGAGACTTCTGCCGAGCCCTGTTATTTTTTTTGTAAGGAGTAGTGAGTGAGCTAAGTAGATTACCATCCCAACCATTCATCTTAGATAATTAAAGCAGGGATATGAAAGGATAAGACAATGACCTACAAATTGATGTACATCTCCAATGATGATACACAAAATTAAACCTTCTATAGATTAGAATTAGTAGTTGAAATGTTTGAACACTCAATTTAACAATCAAATCAAACAAAATAAATTAAGTCCCCAAAGTTGTTAAGCAAACGAATAAGTTTAATAAACAGCTCATTGTCCCCACCTTCCCTGTAATTAAAGGATGCTTACAAAGTGGTTTTAAAATAAAATAACACAAGATTCGTGGCTGATACTGAATTGTTAATATTTAGGTTGAAATTCTTTAGAAATCACCTAAAAACCTTTCAATTTACTCATTCCATCCATGCCCTGTCTCCAACAATATTATTAATTTATTACACCATTTAAGCAGGGGCTGCTATTCAGTCAATTAGCTCCATATGAAATTGCCGATAATTTAAATACTTTGTTGGCAAAGAGTTGGCGTAAAACTTGTTTTTTTTTGTATAACTGAAGGGAAGTGGGTATGAAGGGGAGAAATAAGGGAAGGGGGTTGTGGACAAATTTTCACTTAGAATTGTTTGTCATAATCACATTCCCTTTTCCTGCATTTTACAGTTAGGGAGTTGAATTCATTTTTATAGAAGCAGAAATATAATCTATGATTATGGTTTGGACCCTCTAAAACTGTAATCTACCTTTCCACTTTCCCCTCTCTTGGTGAAGATATCTTCAACGCCGATACGATTTTTGAAATGTAAGATTCTACTTTCCCCTCTCTTGGTGAAGATATCTTCAACGCCGATACGATTTTTGAAATGTAAGATTCCACTTTCCCCTCTCTTGGTGACGATATCTTCAACGCCGATACGATTTTTGAAATTAAAGATTCCACTTTTGCCTCTCTTGGTGAAGATATCTTCAACAAGAGAGACAAAAGTGGAATCTTTAATTTCAAAAATCGTATCGGCGTTGAAGATATCTTCACCAAGAGAGGGGAAAGTGGAAGGGTAGATTACAGTTTTAGAGGGTCCAAACCATAATCATATATTATATTTCTGCTTCTATAAAAATGGATTCAACTCCCTAACTGTTTTAGTAGCGAACCTAAACTATAGTGTTTGTATCTGCTAGATTTTATACCTTACTCTAATGTCTAATGGATGTAGATTATACTTGAAATTTGAGAAATTATGGCATGGGAAAAATGTCGTCAATTTAGGTTGCTAACATGGAACTCGTTTATTGGTCAGTTCGTTCATCCAGTGATTTGGCCTGATGTGTGTTTCACTTAATTAGAAAATCTGGAATAAGATTCAAGAAATAATATATCCATTTCTACCGTCGGATTTTTATTATTGACCCTCCATCTAAATATATGTATCATAGTATTTTATAGCTCTTTAGCATCATTTCTAATAGATTTAAATTAATCTGTTTCCTAACTGATTAAACTTTTAAAATTATTTTTCTAAATTGAAATACTTTTTTTATGAATATTGTTATTTTTCTATTTTAATTTATTTTGTAAATATTTGGTATGATCCAATTAAAATTAATTAATTTGTTACCTAAGTGAGATTATAAAATGATACTTGTACACTATCTATGAAATTGAAACAAGGATGACAGCATCCAACTAAAAACTAATTAAATCAGACAAATCCTGTTTTTCGGAGCAGAAACATTTTTTTTGTCTGAAGATTAAGACTTCTAAACTACTGAACGTCTTAAGTTCTTCTAAAATAGTTTTAGGCTATTTAATTTTGGATTCAAGTCTTAGGATGTTATAAGTCTACTCTTTGATTTTTAGTAGCGAAGCTACTCTACAGCATGACCCTCAAAAAAGTATTTTTAAGCATCTGCAGCTCTTATTTCTCAATGAATTATTAAAAAATACATATGTCCTTGTTCTCTATAGTATTCCACGTAAGTAGATATAAAAATATTTTTTTTACCTCCATTAACACCGGAGATTTTTAGTGCTAAAGTTTTGAAAAAGTGACTGAGGAAAAAGTAACTTTTAACATGAAACGACTTTTTTAGCAAAATTAAGCTAGAAATCCATTTATTTTTGTTACTAGCAGAAACTTTATACAAAAATGAAATAAAAAATTTAGTTTTTGAGTAAAAAGCATTTTTTACACATATTTTTTGAGTCTTTTTAGTTTAATGATATTTTGAAAAACTTACTTATTAGGCAAAATTGTTTAAGATTAAAAAACCAAATAAATCTCTATGAATATAGCAGGAAAATTGTTTTTGTTTCACAATCCTAACTTTAATAACAAAAAAGTTATAAAGAAAATAAAAATAAACATAATGATTTTTAAGTCTAAAAAGCTTAATTTACCCCCTATTAAATAATTGAGATGTCAGAAAAGTAGGCGGAGCAACTGTCATAATTAATCCTTTTCTATAAATAAGGGTTAATAAATAACCTAAAATTTGCAAATAATCAATTCATTCAGTAGTATTTTTTGCCATTAAATATTTATATTTTTTTGTGGAATAAAAAAGAAATATTTAGTTAACTTGTTTTTCTTTGTGTCTCATTATTCAGTTGCCAGAAAAACATAATATAACCATCCAAAAAATAAGAGAAACAAAAAAAAATTCTTTTTCTCAGTCACTTTTTCAAAACTTTAGCTCTAAAAATCTCCGGTGTTAATGGAGGTAAAAAAAATATTTTTATATCTACTTACGTGGAATACTATGGAGAACAAGGACATATGCATTTTTTGATAATTCATTGAGAAATAAGGGCTGCAGATGCTTAAAAATACTTTTTTGAGGGTCATGCTGTATAATTCACAATGTCCGTCCGTCCGTCTGTCCGTCCGTCCGTCCGTCCGTCCGTAATTAATGAATTGGGGGAAACGTGATTTTTTCGGCTCCTATTCAAGATAGACAGCTGAAATTTTTAGAGTAGATTCCCACTATATATGCCCATCTAATATATACATTGTTTTGTCCGTCTGTTTGTTATCTGGGGTGCTAGATCGATTCCTAGATTTTTACGTTTTCGTGATTTTCTCAACTCTTATCCAAGATAAAGGAATGAAATTTTCAGGGATTAATTAATATTATATTCTACATATTTTCACCAAGTTTTATTAATATTTTTTTATTAATTGTGGTGCTAGATCAATTCCTAGATTTCTTAGGTTTTCATGGCTTTCTCAATTCCTATTTAGGATTGACGGTTGAAATTATCAGGGATTGAGTATGCTCATGTTCTACATATTTCCATCAAGTTTCATTAAGATTTGTCTATTAATTGCGGTGCTAGATCGATTCATACATTTTTTATTTTTCATGATTATAAGGTTGCGTGATTTTAAAGGTGTGACGATTTCCCTATTTTACCAATATTAATATTTATATGACACTGCTTTATAGTATTTTTTTCCTGATATACAATCTTAATTTTTGAGCTTCGCTACTTATGGATGTTGTCATCCTTGTTTATATACAGACGCTCTAGATGCTAGGGGATCAGCCTGTTTTATACATATTAAGTAAGAATGTTTTAATATGAAAAAAATATAGGTTTAATATGGACATACTTACATTTTATGAATTATAAAGATGCGATGCTTATAACATTGTGCCTAATCATACAAGGAACCAATATTAAAAAAAACAAATAATTAGGATGATTGTAGATTTTAAAAAAGCTTTAAAAATGTTCTTGTAAAAACTTGACATGGAAACTTACCATTTATGATCATAGAGTTTTCTAATTTAAGCCCAATAGTTACAGGAATCATCATGTTAAGTTTGTAAAAGATATTTAAATTTTCAAGTTTAACATGCCTAACCCTACGTCTAGGAAACAATGTTTTGAGAATTTAGTTTTCAATGTTTGAATTAAGTAAGTAAACTTTGAACTAGAATAAGACATTGAAACTTATTTTACTTTTCTTATTTCTTCTCTTATTTTCTATTAGTCTCTCTCTCTCTCTGTCTCTCTCTCTCTGTCTGTCTGTCTCTCTCTCTGTCTCTATTTGTCTCTGTCTCTCTCTCTCTGTCTCTCTCTCTGTCTCTCTCTCTGTCTCTCTCTCTCTCTCTCTATCTCTCTCTCTCTCTATCTATCTCTCTCTGTCTCTCTCTCTCTCTCTCCTATCAAACTGCAATGCTGCAACATATTACTAAAAGATTTTTTAGAGACCTATCATAAATACTTAGTGCATTTATAAAAGATAAATCTTTTAATGACTAATTACAAACCATAAACAACAACAACAAAATAACAAGATGCCCCATGTTTGTATGGTGTGTTTGTATCAGGAGCGAAAAATCTCTCTAACCACTGAACCAATATAGTTATCCTGTACAGTGAAGCTTCTTATGGGTCCTGGAAAGATTTATAACAATTCTGGTGGAGGGTATCTACAATTTACCAAGAGAATTTGCTCTTGGAAAAAGGCTTAACCGCTAGTAATAGATAGAAAACAATTCTAATATTAGGTCAACAAAATGGTTGCAGGTCTAGCAGGGTACTAAATAAGAGAGAGAGGGGACAATGGGCTGTTTAATACACTAGTCCCCAAAGTTTTTTAATAACGCTCTATTATTCAATGGCTTAACAACTTTGGGGACTTGGATTATTCAAACGTTTTAACCACTTTTTGTAATCCACAGAAGGGGAAAGAGTGTGTATCATCATTGGTGATGTACATCAATTTATCGGTCATTGTCTTATCCCTTAAGATCCCTGGCACTATATTCACTCCGGGGCTGTCAACGGGAAATTGAATCTCACACAAAAAGAAGAAATTATTTGAATGAAAGAAATTGAAATCAACTTTGAATTGAAAGTTAGATAAACTATTGGATGATTGTACTTTATAAGAGTAGTTTTTTGGTAATATTAGAGTAATATTTTTGGTGATTTCCGCAAAAGGAATTGAGATTGCATAAATAAATTGAAACTAAATAATAGTAGAAGAACCAACGATAACTACCCCACCTCTCTCTTAATCTAAAATTCTTCACAAGGCACTTTAAGGAATACGGGCCATTTTTTTAATTGTCTAGATTATAGGAAGGAAAAATTTTGTGTTCAATACAAAAAGGTTGAGAACTAAGAAGATATATTACATTTCCAATACACATTATACTAACCATGTATCTAACTATTTGAAATTTCGTCACACAAATACATTTCTTAAAAACTTTGAACAAGTAAACTATATCATTATGTAAGTTAATTCATAATATCTTTTCTCGTATTTATTCGAATCCGGTGGATAGGAACCGGTTCTCATCCATACGAAAAAACTATGTCTAGCATCGTATTATATCCAGCTTTCTACGAATATAGAAATGTACAATCATAAGATTAAAACTAGTTTTTTTAGCCGGTGACTTCGTCACCTCGGGGCTAAAAAAACTAGTTTTAATCTCATAATTGTACATTCTCTATCCACGGAAAGCTGTTTATAATACGATGCGAGAAATAACTATTCTCGTATTCATTCGAATCCGGTGGATAGGAACCGGTTCTCATCCATACGAAAAAACTATGTCTAGCATTGTATTATATCCAGTTTTCTACGAATATAGAAATGTACAATCACAAACTAGTTTTAATCTTATAATTGTACATTCTATATCCGCGGAAAGCCGTTTATAATACGATACGAGAAATAACTATTCTAGTATTCATTCGAATCCGGTGGAAAGGAGTCGGTTCTCATCCATACGAAAAAACTATGTCTAGCATCGTTTTATATCCAGCTTTTTACGAGTAAAAAATGTACAATCATAAGATTAAAACCAGTTTTTTAGCAGGTGCCTTTGGCACCTCGGGGCTAAAAAAGTGGTTTTATCTTATAACTGTACATTCTATATCCGCGAATAGCCGTTTATATACGATGCGAGAAATAACTATTCCCGTATTCATTCGAAACCGGTGGATTAGAACCAGTTCTCATCCATTCAAAAAAACTATGTCTAGCATCGTATTATATCCTGAGCTGGATCTTTAAAAGCGTAGCCGTGGCCGTAGTCGTGGTCAGAGTTACAGCCACCAACCTAATAGCGATCTTTAAATCATATTAACCACGCGTAATCGTGGCCACAAAAAAAAATGCGATCTTTAAATCATATTGACAACGCGTAGTTGTAATCGTAGCGTGGTTAACCACGCTAAAAGTGACCACAGTCCGTTGGTGTGGCTAAAGCGTTGCTAAAGCCACAAAGACAGCTGCTTTTGATAATTTTAACGTAAAACCATTGAAAACGTAAATTATAATTGTTAAATGAATTTATAAATAATTGTACGGGCATGGAATATTTTATTTTAAAACTATCATAAAAATATTTTAATTGTGGTTTTTATAAATAATAAAATAAAAGTAAATTATAAAAGTTAGGATGTAGTTTATTTATATGATGTATAAAATAATGTACGGGCATGGAATGATTAGTTAATATTGAACCGTCACGTACTAATAAAGTATGCTGCCAGTGTTACATAAAGAGACAGTTTTTAGGAAATTAATATGATAAAACTATAAATATACTTAAATTAAATTAAATTCTTTTGGGGATTTATTGCTGCAATATTATTGATAAGGTTGGAATATTATTACATTTTTTAAATTTTAGTAATCGAATGTATTTCTTTATTTATATTGAATTTATTGGACTCTCCCTTTGTCTTGTGTGTAGTGGCTGTCTGTCCAGCCGTGCTGGGCAATTGGCCAGGCGTGCAATGTCGTGCTGTGCCGTGCCCCGGCACGATATAGGCCATACCAGCCGTAGTACCAACTACATTGGATCATGCCCTTAATAATATGTAAATATTACAAACATTTAAAATGTGTTATTAAAATAGTAATTTTGTATAAAATATAATTTCATTTCTTTGATGAAAATAATTTATTTTTAGGTGGGCCATAAAAGATTTTAGATATCCATTATTCTAGGATAGCCGGCATTGCATTGCTGTAAAATCATTTAAAAATCCATGTTTTATTAGCAGCACTGTGGCGACGACTACAGCTACAGCTACAACCACAGCTACGCCTACGACAACGACTACAACTACAACCAGTCATATCGTTAGTTTCAAAAACTAATTTAAGGCTTCAAAATATTAAAATTGGTGCCAAATATTGCTAAATTCCCTAATTTTCATACTGGGGGTTAAACGTGTGAAAGAAAGGGGTTAAATAGGTATATGATAAATATTGAAATAGCTATACATTTTCATACGGCCAGGATATCGTTGTAAATCACTAATTATCCCTTTCAAAAACTTAGCTAGACCGTTTAATTTTATTGGGCAATTTGAGTTTTTTAAAAAATATTGGATTTCTCAAATAAATTAGCATGTTCATATGATCACGGAACCTTCGCATATTACAAAAAAAATTTTCTAGCTAAAGTTTTTTTTTGTTGAAATATACATGAAAAAATTTAAATAGATATAAAATTTGTATAATAGATAAGATTTTTAACACTGAAAGGTTTTTTTACTTAATATTTACTTAATATGCACGTCATTATAAAGTATAAACATTGTTTACTGAAGCAAAATGTTGTCCAGATTAAATAGTGATTGTCAAAGAACCACTTTATCTTGTTTGACTTGTAATTTTACAGTTCGTATTTGTAAAGTAGCGGCACTGCAGAAAAAAAATTTATCTTCAGTTAAAATTTCCCTCCTTTTTATGAGGTTCTTATGATAATACTCCACTGTAACTTAAGAAGGGGTCATCTTAAACGGGTCAACATATGGGAGAGGGAGAGGATTAAGAATAAAATGAGAGATAAAAAACAAGGATGATAACTTCCTTAAAAGCAAAATAGTAGTACAAACAAACATTAACACTTGTATTTTGTCTGTTGTTATAACTGAATAATCAGAATATAAATGTTTAAGTAAAAACAAAATTATAAGTGAATATTTGGAGTTGCTATGCTTTCTAAATTGTACAATAGAACAATACTAACATGCCTAAATTCTAAAAAATCAGTTCCAGATGTACAGACGGACGGACGTGCAACCAACCCCAATTATAGAAAAGAAAATTATGATAAGAGATATCAGTAAAGGACGGAGCGGCCTTGATTATAGAAAAGCTTCGCTTTTAAAAATTGGTCCTTAGAAACACATTCTTACAAAGGTATATCTAACATTGTCTCACATAAAAGTTAATTTTTAAAAGCGAAGCTTTTCTATAATTAGGGTCGGTCCGTCCATACGGCCGTCCGTCACTCCGTACGTCCGTCCGCAACAGATAGCTTTTTTCGTTAATTTAGGCATGTTAGAACTGTCCTATCGATTTCAAACTTTGCATAGTGATTCCTGCAGTAATAAGGTAAGATTTAGAAAGCGTAGCAACTCTATAATCAATTTTACATCGACTCTTATACATTTATAATCTGATTATTCAATTTTGACACTATACAAGTGTTAATGTCCGTTTGTCCTACCAGTTCAGCGCTTTGCTTTTATGGATGTTGTCATCCTTGTTGTTTCTATAAATGCTCATATTTAAACTTCCTATTGTATAGGATTATGGGGGGTGGGGTGTGTTCACAGGGTTTTTTAACCCCTCCCCCCCCTCCCATATTCAATTGAATATGATTTACTTTACAAGGCATAGGAAAAAAACAAGCCGTTCTTATTTTCTCTGCTCCCTTCCTGAACTACAAATGAATTCTTAAGAGCAACTTTTTTTATGGGGGGGGGAGGGAGATTAGAATATAGAATTAGTTTTTTTCTTCGGCACCTCGGGGCCAAAAAAACTGGTTTTAATCTTATAATTGTACATTCTATATCCGCGGAAAGCCGTTTATAATACAATGAAAGAAATAACTATTATTGTCCATGTTTTACCTTTTACCTTTATTTTGGCAGAAAATAGTAGTAAATCATATTCAATTGGATATGGGGGGGGGGGGCAACTCTGTTTAACTTTACCCAAATAAAGGAAATCAGAGGGTTTATCAACAAGGATGACAACATCCATAAAAGCGAATCAGTAGTACAAACAAACAGTAACACTTGTAGATTGTCAGAACTGAATAATCAGAATAAAGTATAAACAGAATTATAAGTTAATATTATAAAGTTGTTCCACTTTCTTAATTAGATGTACAGACGGACGGACGTGAAACCAACCCCAATTATAGAAAAGCTTTGTTTTTAACAGCAGTAGATATAATTAACACCCCTTCCCATAAATCTTTACAATAGGAACTTGATGTTTAAATATGAGCAGTTTTAAAAGTTAAAAGAAACAAAATTTAACTTTCACTTTTAATTAAAAAGCTTTATTGTTCATTGGTTCAGCGGTTAGTGAGATCCTTAGTTAGAGCATGACCTGGACCTTTCTAGGGAATAGGTAGAAAGCAATCAATTACAAATCTGCAAAATTAATCTTTTTTTAAAAATAGAATCTGTTTGTTTTGTATTGATTCTCTGCTTGTAAAACTTATATAATAAGCTTTTTTTTAAAGCGAAGCTTTCTATGATTAGGATCGTTCCGTCCGTTCAGAACAAATAGCTATTTTTTGTTAGCTAAAATTTAAATTGGATAGGGAAATGGGCGGAGATATGTTATATATAGAATCTGTACTTATACTTTTGTCTTTCCAACCCCTTCAGTATTCTCATGCAATAATTTTTGTATGCCTTAAAACAGCTATTTTTTTAGAAAAATAAAAGATCATTTTGTATGTAATAAAATAGTAATAAAATGTTTAAAATAGTTGTACGGACATTCTGGTAACGATTATAGAGTTGTTACGCTTTCTAAATTTTAATTTTAATTTGAGCATTTATAAAAGTTATAAAAACAGAATGACAACATCCATGAAAGGGAAGCTCTGAAATAGTAGGACAAACAAACATTAACACCTGTAGAGTGTCAGAACTGAATAACATTATACATTGTTGTTCTAGGAATCTGTATTCCAAAAATCATATCATTCAGATAATTATAATGCATAAAAATTTGATGTTGAAAAACTTGAAAATCAACATGTTTGAAATGGACATACGGACATTCTGATAACGAAAAGAGCTAACTGTTACAGACGTACGGACCGACTCTTATAATAGAAAAGAAGTTGAGGTTTTGATTTGAGCAAGGGGTCGAACTTGAAACCTTACTTTTAATAAAGCAGAGCTTTTCTATGATTAGAGTCGGTATGTCCGTCAATTACGGTTAGGTATGTCCTTTAAACAGTATTCTGTATTTAACAATTTTACAAAAAAAAATGACGTATGATTTTGTCAAAAATAATACATTTATAAGTCCAAGCAAACGAATGAGAAAACGTGATTATAAAACATTGGGTACCAGTATAATTTACACTTTACAGTCCATTCAATCCCTACTTGCCTTCCGGGTTTTTAAAAATGGACAAACAATGAAATAATATGAAATATATACATGGATATACTGAGAAAGAAAATTTGTAGTTAATTTAGCTTGCTAACACAGAACTCGTTTTTTGTTCATTAGTTCATCTAGTAGAAGGGGAGTGGGTAGATTGGGGGGTGGGGGGTATGGTTATTTTAGCCAGCTATGAGTTTCACTTTATCAGAATACATGAAAATATGATGCAGCATCCAAGTAATAATATTTCCGTTGTAGTAGCGCCTCTAAAATGGAATGGACACACACACAAATAATCTATGATTCATACCCAGGAATCTGAGGGGATTAGAAAATGGACTTTGCATTGATGTACATCACCAAAAATTATAAATAAAAATCTATACAATATAAAACATTGGTTAAAAAGATTGGGCACTACAAGTTCGGACCCTACCAATCACAATTCAATTTTTTTAACCTACGAGTAAAAAAACTTATTAATAAAACTTTGAGTACTTGTGTCATTAATTATCAAATGTCCTTAACAGTGCAGTGGTCCTTTTTTGGGATAGTATCGACTTTAAAATGGATTTATAATTACTTAGACATTACATCAGATTTTCCTGTTCTATTAAAAAGTGAACTATTCGGCGGGCTAAAATTTATATCTCCCCCATTCCTCTTCTTTACCCCTTCCCTTCCATCCCGACCAACAAATGTGAGGGGATATTGCAACCTAAATTTTTCTCTTCTTGTAGTCGATATAAACCAATAAAATTGCATGTTGACAAGGATATTGATCAGAGATCTAAATTGATAAGACAATGGCCGATAAATTGATGTACATCGCTAATATTAATACACAAATTTACCCTTTTTTTTACTACTATAGTGGTTGAAACGTTGGACACCCAACTTAATGAACAAACCAATCAAAATTCAAAACTTAATAAAAGTCCCCAAATTTGTAAAGCCAACGAATATATGATTAGTGAGATGAACAGCCCATTGTCCCCTCCCTCCCTGGATATTGATAGAGCTATATTATAAAATACTTATGTTGCATGTTGCAATTGTTTACTCAGCTGGGCCCAGGAAGGGAACTTTGATGATAAACAAAAATACCCCTCATTAGATTACAATTTAAGTTTAAAATGTCTGGACACTTATCTTTATTGTGTTTTAAATTGTCACATAATCTTTAAGCAACGATCACAGAGTTGATAAATACATTTTATACCCAAAGTTTTTAAGCTAATATAATTTACAGTCCAATGTCAACCCCCTCCGTGACTCTGCTAGTTCAATAAGCTTAGTACTCAGATTTCATACATTTTCAAACCCCCCCCCCCCCCCATAAAATAGGGTTAAAATCATATCGATCCAAAGAAACAATAAGTTATAAAGACATCCTGTTACTTTTTTTTACAAGAAATACTGGTTAACTTCAAGCGTAGTTTGTAGTATATTTAGAATTGAAAACAAAACCATATGTTAAAAATAACCTCCCATTAAAAAAAATATTTACCCTCCCCCCCCCCCCCAAAAAAAAAAAAAATAAGCTTGGATGCCCCTGGTACATCCCCAGTAATGATAAACAAAATTACCCCATATGTAGATTAAGATTATTGGTTGAAAAGTGTGGACACTGATAGTCTTAAACCAACCAATGAAAATACAATAAAAGTACCCAAAGTTTTGCGCCAACCAATAAAATAAAGTAATTTTAAAACTTTGGGTACCAATTTAATTTACAGTCTAATACACCCTCCTCCCTGGGGACAGTAAAGAATTTCTGTTATGATCTTTATGTAAGAATGTTAAAAAATATTGAGAGGGTTTTACCTATTAGAAGCTAACCTGTAAAGTTCAGCTAGATCAAAACAGACGCACACATTCAACGGCAAAATTTGTGCTGTGTTGTTATTTTTTTTTTTTTTTGGGTCAGTAGCTTAAAAAATATCTGAACTAGTATCCTATTATATGTATGCTAGCAGCTACGCCCCTAGCATCTAGAGGCTCTTTATTCGAAGGGGCAAAAAAAGAACTAAAGAATAGCTTAAAACCATCGTAAACCTTAAATATGAAAATATAACAGCATAAAACCATCACAAAAATTATGTGAAGCTTACCTAGAATAGAGAACCCAATCTGTTTAGCAGTTATTGAAATCTAAAGCTTAAGACAAAAAACTCCAACTTCTTTATATAATAGGATGTTATTTTTTTCTAAATACTTATACTCTTCTTATATTTATTTAAGTCTCGTTGTAAGTAAAAGATCCCTCCCCTCCCCCTATTATGATGTATGATATATGATGAATGATCATCGGTCAACTTTTGCTAAAAGAGATGGGGGGGGGGGGGGGAGTTCAGTATAGGTCAAGTGAAAGTTAAATCCTAAAGGGTATTATTTTCTTCCATCTAAAGTTGTAAGTCAAATATAAATATGAAGGGGGGGGGGGGGCCCGGGGGGGTGAGGAATATTTTTAAGGTTTAATTATATCAACAAGGATCACAACATCCATAAAAGCGAAATGGTAGTACAATCAAACATTAACATAAGCATAAATGTATAAGTATAATCAAAATTATAAGTAAGTATTATATAGTTGCAACGCTTTCTAAATCTATACAATATCTATACATTAAATTAATGATGCACAGACCGACGCGTCAAGTCTCAAGAACCAACACAAATTATAGAAAAAACCTTGCTTAGCTTAGACATACATTTATTAAACTTTAACAGTATATAGTCCTCCCCCTCCCCTTTATGATAGGAAGTTGGTCATGAATATGATGTTTACAAATGAGCATTTTTTTTTTAAAGTTACAATACACAAATTGTCAAAATCCATAAAAGCGAAACAAATTTAAAATGCATGATAATTTTGATTATTTCATTTAATTTAAGCATTCTTATAATTGTACATTCTATATCCTAGAAAGCGGTTTATATTAATTGTAAGTATGACTGAGTCTCTGAGAATTTGAATGTTTATTATTTTTGGTTAGATTTATAATAAAATTTGATCAACATGATTTTTAATATTAAATGCGCTGTTAACTCTATATTTGTTTGTCTGACTTTATATTCACTGAGCTTTGCTTTTAAGGGTGTTATCATACTTGTTTAGTTACATTCAGAGCGGAAGCAAAGCTACTCCTTTTTAAACATTTTGATTTTTTGAAATTTTTTAGTTACAAAGCTACTCTGTAATATGTTATTTGACAAGGATGACAACATACACAAAAGCAAAGCTCTAAAACGAACATTAACACATTTAGAGTTGCAAATAACAACTTTGGAGACTTTTTTTCTTTAATTTTGATTGGTTGGTTTATTAAGCATGAAATGCTGCCAAAATGAAAATAAAAAAACAAGCGAAATTAGCAATAAGAACTAAGATTAACTATCTTGCTACGAGATTGCGTGATGATAGAAAAAAAATCTATTCACCAAACCTTTATTATTCCAAGTCATAAAATTCTAGTGAGGCCATAAACCTTCTTCGTATGATAATATTTTCCGGAATTTTTATGATTTTCTGACAATGTTTGACCGTAAAGATATGTGAACATATGTAGTATCTTACAAATACATCCCAAATCTAGCATAAGTTGACCCTTCTATCCGTATGAAAATGTTAACAAAGGTGTGAAGTCTCAATTTCCTGTCGTTTGAATATATAGGGAAATTTGTATATTGTTAGGGTTATTTTTAGTATTTTGAAAATATTGAAAACAGTAACATTTCTCTACGAAATCACCCATCGTTTAAGATTTTGAGTATGTTTTGAAAATACTATAAACTAAAACTATCATTGACTACAACTACAGCCATGACTACGGCCACGGCTACAGCCATGCCAACGGCTACACATTTAAAGATCCAGCTCAGTTTTCTACGAATGTGGAAATGTACAATCATATCCCCGGAAAGCTGTTTATAATACGAGGCCAGAAATAACTATTCTAGTATGGCTTTGGCCCCGTCGGGCTCACAAACTTGTTTAAATCTTATTATTTTCACATTAACATCCACGGAAAGCTGTCTAGAATACGATGCGATTATTGACCTATCTTTATTTTAGAGAGAACCGAGATACTGTGTTCTGTCAAATGAGAAGAATTATTGACCTCATACACTTTGTACTTAGGTAAGATCAAGAGATAGATCAATTGACAACAATTTATTCTTTATTCGTTTTTCATGAAAATTTAAGTGTACAGGGGTGCGAAATAAAGATAAAATTAAATCAGTCCTTTACAATACAGCAGTCAAGTTAATATCACTTTTCATATCTGATTGACAGCAAAAATAGAGTTAGGAAAAGCTTAAAATCAAAAAGTGATTTTAATAGTCTCTATGTTGCTTTCCCTAAAGGGCAAATCAAGCACTGAAATCTCCCCGCCTTTTCAGTTTTTTATTATTTTTTTCAAAATAAGGGGAGGGAGGGTAGTTTTTTCTCCTATTCTTAATCCCTACTAGGAACATCTAACCTATACTTAAACAAAAACCACTTCAAACTTTTCAATCAGTAGGAGTTTTATGCTTTACAAGGCACTTTTAGGGTAATTGTTAACTGTAACTGTTAACTGTTACTATTATTCAGAGATGGACTATATCCTGGACCAACAGAGGATTTGGATCTTATGAGTATGCCAGGCGATACCACATATCAAAATGGAACTATGTAAGTAAATATCTAGATATCTTATTATATATCTATTTTATATGTGTGTGCCGATGGATGCCACATATCAAAATGGAACTGTGTAAGTAGATATCTTTTTATCTATCTATCTTGCTAGCTATCTTATGAGTATGCCAGGTGATACCAGATATCAAAATGTAAATATGTTAGTAAATATCTCGATATCTTGTTATCTATCTATCTATCTTATGAGTATGCCAGGGATACCACATATCAAAATGTAAAGTAAAATGTAAGTAGATATCTAGTAGATGGACAAAGTGTTTCTAAAAATCAACCTTGTAATGTCATAAAAATGAGGAATTGTCCATCTCTTTTTACGGGTTTTCTTTCCCACTTCTTCTCTCATCTCCCTCATTTTTATGACGTTACATGGCTGATTTTTGAGACACTTTGTCCAGTTACAGATATCAGTTATCTAGATATATTTAACTGTCAGTCTTTTTAGTTGTTTTTATATACATATTTCTACTTATCCATCCATTAATCAACCAATCTATCAATTCATCTATTTATTAATACATTCGTCAATCCATCTATCAATTCCATTAATTAATCTATCAGTCTATTCATCTATTCAATCATTCCTCTGTCAATCTATCTATCCTTCTATCAATCTATCCATCCCTCCGCCAATCTATCTATTTATCCGTCAATCTATCCATTTCACCGCAAATCTATTTATTTTTTTTGCCAATCTATCCATTCCTCCGCTAATCTATCTATCCCTCCGTCAATCTATCTTACTTTCCGTTCATCTATTCATCCCCCCGTCATCTATCACACTATGAATGTATCTATTTAGGGAGGATGGCTCAAATGAACCTGAAACCAGCCTGCTAGGATCATTGAGACAGTTTGATCATTCTGTTGACCTTCTAAGAATGTCTGTTGTCAGGTAAACGTAACCGATTGCTATCCGCTGGATAAGAACCGTTCTCAGCCATGCTGAAAAATCATGTATAGCACCGTAATACAGACAAATTTCCACGAAAATTAAATAAAAATCATAGGATTAAAACCACGGTTTGCTAGCCCGGGACAAACTGGTTTTATAATTTTTCATTTTTATATCCACGGAAAGCTGTCTTTAATACGATACGATAAATAACTGTTTGTACCTTCAATCAGCGGTTTCCCTCAAGGTGCCAAGTTGAGCACAGAAACCCCCCTCCCAAATTTATATGATTTTAAAGTGAGGGTGGTGAGGTAGTTTTTCTTATGCAAAAAAAAACAAAAAATCATGATAAACAGACAAAGTGAATTATAAACGAAATATTCACTGTACTGGTCGTAAAAAAAGAAAGAAAGAAAAAGAAAGAAAGAAGGACAAAAGAATAGAAGATAGAAAAATGATCACGAAAACCTTATAAAAGTATTTACTTGTTACTTATCTATCTATCTATCTATGTATCAATTAGTGAGGAGAAAAACAACATGTTTTGGATTAACACACAAAAAAACACATTGACAATTATGGTGATAAACAACAGACCAGACTCAGATTTAATTACAACTGTAAGAGAAAGTAGAGAGAGAGAGAGAGAGAGAGAGAGAGAGAGAGAGAGAGAGAGAGGAGAGAGAGAGAGAGAGAGAGAGAGAGAGAGAGAGAGAGAGAGAGAGAGAGAGAGAGAGAGGGAGAGAGAGAGAGAGAGAGAGAGAGAGAGAGAGAGAGAGAGAGAGAGAGAAAGAGATAGAGAGAGAGAGAGAGAGAGAGAGGAGAGAGAGAGAGAGAGAGAGAGAGAGAGAGAGAGAGAGAGAGAGAGAGAGAGAGAGAGAGAGAGAGAGAGAGAGAGAGAGAGAGAGAGAGAGAGAGAGAGAGAGAGAGGAGAGAGAGAGAGAGAGAGAGAGAGAGAGAGAGAGAGAGAGAGAGAGAGAGAGAGAGAGGAGAGAGAGAGAGAGGAGAGAGAGAGAGAGAGAGAGAGAGAGAGAGAGAGAGAGAGAGAGAGAGAGAGGGGGGAGAGAGAGAAGAGAGAGAGAGAGAACAAACATTTAATGAATAAATAGAAAACTTTCGGAGAGAACAAAAATAGATGAAAAAAGAACTCCAAAACAAAGAACAAAACAAAGATAAAATATAACATGAATAAAAAGTCGGCATAGGGTCCCCACCACGTGGAAAGGGTTACATACAGACCCTGCTCACACTATTGTTTTTTTGTTTTTTAATTAGTGCTTTTTTTTCTGGCCATTCTGATATTTTTCAAGGAACCTTGTTTATTGGTGTGGTTGAGTACTGAACAAAAACAGCTTATGTCTCAAATTTAGTAAATAACCATGGAATTACGATATCACAGTGGTAAAATGCATTCAAATCTGGATATTCTTGAAAATAATAAGCTGGACATTTTAAATAATGTTGTCTTAGATTTTATAAATAACTACAGAATTACAGTTTCAAAGTGGGTTAATATTTAGTAATTTGGATATTCTAGAAAATAATAAGCTGGAAATTTAGATTAATGTTGTCTTAGATTTAGTAAATAACCACAGAATTACAGTTTCACAGTGGTTTAATATTAAGTAATCTGGATATTCTTGAAAATAATAAGCTGGATATTTAAAATAATGTTGTCTTAGATTTTGTAAATAACCACAGAATTACAGTTTCACAGTTGTTTAATATTTAGTAATTTGGATATTCTAGAAAATAATAAGCTGGACATTTAAAATAATGTTGTCTTATATCTAGTAAATAATCATGAAATTTTAGTGTTACTGTGGCTTAATATTTTATAATCTGGATATTTTAAATTATGATTTCTTCAAAAATAAGCATACAATTACTTTGTCACTGTTTTTCAAAATAATTAAATGGATTAATATTAAACTGAGCTGGATCTTTAAAAGCGTAGCCGTTGCCGTAGTCGTGGTCAGAGTTACAGCCACCAACCTAATAGCGATCTTTAAATCATATTAACCACGCGTTGCCGTGGCCACAAAAAAAAATGCGATCTTTAAATCATATTGGCAACGCGTGGTCGTAGTCGTAGCGTGGTTAACCACGCTAAAAGTGACTACAGTCCGTTAGTGTGGCTAAAGCGACTACGACTACAACTACAACTACAGCCATGACTACGGCCACGGCTACAGCCACGCCAACGGCTACACATTTAAAAATCCAGCTCAGGATTTATTTTATAATGTGTCTCAAATTTAGTAATAACCTCAGAAACCATTCTTCGTAAGCTTTAAATTTAAGAATTATAGTTCGCTAAAATGGATATTGTCATCCTTGTTCTATCATTTTAAAAGCTTTTCAGTTGACGTTTTTATCCAATAGTTGTGATCATGTCCAAATTGTTTTTGTCATTTTCTGATATTTTTTTCTTTCAGTCTTTTTTATTTTTCGATCTTGACTGAAAACTTTTTATTGGATTTTATTTACAATTTTATCTCACAATGTTTAATGAGAATAAAACATTTCTTTGATTAGTGCCTATAAAAAAAATTACGCCATGCAATACAAATGGCCAATGATAGGCAAATACACAGACTTAATTACCATTGGCATCCCAGTAAGACGTCATTTTTATAAAAAGCTTCTTTGTATGGGTCTTGTGGAAGGTGAAAGGTGGTTGTAACTCTTTCCATCAAACAGCCTAAATCCTGCCCAAGATTAATATTACTCATACCTGAAAATTGAAAAATAACTGATCAAGCCGTTTGTGAGATCTTATTTGACATTAATGCCAACAGACAAATGGCCAATGGTAGGTCAATACACAGACTAAATTACCAATGGCAGGCCAGCATGACGTCATTTTTTATAGGCACAATGTTAAGCTTCTTGTTGTTGTTGTTGTTAGCCATGAGGAGCTAGATTCTTCATACAATATATCAAGGAATTCCGCACATTTTTTAGGCTTCGTCCATAGATTGATGGTGGTTAACCTAGTAGGTTTCGTCGGGCAGTTAAAAACATGTACAGTGGTGTGGTCCTCGAGGTTACAATCTGTACATTTGGAGTTTGTTTGTTTGTTTAGCCCATTTCTACTCATCCATTATCGTCGTTGTCACGTGTGGCCAGGTTCAGAAATCTGGCAGCTTCCATTGGTCGGTTCCATAGATCATAGACAGTGAGGTCGGTCCTGTTATTTGGGCAATCAAACAGGTGTGTCGTTGTGTGTGAAGGGTTTAAACAAAGTGGGCATTTGTCCTGTATAGTTGGATTGATCCGGGCCTTGTAACTGTACAGGTAGTTGCTGTATCCAGAGCGCAGCTGGGCTAATGTGGCTCTGGTGCATCTGGGGAGCTCCTTTTCAGATGCATGGATGGGTGGGGGTATGCTGTTTAGGACTTTGTTAGGCAGCATTTCATTTATTGATTGTTGGACAGACTTAGTGTGAATTAATTTGAGCTTCCCTTTATACTCTTCCTCAGGGATATCAGGTCGGGACATCTGCCTGATTTCAGGTCCAAATCTGGAGGACAGAGTCTGCTTCATCTGACGGGGAGGGGGGGGAGCAGAGAGGTCGACTTTGTTAGGGTGGCTCGGTTTCTGTGTCGCCAGCAGAAATTGCTTACTAAGCATCTCACAATGTGCTTGGACCTTCATGACCTTTGTTTCAGAATGTAGATGGTCAATATCGGTCATTTTATGGCAGCCAGTGGCAGCTCTAAGAGCGGCATTTTGAGCTGTTTGAAGGCCTTGCCAGGATGTCTTGCTTAGTGAGGGTGTCCAGATATGGCAGCAGTAGTTAAGTTGGGATACACCGATAGCTTTATATGTATTAACTATCACTTCCTTTTCTTTGCCCCAGTCTGAGCCAGTCAGGGCTTTAAGGATGTTCGTCTTGGACTGGACTTTGGTTTTAAGGTCAGAGGCATGCTGCTTGAAAGAAAGTAGGTTATCAAATGTGATCACTAGAAACTTAGGTTTCTTGACTGTTGGTACCTGTTCTCCGTTAAACTGAACATCTAGATCTAAGTTACACTCATTTGAAGATGTTGTGAAAAGTGTGGCTGAAGATTTTGACGGGGAAATTTCAAGGTTCCTATTTTTAAACCAGATGTTCAGGGTTGCCAAGTATTGATTTATTTCCTCGACAATCGGTTCTATCTTGGGGCCAGAATTCAGGATGTTGGAATCGTCTGCATATGTTTCTAGTCTGATGTTTCCAGGGGGGGAGGGCATAGATGACATATATAAATTAAACAACATGGGGGAGAGAACTCCACCATGGGGTACCCCTTGTTTAACTTTCCTGTATGAAGAAGTTGAATTTCTAAATACAACGTAGGTTTGTCTGCCTCTCAGGTATGCACATAAAAACCGTTTTATGTAGTCATTTAGGTTCAGATGTTTAATGTCGTCTAGTAGGATGTTGTGGTCCACCGTGTCAAATGCACGTGACAGGTCAATGGCAACACTTACGGTTCTGTGGACAGGTTTTTTCCTGTTTAGGCCTCTGTTAATGTGGTCCAGAATACTCTGGAGGGCTGTACCAGTAGAGCGACCTTTGCGGAAACCATGCTGGTGATCTGCTAATTCTACTGCCTCAGTGACAGCAGGGAGAATGAGGGCTTCCAGGATTTTAATTGCTGGAGACAGTAAGGATACTGGCCGGTAGCTGGAGCCTTTGTCAGCAGGTTTACCTGGATTAAGCAAAGGGATGATCTTACCCGTCTTCCAGATGTTGGGAATGACGGATGTTTCCATGCATATGTTAAAGATGTTGGTTAGGTAATTGATGGCGTTTGGACCAATGTTCTTTAACATAATTGGGGACAGGCCATCAGGTCCTATGGCTCTGGAACTCTTGGACTTTTTGATGGCTTCTAACGTCTGGGCAGGTGTAAATGTAACCTTAGAGTCTTTAGGTTTACATTTTAGCTTTTGGAGGGTGCCTCTGAGAGCTTTGACCGGTTTCTTGTCTGAGGAGGGGGTGTATTGAGCATTAAATTTGTTTGCAATAGATTTAGCATCAGTTGTACATTTATCGTTAAAACAAATACCTTGGTTGTCAGGCTGGACTGGATTGTTATTTAAGCTCTTTATTGTCTTCCAAAGCTTCTTGGATCCTGCTTGACAGCTGTCGATGTGTTCCTTCCATTTCTGTTTCCGATGTTCACGGATTGTTTTTGTGATGTTGTTGTTGATTTCAGGAAGTCTTGGGTCATCAGGATTGTTTTTTCTGATGTTGTCTCTATCATCCATGAGTTTAGCAGTTTCGGTGGGGAGGGCGTTGAAGATTTTGGGGATCCTGCCTGCAGGTATGTACTTTTTGGCAGCATTTTGTAGGGAATGACGGAAAAAGACCTCAGCTTTGTGTACACTTTTGATTTTTCTTGATTTTTTAAATTTATCTTCAACATATTTTTGAAATTTTGGCCAGTTTGCTTTGGAAAAGTTGATAAAAGTGCCGTTTTTGGAATTAAATTTCTTGAGTTCTGCTTTTAAACTGATGATAATAGGTAAGTGGTCCGAGCTCATTTTGTTTGCTATTCTCCAGTTGGTATATGGTATCAGGTTGGCTGATACAATACTGATGTCAGGTGCTGTGGATGCTAGGTTGGTCACTCTGGTGGGCAGGTCATCATTTATTATGCCGCATGTTTGCCCAGTGATGATGTCGGCAAGAGAGTTGCCTCTGGTGTCATTAGTGGCCTCTGAATGCCAGAGTTGACTGTGAGCGTTGAAGTCACCTAAAACTAGGTAGGATTCACCTAGGCCGTCAAGGAGGTGGTTTAGTGGAGGCTCATAGGGGTGACCGTTCACATTAGCACAGCTGCTTTGTGGGGGAATATAAACATTTCTTATGTACAGAGTATTATTATTCACTCCAGGTATGCTGATGGTTATTGATTCCAGGAACGGGTCCTGTTCCAGGTGAATGGGTGTTGGTTCAACGGAGAATTTTACATCTTTGTGTACTAAAAATGCAAGTCCTCCACCTTTGTTTATACCTCTGTCTTTTCTTACCAGGGTGTGATTTGGTGTTTTGAAAGGTTTAGAGTCTTTCGTAAGCTTAGTTTCCTGAATAGCTGCGATGGGGATGTTGTCCTTTTCCATTTCGTGGAGAAGTTCATCAATTTTGCTGAGTATACCATTGATGTTGTATTGTAGGAAGTTCAGGTTTAAGCTTCGGTTGATAAATGGTTGATGAGTTGGGGGGTTGTTGGGGGGAGGGGGAGGGGGCGAGGGGGTAGATACACGGGGGGGTTGTGATCTTGAGGGGGGGTTGCCCGTTGGTGTTAGGTGTTTACAGCATGGTCCAAACCAGGTTTTAAATTTGCGTCGTTCTTTAGATGTTTTCAGTTGGGAACATTTAATGTGGATCCATTGTAAACAGTTGGTACATTGAACAGAAGTTGTAGATAGAATTTTTGAACAGATAGCACAGTGCCAGATTTTGGGGCCTGGATTTTGTTCAATGCCAGCTCTAAGCAGAAGAAGCCGAATAAGGCCAGCTGGAGTTGCCTTATTCTTTGTCAAACATGTTAAAAACTCGATTCAGCTGAGGGATATTCCTCTTTGTCATAGATGTTAAAAAACCGATGGAAGCATTTGTGACGTAGATGGTGATGGTGACGATGTAGGTAAGGTAGATGGGAGATTGTAAGCGTTTGCTCTTGGCTTCTTCTGCTGCTGCTGATGGTGGTGCTGCTGCTGTTGAAGGTAGATCCGCGGCGTAGACGCGGCAAACATAGGATCCCAATTCTCAGGTCAATTCTGGCTAAATATGATTGTAGGAGGAGACCATCACCGCGGGCAACATCTGCTACACCAAGCTCCAGAAGGAGCAGATGAATCATCACTATGTTAAGCTTCTTTGTCTTGGGTCTCGTTGAAGGTGAAAGGTGTGAAAGGTGGTTGTAACTCTTTCCATCAAATAGTCTAAATCCTGCCCCAGATTAATATTACTCATACCTGAAAATTGAAAAATAACTGATCCAGTCGTTTGTGATATCTTATTTGACATTAATGCCAAAAGACAAATGGCCAATGGTAGGTCAATACACAGACTAAATTACCAATGGCAGGCCAGTATGACGTCATTTTTTATAGGCACAATAACTTTTTCCATCGAATAGTCTAAATCCTGCCCAAGATTAATATTACTCATACCTGAAAATTGAAAAATAACTGGCCAAGTCGTCTATCAACAAATTTGTCTCTTCAACTATTCTATTTATCTATTAATCTATATATCTGTTTAGTCCAAGTTATTGCGATCAAATTGGATGTTTACTGGAATCAATAGTTGAAAATACACAGGTAAACAATTTTAAATTTAAGTAAACACAATTTAAAATTACAATAACTCTTTTCTACAATTAGAATTGTCAATTTAAACTCTATTTTACACTTTAAATAAACACTAAACGGGTTCGATGATGGTTAAAAGCATTTTTGGCCTAGGTAATTCGTTTTACTTTTAAATCTCACCTTTTTATAAAACTACTAGCGGCTACGCCCCTAGAGGCCTCTAGGGGCACTTGAAGAGGAGAGAGTCGAATTTGATAATTCAATTTCTTATTTTAGATTTTAAAAGAAAAAGTTTTAAAAATTTTACGTTTGACGTTTATTTTTCGCAGAACTTTCTTTCTAAAATTGGGAAATTTAAAAAAAATTTAATTTCTCTAGGGAGGGTGGTGGTACCCTCCCCCAAAATAGTTATAAACCTTCCCGGGACATATGAGAATCTACCCTGTTAAGGAGAACCCGATCGGTTCAGCGGTTAGCGAGATCCTTCGGTACAAACATACCAACACACAACACACAGACAAACACCCTGTTACTTTATTATAACGATAAATTCAAGTTATTATCATTTTGGGCCAATTAGTTTATGTAAGACTAGCGGCTATCCCCGCCCAGAGGGACAAGCGGGGGGTTAGATTTTAGTTTTGAAAAGAAATAGTACAAAAAAACTTTTGGTGAGGTATTTTTTTACAAGGGGTTATTTCTCTTGAGATGAAGAAGATACCCTTCCTAAAAATGGATATTCTCTTGATATAGAAGAAGCTCCATTGTAAAGGAGAACCTTATATTCAGCGATTGGCGAGATCCTTCGCTACAGACAGACATCTTATTCCTTTTATAAAAGAATAAATTCAAAATGTGAAAATAGTGTTGAATTCAGCTTTTGAAAACTAAAAAAGATTTTGTGGGTCAACAAAGATTGTTTATTATTTATTGGGATAAGATTAATTTATCTTCCATTTATTTATCCCTTTCTTACCTGGCATTATCCAATAACTGCCATGCCAAGTATTTTGAAGTATCCTTTTGTGGGACTAATCAAGCTGATCAAATTAGACAATAATGTGACAGACATGTCAGATAGAAGGATAGGTATATCCTTTTTAAAAAGTAACTGGATGTCCATCTGTACCGAAAGATTTCGCTAACCACTAAGCCGATATGAGTGTCCTTAACTTAAAATATTGTTTAAGTATGCAGAATTAATCAGTGTAAAGTTTAGTTCCTCTTTCATTGCACGGTCCTTTTCTTCCTGGCGTTTTCCTCACAAAAGTCTCTTGTTGAGCACTGAACCCCCTCCCACTCCACTTATATCAAAAAAAATGAAAAATATGAAATAAGAGAATGGGTTTTGGTTTGTTTGTTTATTTAGTTCATAATGTAGCCCTTCAGGGTTAGGCCACCGCAGATAAAGGCCACACAGGGTCATGACACTCCGCAGGGGTTAGGTATTGGGAAAAAACAATAACATCCCATCATTTTTTTCAATATTAATATAAAAAATTAGAGGGGGGTTAAGTGCTCGACATAAACTTCGTGGGAGAGCACAAAAAATCTAACATAACAATAGATGTTTGGTCAAGAAGCTTCTTCACACCATATCATCCGCAAAACAAGTTCAACTGTTGTACTTAAAACAGATGTAAAAAAAACACATTCTATATCAAAAAAGAATCAATAAACAATTAGAATTTGTAGCTGTGCGTTTTTTAGACATAATGTTCCTTGTTTTATCACTTTTAATGGTTCGAAATTTTGACAACGGTTAATTTCTAATTAAACTCAGTTTGACTTTACCAAAACGTTTGCTGCCTTATGATGCGTTCTACAAATTTAAGAAACAATTTGTAAAGCTTTCTCTTTATTTGTATGTCCCAAATGACCTCTAATATTATGACCTCGAAAAATTTTGTATGGCATATTATTGCTAATTTGGCATGTTATTGCTAATTTGGCATATTATTGCTAATTTTCATCGAATTTATCGATTTATCATATCCGGTCACTATTGCAAAATTTGGATGTCTATGAGAAAAGTTGTATGATCAGGATGTATTTATGTGTATAAAAAATTGTGTGAGCTGTCTATTTTTCAACAGCTTCTCAATTTTCAAAAATAATTTCTGAACGTTCTATTGGTTGGTATGTCTGTAGACGAAAAGACAGAAATAAAAAAAGGCATATAACTGTTTTATACAACACAATAATTCTAAATAGTAGGTATATGTATTGCTGCGATAATTGTTTCCAATAAATTTTACGACGATTTTTTCCTTCTTGAGAAAAAAATTTTACAAATGGTTTTGAAATAATCTTTTTTGTAGCTAAATTGATAACCTGAATCTTGATGAAAACTTTCAAAGAAACAATTTAGTATAAAATATTTTTGAGATATCTGTTTATTAAATTAAATTTTATTGCTTTTCAACAAAATTGTAATTTTTTAAACTTTTTGTTTCAAGGTTTATGGATGTTTCCCCTAAAGAACCTAGTCGAACAGTAAAAAATTCTATTGAAGAAATTTAAATAAAGATTGGGAAACAAAATTCGGTTTGATTACTCTAGGTAAGGTGAGGTTAACAGGGGTAACTGCGGAGGCTAGTATAAAAATACATGAATAAATGTCCATTTTTCAACAAAACTATAACTTCATTAAATATAAAGTCTAATGTTTTTCTAATGAGTTCTCATTTAAAAATGAAGAATGTTCAGAGTATTGAAAAATGGTTGTTTTTACAAAATTGTCTTTAAAAAATGTTTTATGTTTATATTAGGGATGTAAAAACGTGCAGAAAAGTAAAAGGGTGCCTTTTCCTCATTTCAGCCCCCTAAGATTAAGACTCCTATGACAAAACTCTGAGCACGCCTCAGTTTGAAATATTTTTTTATTAAAAATAGTAAATTCTTTTTAAAAATAATAAATACCAAAAAATAAGATGTATTTATGAAAGCTTTTTAAGTTTTAATTGCATAGTTCAGGCTTTTATTTTAGTTAGTTTGTATACAGCCAAAAATAAATATTGGAAAATCCCTTCTAAATCTCTCTTTTTCTCCCTACTCTTTTTCCTTTTACGACTTTACCAATATATCGAAATTAAGCTAAGCTAAACTGCTAGAAGGATAAATACTCTTGCAAAATGCTTATTTTAAATTTAAATTCTAAGAAATCATTACGAACAAACAAATATATATACATACTTTTAATTTTCAAAATAATTTTGCTATTTTTAAAAAGGTTATTTTTGTTTTTAGAAAACACTTTAAGTCCTATAGAGCAGAAAAGTGATCCCTTTTAAATTTATAATTTCAAAAGCATAGCTACAATTATATATGTCTGTCAGAAATAAACTGTATGTTACAATGAATTATATCTATGTATTTATCTATCCTGTAATATAAGTAGTAGGGTTTTTTTCTAATGCTTAATATTTCAATAACTTCTAAACCGATTGAGTACTCCTTTTCTATGAAGCTTTACATAGGTCCCGATATGGTTTTGAGCTATTTTATTTTTAAGTTTCAGCCATCAAATGGTTTTAGTCTATTTATACGCCTCGTTCTTACCCCACTGAATTCATAGTCCCTAGATACTAGGGGCGCAGCCGATAGTTTCTTTATGAAAATAACAGGATGTCTCTTTGTAGAGAAGGGTCTCGCATAGCGCTGAACCGACATGCTTCTCCTTTACAGCGAGCTTCTGTAGTGTTAGAGAGAAAAAATTGTGAAATCCACAATAGAAAAAATACTAATCCCAAAATAATTTAGTTTTGACTTTTTCTTACTTTTTCTTAATATACGATTGAACGTGGAGGGTTGAAGTCACCCTCCCCCCTTACTACAAGGGCGTAATTGTACTTGTGTTAACAACGAATAAGGGTTGGGGCTTAGAATTTACGTAATTAAAGTAGTTAAATATTAATTAATTATATTTTGTTCTTTTTAGGATTTTACTGATTCAGCTTATACAACCCATGATCATAGACAAAGTATTATTATTCTGAGGTAATCAATTTTACTGATTCAGCTTATACAACCCACGATCATAGACAAAGTATTATTATTCTAAGGTAATAATATTTCAAGTACTTGTTCTCAGCCATACTGAAATAGCATGTATAGCAGCGCATTACAGACCATGTTCCAGAAGTAAGATTATTACCAGTTTTGTTAGTCCATGACTTAGAACTCTTGTCGGGTCAAACAAAACTGGTTTCAATCATTTTTCATTTTGAATTCCCTGGAAAGCTGTCTATAATACGATGAGATAAATCACTATTTATCCATCTATCTATATTTCAATCTAAATGTATGTCTGTCTATCTATCTATATATTTATCTGTCTATATAACCAGCTTTTCTAAGTAATTTTCTCGACTGTTGTTATAGTTTTCAAATAGTTTTTAAAAGTTTTTATCAATAGTTTTTCTCTTATTGGTAGAATTTTTTTATCTTAAATGGACCACCATACCCTCTACCCCCTTTATAAGTAACTTCAAGTATAACTAATAAAGAACAGTATTGCTATGTATATGAGATCATAGAAAACAGGATTTTCAATATTCTCATATAGAATTATGAACATAGTTATAATGGCTCTTTTTTCAGGCAACGATGTAAATTCCAACTTGATAACCTTCTACGTCTTCCAGGTGAGGTTAGGTTAGTTACAGGGTTGTTAGTTAGCCCCTCGGGGTTATTTTGTATCCATTTTTAAACTTTTAGATATTGTACTTTTTTTAGGATTAGATTTTATCCTTATTTAAATGTAATAGGGTGTCAGTCTGTCTGTACTGTGTTTCTGTTTGTAGACTAGATCTTACAAACTGCTAGACCAACATGATTATCCTTTACAGTGAAGCTTTTTATGGGTCTAGGGAAGGCGTATAACTATTTTTGTGGATGATACCTGTTCAATCCTAAAACAAATCACCGCTGGAAAAAAAATACCTACCCTTCCCCCGCCCCCCCCCAAAAAAAAATCATTCTACTTCTTGATTTCAATACTAAAATAGAAAGTGGAGGGTCGACTTATATACTACCCCTTCCCTTAATTGCGCCTTAATGCCTTTAGGGGCGTAGCCGCTAGTTATATATAGATATATTATACTATTTTTGTGTAAGACTAAAAAGAAATATCTTTTTCAATTCTTACATACATATTTAGGGATAAATGAACATTTAACATGAAATATTACCGCCGTTACAATTTGTATGTTCTTCCGTCTGACTAAAACAGCTTGCTAAAATAAAATCACCTTCCTAGTTTGTTTATTGACGAAATTAAAAGTTACATCCATATATACATAATTTAATTTTGACTTAATCAAATGTCATATAGATTAATTTATTGACAACATATAGAGCGTTTTTGTTATCCTGTTATATAAAGTAGTCAGCATTTTTTTGTCTGTATCGAAGGATCTCGCTAACAGCTGAACCGATATGTTTCTCCAATACAGTGAAGCATCTTATAGGTCCAGGGCAAGGTTAACTATTTTTGAGAAGGGTATCATACCCACCCAATAAAAATGCTACCTCCAAAAACTAATTTTTTTTACTTTTTATTGTTTATTAGCCCACATTGAAAATTGAGGAAGAGGGCCAATTTTTCATCCTCCCACTTGGCCCTAGAAGCTGCTGGTGTTTAAAAAACTAATCTAATCTAATAGCTACAATGATACATTCACAGATACTAAGTATGTTGACTTGATAAACAACCGTAGCTACTCTGCATATGCTACATTTTAAGCTTACAAACCTATTCCTAAATGTTAGATCATATATTCAAGTAATATAAAGGAGGTAATTTTCAAAATCATTCAGCCGAAAAATATCCTTTTTTTCTTTCTTACTACAATAGTTCAGTTTTATAACATGTGGATAGATAGATAGATAGATAGATAGATAGATAGATAGATAGATAGATAGATAGATAGATAGATAGATAGATAGATAGATAGATAGATAGATAGATAGATAGATAGATAGATAGATAGATAGATATAGATAGATAGATAGATAGATAGATAGATAGATAGATAGATAGATAGATAGATAGATAGATAGATAGATAGATAGATAGATAGATAGATAGATAGGTAGGTAGATAGATAGATAGATAGATAGATAGATAGATAGATAGATAGATAGATAGATAGATAGATAGATAGATAGATAGATAGATAGATATGATGTAATAGTCTATAAACATAGCATAAGATATATTATCAGATATATATAATGATTTAAAAGTTTAGATTAGGTTTTGTTGGGGCAGATTGAAAGGGGCCAGTCAATGGATGTTTTATCAAAAAGGAAGAATAGTTATTTCTCGCATCGTATTATAAACAGCTTTCCGCGGATATAGAAAGTACAATTATGAGATTAAAACTAGTTTTTTTAGCCCCGAGGTGTCGAAGGCACCGGCTAAAAAACTGGTTTTAATCTTATTATTGTACACTTTTATATTCGTAGAAAGCTGGATATAATACGATGCTAGACATAGTTTTTTCGTATGGATGGGAACCGGTTCCTTTACACCGGATTCGAATGAATACGAGAAAATAATTTCCACCTTGTTAAGCGGCTTCAATTTCAGCCGCAAGGGGTAAGGTAAGCACAGAAAAACAGCCTAAAACCATATCAAAACTATAATGTGAGAAATAAAATAGATTTTAAACCACCACCGGACCTATTTAAAGCTTTCCTACTGACAAAATCTTAAGCCACAGACAAAACAACCTTTCTACTTTATATTATAGGATTGGTATTGAACATACGGCGAGTCAATAAAATTTCACCCATGATATACATGATAATTTAGGCAGTTTTTTTGACATAAACAATACATATATATAAAATGAGTAATAATGAGAAAACACCGCCTCATTAATACTCGCTATAATATATAAATACTTATCAGTTATTCACCAATTTTCATATAATACTAAAACGTATAGTAGCGTAACTGGTAAATTGTTAGATTTTTGTCTAGAAAGTGGCGGGTTCGAATTTTATACTAGAAAAGTTGAAAATGTTACCAACTGCTGTCGTGTTGGACGCGTGACACTAATAATAGAGAAGAGGAGTGCCTTGGTCTATAAACAGGCACAAGTTATTATCATCCAAAGTTAGAACTACCTACCAAAGGGTGTTACAAAAAATATAATTTGAAGTACCCATAAACAATATTTATTTTTATTAACACTCTTCTAATAATGACTTAATCTTGACTGTATTGTTATGTTAATAGTATATATCTCTATTCTATCATATTCAGTAATGATTATTCAGTAATAAGTTATTTATTCAGAGGGTATTTTAACTTTCCATAAACTTTCAAACTTAGGCAGAAATTTAGGGAAAGGACAATGGAAACAAAATGATTATTTTTATTGTCTAAAAACTTTCCCTCAACCACCAAAAATAAAAAAATAAAGGAGGGTAAAATTTGGGTGGGGGGTGGTAAAATTTAATAAAATTTTGGGTTGTTGCTAATCACCCCTGTACCTCAACTCCCCCCTTCCTTACGTCCATGACCTTTTTATAGAGATTTTTCAACAAAAATAGAAAATCCACAAAAGCTAAGCTTAAAACAAAACATGTTTAAATGAATAAAGATAATGAGAGAATAATAATTTGTAGTTCGATGTTCATGTTTTTAAAATAATATTTACCAATTTAGATCTTGATCGACCTAGGAATTGCCATTTTATATATAAGATATATTTTTTAAAAACCTAACAAGTAATAATTTAGAATTATGATATTTTAATTTGAAATATAAAAAGAAATAATATTAAACTGAAATGAGTAACAATTGTATATTTCATACATCTGTATTACGCAAAAAAGTATTAGAGATACACAGGCCAATAAAGAAGTCAATAGTTAAAGAAGATATTCTCATTACATTTGCCTTTAATTTTTTCATCTAAGAAATACATTTTTACCGTTATATTTTTAAAAACATTGTTCCATAATCCCATCATTGACTTTTTTTTCATTGGCGGAAAAGTTTAGTGATCAGTCAAAAAATAACTTGGTTTAATGTCTAATATGCAGACAGTTAGAATAATATTGAAAATGCATCCCAGTTTTATTACATCAGACTGTGCCAGTCAGGGATCTTAGGGGATAAGACAATTGATGATAAATTGATATATATATATCCTTAATGATGTTTAACAAAATTATCCCCCCTGTTAATTATTGATTGAAAAGTTTGGACACACATAGTTTGAAACCAAAGAGCATCCAAAGGTGGAAAATTCTTGGCCCCGTAATTAGGCATAACTCATTGCTATGCACTGAAGAATAAGGACTTCCACACAAAGATTGTGGAATCAAAGGGTCTGTTTTCTGTGAGAAAGTGGTATATTTTAATAAGAAATTTTCAATGAAATCTTTGTCGGCTATGGTTTAGAAATATTTTTCCTGATCCATGAACGCACAGTTAGGCTATTAGAAAGAAAACATATAAGATTAAAAATTATATCATTTTTATGATTTTTATTTTAATATTCGTGGAAAATTATTTGTAATTTGATGCTATATATGATTTTTCAGTCTGGCAGAGAACCAGTTTTAATCCAGTGCAAATTTATTGTTTTCCTGATCCATGTATGCATAGTTAGGCTGGCAGGATGGATCCAATTTTGTACCTGGAATATTATTTCTTTCCATTCCTTTCCTTTTTTCAAATATACCAGGAATGAAGAGATAACGATAATGATTGAACCTGCAACTTTGTACAAATCAATCATTATTGAACCTGCAACTTTGTACAAATCAACCATGATTGAAATTTCAACTTTGTACAAATCAATCAAGATTGAACCTGCAACTTTGTACAAATCAACCACGACTGAATCTTCAACTTTGTACAAATCAATCATGATTGAACCTGCATCTTTATACAAATCAATCATGATTGAACCTGCAACTTTGTACAAATCAATCATGATTGAACCTGCAACATTGTACAAATCAATCATGATTGAACCTGCAACTTTGTACAAATCAATCATGATTGAACCTGCAACTTTGTACAAATCAATCATGATTGAACCTGCAACTTTGTACAAATCAATCATGATTGAACCTGCAACTTTGTACAAATCAATCATGATTGAACCTGCAACTTTGTACAAATCAATCATGATTGAACCTGCAACTTTGTACAAATCAATCATGATTGAACCTGCAACTTTGTACAAATCAATCATGATTGAACCCTTCTTTAAAACAGTGGAAGAAGTATCATTTACAGTCAAGTGTCCCATTCTCTCACATTCTCTCTATCTTTCTATCTCTCTCTATCTATCTGTATGGCTCGCTTTCTATATACTCTTTAATCAATATACTTAAAGAAGAAGTATTTTACTGGCTATAGCCCTTGTACTTTTTATATTTTCGTGCGTACATTATCGGTCTACAAGATTTCTGTAATTTCTGTATTCACCTTGGCACCTTATGTTCGACATTAGATTTTATAGTTATGTGTATAATGTATGTGTGTCAGTTGTAAGGGCATAGACACTCAAATCTGGTGGGTAACTTTTGATTTAGATAGACAGATAGGTAACTAGATTAAAGATAGCTAGCTAGATAGATAGACAGATATATGGATGGCCAGTTAGATAGTTAGATAGATATATAGATAAATATACAGATAGACAGATAGCTAGACAGATATATATACAGATAGATAGATAGATAGATAGATAGACAGATAGATAGATAGATAGATAGACAGATAGACAGATAGATAGATAGACAGATAGATAGATAGATAGATAGATAGACAGATAGACAGATAGACAGATAGATAGATAGATAGATAGACAGATAGATAGATAGACAGATAGATAGATAGACAGACAGATAGATAGACAGATAGATAGACAGATAGATAGACAGATATATAGACAGATGGATAGACAGATAGATAGACAGATGGATAGACAGATAGATAGACAGATAGATAGACAGATAGATAGACAGATAGATAGACAGATAGATAGACAGATAGATAGACAGATAGATAGACAGATAGATAGACAGATAGATAGACAGATAGATAGATAGTCAGATAGATAGATAGACAGATAGATAGATAGACAGATAGATAGATATATAGAAATATATTGTTAGATAGATAAATAAACAGATAGAAATAAGATAGATAGATAAATGAAAAGATAGAAATTAGATAGATAATAATGTGTAGATAGAAGGCCAGATGTACAGACAGACATACTTACAGAAAAACAGACACAAAGAAACAGAGTCAAAAAGACAGATAAATAGATAGATAGACAGAAAGACAGAAACTTAGATAAATAAAGTGAATTCAAAAGAAAAATCCTCCTTTATTGCGCTAATAAAGAGAAAGATAATGTGTATTTAAATAAAGTGAAACGCTTTTGTATGACTTTAAATCTCGAGTTTTAAAGAAATCCTTTCTTAGAATTTTAATGAACTTAATACAACCTAACTTAACAGAATATTTAAAGTAAAACACAAACACAAGAAAAGCCATGTGACGTCATAAAAAAGAGGGAGATGAGAGGTGAAGTGGGAAAGAAAACCTATAATAGGGATGGATAATCACTCATTTTTTATTTTTGAGCCACTTTGTCACGTTACGTTCCAAACTAGTATTGTCCAAACTCTTCAAATAAAACTTTAACCTAAAAAGGGGTAATTTTGTTTATCACTTATGATGTATGAAATCGTTCGTCTTATCCATTAAAATCCCTGCAAATATGGATTTTATGAAATCCATTAGAAATGGAAACAAAGAAAAATTAGTTGAAGGTCTACTATGGTGGGTTTTCACCTCCGCACATTTTAAAATCACATGAAATGCATCACAAAAAATAATTTGCTGATTTAGTTCAAATTTATTTAGCAATATCTATTTACAAAAGTGATTAATTTGGCATTTTTTCTACCCAAAACATCACCCCCACCCCCCTTTCCCTTCAAGTGATTTTAATTTATTTCAAATTAAGGAAGGGAGGGGGCATTACGCTTAAGCTTTTTTTTCATCAGGGGCTTTTAACTATAAATAAAATTTGTTTACCCCTCCCCCCATTGTCCTTTCATAAATCTACCCTACAATCACGATGTACATATGTAGAGTTAAAAAATCTAAATTTGAAGTTGATAACTTTATTATAATGCTTCGCACTCTCTATCTCTCATTCTAGATAGAAAAGTTTCATCTACTTCAGGATTTATTAAAAACAGTAAAGAAATAACAAATAAACAATGGATCATAAACGAATTCTACCCCCAAACTTTATCAACTAGTTTTTTGTCTTTGTTAACTTAAAATGTTCGGTATGGGTGAGGGGGGGGGGGATAACAAACACCCAAACTAGGTCTCCAACAACTTTTCTTACAACAATTACAATTACCAACAATTACAAACCTAATACCACATAACAGTTATTTATCGCATCGTATTACAGACAGTTTGTTTTAGCCCCGAGGGGCTAAAGGCCCGGGATGATTTCTATTTTAATATTCGAGGAACTTATATGTAATGCAGTGCATTACATGATTTTTCAGTTTGGCTGAGAATTGGTTTATATCCAGCGGATTTTAATCGGTTTAAAAGCCTTACTGAAAAATAGTTTTTCATAATTAAGTAGACTCTCAATATTTATACAATTGTAATAATATCCCTGTAAAAAGATATCATCAAAAATTGTCATATTATTTTCGCTGAGATGGGTTTTCTTAAAAGAATGCCGCCTTTTTTCGATTTGCCAAACAAATTATACAACTATTTATTTAATTATTTCGCTTTTGTTGATACGGCCTTCATAGAAGAAAAACAAATTATCTTCAATCCATTTTTGCTGCATATTAATTAATGCATCTTTTTAGAGCTGTATTAGACATTTTAAAATTTTGAATTCTTAAGTTGTATACTCTGTTGAAATCCTACAGATTAATTTTCGTCTTTGTTCAATCAATCAATCAATGTCTAAAAAATGTCAAAAAACGCGGCATTCTTTTTATGAAAACCCATCTCTGTACTAACTATGGTCACATTGTTCTTGTTAACCACTTTGCATAAACACTTTATCTCTATTCGCAAACTTTATTCAGGTTTCAAACCAAAACAGATTTTAAAAGGTGTCCATTCGATGTAGTCGTAATTGTACATTAGCATGGTAGTTATCTACATAAAACCTACGATGCCTAGGGAGGAAGGGGATATTGGACTGTTTATTACACCAGTCTCTAAAGTTTTATAAAAATGTTTTCTTATTCCGTTGACTTAACAACTATAATTGATTTTTGATTAATTGATTCGTTAAGTTAAGTGCAGTGTCCAAACGTTACAACCAATAATTGTAATCTACAAAAAGGGTCATTTTTTGTATCATCATTGGGGATGTACATTAATTTTTCGGTAATTGTCTTATCCCTGGAAGTAAAGACAGGATTAAAGTATGGTTTAGCGGTTCGCTTTGGTTCACTTGATTTTTTTGGTTCTTGACAAAAATAGTTCTGTTTTCGTGAGCCTCCTTTGGGTTTTTAGTCCAATCGAAAAAAAAAGGCCATTACATTAGGCAAGTAAATGATTAAATCACCTTTTTACCTTTTTTCCGCACCGTATAAAGTTAAAATTGATTTAAAAGGCTAAAAAGGTTAAAATCTAACAAATTTTTATAAGACTATTGTACAAAATCTTCAAAGCTTACTTAAACCTATGAAACCTAATTTTTATTAGAAAAATATTTTCATATGGTTTAAAGTTTTTTTTTATTAGTTTATTCTTTATTTATAACTTATTATGCTGTCAATATACTGTCTATTTCTATTTAGGAACATATTAATTAGCGTGTGTATAATGCAGGGAGGGAGGGGACATTGGACTTTAAATTATACTGGTACACAAAATTTTATTCATTCTCTCATTCGTTGGCCTTAAAATCTTTTTAATAGGGATGTAAGACTGTCCAAACTTTTCAAAAGGATGATTTTGTTTTTCATGATTGGAGATGTATTATCGTCCATCGTCTTATCCCTAGTATTTTAAGAGCAACCCTTTCAGAAACAAAAAAGTTTTGAGTTCTCATATCTTTCAAATTTCATTTTTAGTGCAAATCTATTATATAATTCAACATGTCTATCAGTCTGTAACGCTCTGTATCTTTAAATCAATAAATTTGTTGGGTTTTGTTTTCAACACAAAAGTTATGCCAGAAATTATTGACATTGTTAAATAATGTAAAATAGTTCTTGTAGGTATTATCAGTCATTCAAAGTCGGATATTTTTATTAGCTTTTAATATTATGCTATTTTTAAAATCCATTATAAAAGATTTTTAGTTAATAAATCAATCAAATAATGTTCAACATAAACTAATCATAGGAAATTGATCATACTAAAAAAGTCAATTCAAATTTATAAACACATAAATGATATTTAGTTTTAAACCTAACAATGGGTATTTATTGCTAACTCTTTAATTTATAAGTTTGAACCATCTAGAATTTAGGAAAGGAGGGGAAATAAGAATTTGGTATTCGAAGTTTAAAAAAATGTCCCCTTATTCATTGGCTTTGGGTACTTTTATTAAATCTTGATAGGTTGAATTAAAAATGCGTTGTACATTGATTTATTATTACTGAATTGTTAAAGGAAAAAGCTGTACAAATCTTTAAATTAATTCTATGCAACCAAATTCTATCTTGAATGTAAAAGTTGAGAGAAAATTCAATAAAAGGATTTCCATAAGTGAATGGGTGTCCAAAATTCTGGAGAATTTTAAAATTAGCAGCTATTAGCTCTTAAACTTTATATTCCTTATATACCTTACATAGTTATAAGCTAAAATTAAAGGTTGCTTTACCTCAAAGTGCATATACAATGTAGAGCTCTAGCCTCTCTCCTTTTTGGTAATAATTAAATATAGGGGGGGGGCCGGGGAGTCCTATGCCTAACCCCTACGATGGGCACTGACCCTGTGGGGATACCCAGCACCTAATAAACCATAACCTAACATAATCTATTTTTCTGAAGAATTATTTAGCTAAGATTTTTTAAAAATACAAACTATACATTAAAATAGCTGAAATAGTCCTTGGTAGGACTTTTTAAAGTTCAGATAGGGTTAGTTGAGGTTTAGAAATTAAGGCCTAGAAAACAAACTTTCAAAATATTTATGATTTTTTTTTACCAGCAGTAGCTTTGAAATTGCACCTTTTAGTGGGATAAGGTCACTATAAGAGTGTGAGGGAGAGAGAGAGAGTGATAAATATTGTTTGAAATATTATTCTCCTGTGGGAGTTGGCTTGTGACGAAGTTTTGAAAATAACCTATAAGTAATTATATTATAGTAGATTGATAGATTTATCAAAAATATTAATAATTCAATAATATTTTTTGGAATAATATTTTTTATATCGATATTTAGATTTAAGGATATATTACTATTTTAAAATTATTGGATTGATAGATTGTCGAGAGATTTTAAAAAGAATCATTGGTAGTTTATAGTTCATCAATAGTTTCATTGACAGTTTCATTATATTTAATAATAGCTTGACCAACAGGTTCATCACAAGATTCAGCATTTGCTTGACCAATAAATAGATTAATTTAGACATAGATTTATTGATAGTTTCAACGCAACATGTATTTTTATTCTTTGCTAGATTAATACATAGAATTAAAATGCTCTAACCCTAGCTCTTAAAAGTCTACAGGACCTTATTGAAAAAATGAGAATGAAATATTGAAAATTCCTTTCCCTACTCTTGCAATTTTTAAATTAATAATTCTTCAAGAAAAAAAAATTTTATTTGCTGAGATTGAAGAATTTTTTTGATTTTTCATCAAATTTTTTCAAAATTACTTTTTGTCTTTATTTCTTTTGCATGTAACAAAACTAAATTTTAATTATTTTAGTATAAGATTCAACAATTTAAGTAAAATGACTAGCTATCATACCATTTTGTGTATATTGCATATAGGTTTTATCTTTTCCACCAATTAAAAACAAAAATATGCTTTCTATCCTTTGTACAAGGGCCTCCGAAACAATGGTTCCAAAGAATTTTTTGTCTGTGTTTCACACTTCTTTAAAATGATCCTATTCCTTTATGCTATCTTGATCATTTTTATTCAGATTTTCAATTATTTCGGCTTTAATTTAAGTTTAAATAGTTAATAGACGTTCTATGGCATTTACATGTCTGTACACGAAAACTGAGGCCTTTTTTGAAAAAAGACCTCAGTTTTCGTCTAAAAATAATCTTGTTTATTTTTTTCTGTTTTAGGTGTGAGTTCCCATCATATATCAGAAAATGAGCCGAGGTAACAATTTTAACATTTTACATTAGTACAGGGACTGTAAATTACACTTGTACCCAAAGTTTTGTTACTTGTTGGCATAAAAACTTTTATTACTTTTCAAGTAATTATTTTTATTTTGCGGAGGGGGGGAGGTTAAAAATCTAATCTAATTTTTTTTTAGGGGGGGGAGAAACACCCCTTTATCCCTTTTATTGGACGTCCTTAGGGTAAAGGTTTCAGTGCTCAACAAGGTATTTTGCCCTTGCTTTATGTCATTTTCTTTTTTAGGTTAACAGAAGAAAGAAAACCAGAATCTGGTGTTGTAGCAATGAGGTACAAATTTATATTTTTTTTGGTGGATGGAGGGTGAGGAGGGGGGGGGGGGGTTATTGATACATCTTCTAAAAATGAAAACAAATAAATTGATTTTTACCAAATATTTCTCATTATTTCTTTTTAGAAATTTGTTAATTCTTTTCAATTATCCATTGAAATAAAGAAAATGAAAATATGAAATGTAAGTCATATATAGAAACCTATATTTTTATTTGAATTTTGTGAAATCAAGCAATCCACGCACTGGAAAAAATATCACTGACCAAAAATTGGACTAAATCAACCTCAACCCCCCCCCCCCCCCCTAAGACTTAAACATCGCAGCCATATTTTGCGGGGATAATCATTTATTTGTATGACGTCACATGGCTGATTTTTGAGTCACTTTGACCCTCTACCAAAAAAGGACAAAAAAAGTTTAGTTTGGAGTCCACTTTCCGTTGATGGGAAATTATCAACCCGTCAGACAGGAATAGAAAAGAAATGTCATATGACAACTTTTTGGCTACCACAAAATTTGTGAAAGCAAAGCTTTTCTATATTTAGGATTAGTCTTTCTAAAAATAAGCATTTTATTCCATCCTATTAAAAATTGATTCTTATTACCAAAAATTCCTTTTAAAAATGTTGTTTTCGAGCTTTTTAAATGAAAAAAGGGGGTAAATTTTGGGGGGGATAAAAGAAATTTACCCTGCCATCAGATTTCAGGGGGGGGTAATTACCTTCCCCCCCAGCAAATTTTACCCCAGGGGTAAAAATTTTGGGAAGGGGTTAAAAAAATTTGAGGCGCGCCATTTTATCCCCCCCCCTTGAAAAATTTTATCCCCCCAAATAAAAAAGATTGGACGCCCCTGCTTGGGGACTTTAATTGAATTTACTTGAGTGTCCAAACGCTGCAATCACTAATTGTAATGATATATTGGGGATATACATCAATGTATCGGCCATTGTCTTATCCCTTTATACCCCTGATATTGTATACTGTGTGTCAGCAGTAACCTTATTTACAGGAGAGTTGCCAAAAATAAGTTTTTACATGTCATAGTTGCCAAAAAAAATTCACATAGACGTCAAAAATATTAGATTATCACCAGGAAAATAAAACATTTCATATTATATAATAGTAAATTTTTTGTCTTAAGCTTAAAATTTCAATAAATAATAAACTGATCGAGTTCTCGATTTAAGGAAAGCTTCACAGAGGTTACCGGGAGGGTTTCAGGCTATTTCATAAATACCTCAGAAATACAGAAATAGTTGGTATAAAAAAGTTGTACTTATTAGGGATGCTTTTTATTTGTTTTTGGATGGTTTTTAGCTAGGGGAGAAGGAACTAGTTTTCTATAGATTACTTTATAGGGTTTATGTTTTTAAACTTTTTTTATTTTAAAAAGGCATAGATTTTTATTATAACTAATATTATAAAAATACAATATAGATTAACTATTTTTATTTTTAGTCGGACAGTCCTACAAAGCAGCCAAGAATTAAGAGCAGAACTAATTCAGGTGAATTGTTTTCAAGTGAAGCTATTCTATAATTAGAGTATGTTTGCGATAGGGAAAAGGGAAAGGGGGAGAGAGGTAGATAAGTATATAGATAGAGAAAAAGAGTAAAAGAAAAAATTAAAAAAAAAACATTTAGTGGGAGATAAAGAGAGATAGAAGAATGAAAATAACATGGTATAGAGATCAGAAGAGAGAATTTAGCCTTACAGAAGGACAGAATGCCAGACTGACAGGCAGAAGTGTCTCTATCCACTAGAATCTAATAAAGTATTTTTATATATCCAAGATTTGATGTGAAATTTATCTTCTAATTGATCGATCTATTAAAATATAGGTTTAGAACGTAGATTGACCAATAAATCATATTTTATTGGCAGTTATAAAGATATAAAATTGGTCTGATAGAAACCTATACTTTTACTCTACAAAAAGCTTATGTCGAAGTTTATTTAAACATTGGTAAAATTACACGTAATTAATAACATGTACAAAATACATCCTTATATAAAAGTAACAGGATATCTGTGTATGTGTTTGTCAGTCTGGGTACCTTTACTATGAAGCTTGAGGGAAAGTTTTTTTTATGGAGGGTAACTCACAACCACCCCTTCCCCACCCCCCAAAAAAATAGTTTGACTACAAAAAAAATAAGACCTCTATGGCTACTAAATTTTATTTGTTTTAGATCTAACATTTTGTGTTTTGTATATGATTATCCTTGTTTAATAACTCTATGATGGCATTTGATCAAAGAAGTGTGAAATCATTTCCGCAATACATCATATCCGCTTTTTGCTTCCTTTTCGCAAAAAGACACAATAGCAATTGTAATAAAGGGATGTTTGATATCATACGGACCTGAAACTGTAGCGCATCCGCTCATCATAACTAAAGACGTTAAAAGTTTTATGAAAAATGCGTGATATCATTAGTAATAGTAGGAAATGCCTTGGCACAAAATAGGTACAACTATTTACCTTGCACAATTAAGACTCCCAGACAAAGGTCGTACAATTAAAGGATTTGTTGGAAGCTAATATGTGTGCTGTTGTAAAACAAATGATTTGATATTGTGGTACATATGCAGAATTGAATGCTTACCAATCATAGATTATTATTATTTTTCCATGACATATAAAAATAAAGGTTGAGGTAATGACATTTCAAAAATAATTTGATTTTGATGGTAAATAACTTTGTCTATTATGTTTAATCTTTTAAAATTTTCTCGTTGTTAAGTATTTGTTGTTCTAGAAATGAATGTTCCAAAATCATATGAATAGGATAATGAATATATAGACAAAAAGTGTCGACGGACGGGCCCAAATTATAGAAAAATTTCACTTTTAAAAAGAAAAAGTAAAAGCCCTGCAACTTATTTTTCATCTTAATATTATTTTACTTTTTTCAGACTGCTGTTGAACACACGAGACTGTTGTCAGACCATGCCAGGTAAGCTGTTTCTGTTTAATAGCGAAGCTACTATATACAGAGGTCTTTGCGTCCGTCAGTCAATACAATACGGCTGTAGAATGTACGAGAATTTGTCATATCTAGCAGGATAAGCATTAACTTCTTCCGTAGCGAAGCTACTGTAGGATAAGAACAAACATGTTCATATTGACGTCAATACAACTTTAAAACATTTGGGTGTAGTCCCTTTCGTGGCAACGCTCCTTGAGGGATGATTCTTCGTTTTTTTCACAGTTGCTTTTCTCCTATTTCTAGCCCCTGCGGGAGGCTCTAACCCTGTGGGGCAATCACCTAACCCAACATAGCCTAACCTAACCTAAAATAACCTATCAAAAGCCATTTTAAAAATACGACGAATCGCCTCTTAAGGGACGTTGCCACGAAAGGGACTATTCCCAAACATTTCTAATTGGATACTAACTCAATCCTTTAAATCATATTCTAGTTCCCGCTCTCCTAAATATTTTTGGGTAGGTTGTTTTCCTTTCCCTCCCCTTGGTGCACCAAATTAAAACCTTCCCAGGATCATTACTTAACTTTTCTGAAAATTGTTGAATAATCAAGCCATCCGTTTACGAGATCTTTAGGTACATGCACACACACAGAATTTTATAGAAATGGATAACCAAACAAATTTGACAACATTGGAAATTGTATATGCTTGTTTTCTTAATTAACAACACTTTGACTTAAGAGTGGTGTTTGACGAGACTTGGGAAAAATAAAAAAAAATTGTATTTAGTGCATCGTATTATAACAGTTTTACATCGATAGCAAAATGAAATATTATAAGATTAATTCATTCATGTTTCTATGGTCATGATAAGCCCAACAACTGGGATTAATTTCATGATTCATTCGGGAAAAAATTATCTAGCTTACGATGCAGGATTTTTCATTATGACTAATCCAGTGGGAATTAATCGGATTCCCAGCCATAAATGATATTTAGAAAATGTTTGTTTTAGACGTGGGGCGGATATACTGTTGGCTGTCAGAGCGGCAGGATTTGCTGCAGATCATGACCGTATGCAGGTGAATTATTCTTTCAAACAAACAAAATATACAACCAATTTTTACATGATTTTCATGCTTAAAATTTTGTTTTTTAACAAAAAAAAATCATTTTTTTTAGATATTTGGTACAAAAATCTTAATCATTTATGAAAAATTATTTATCCTTTTCTTATTTTTGTATGAGTAATTTATATTTTTGTTATTATATTTCCGAAGAACTAGTTATCTTGTTTTTTTAGTCCGGTCGTTATTAATTTGTAATTTTAAGAAGAAAAAATAACTATGTAAATATGACGTAAAATATAAGAATCTAATATGGAAGAAGTTAAAATTTCTACCCAAAATAACATAACTATAAAAAAATAATCCCTCTCCCTTATTTTCAATTTATTAAAAGCGAAGCTTTTCTATAATTAGGGTCGTCCGTCCGTCACAGAGAGTTAGCTCTTTTCATTAATTGAAACAGGTTAGAATTGTCCTATCGATTCCAAACTTTGCATGATGATTCCTATAGTAGTTAGGTACAATTTAAACAGCGTAGCAACTCTATAAACAATACCAGAATGTCCGTACGTCCATTTTAAACATGTCGATTTTTAACTTTTTTGACAACAAATTTTTGTATGTTAAAATTATCCGATTCTTCTGATTTTTTGAAAACTGATTCCTATTACAACAAGGTACAATGTTATAAGCGAAGCATCTCTATAAACAAGCCCCAAAAATGTAAGTATGTCCTTGAACAGTATCATCTATTTATGCAGTTTTGCAACAATTTTCTTAAAATATTGTTTGTACTGATGCATTAATATTCTGCTAATTCAGTTCTGACAATCTACAAGTGTTAATGTTCGTTTGTCCTTCCATTACAGAGCTTCGCTTTTATGGATGTTGTCATCCTTGTTTTTAAAAAAATAGGGGCGATTTGGGGAAAATATACTTGACAATTTACTACGTCTATTTTCACGATCGAAGGGCAAATTTCAATTAAGCTTCACCTTTTAAAAAATTAAAAACAAAGTTATCTTTTTTATAAAAGGCCAATAAAAACGGATAACATCCTAACAAATGCTCACCTAGAAACTTTAATTCTAAAACCTGGCACGGACTTTGAGTAAACGGAAATGATGAAATGTTTTATACAATTTCCTTAAGAATAGATAGTCAGGAATGTAGGAAGGGGTAAATACATATTTCAATTAATCCGTTAATCAATTGATCCATCGGACTATTAATCCATCTATCCCTTAAAAAGCACTTTAAAAATATATTTATTAAACCATGCATCTATATATTCATCCATTCTTCCATCAATTAATTTAACAATTTAAAATCCCTTATTTCTATCAATATAACAATTTTTCAGCCATCCATCCATTTTTTATTCCTTTATCTCACAAGATAAGAACATACTTATGTTTGTTGTACGAATATCTCAATTTATTTAAAAGTAAGGATATAGATAAAGAAAAAAGTTAAAGGAGTCAGCTTCTTATGGTTCCATAGAGGGTTTATAATAGTCAGTGGAGTGTACCTCAAGACCCCCTAGAGAAATTGCCCCTAAAAAATTTCCCCTCAAAAAAGATTTTTTTACTTTTTCGTTTATAATTTGAAATTGGATAATCGAACTACCCTCTCTCTCCCTTTCTCTTTTGGTTTAAAGCGCCCCATAGGGCCTCTAGGGGCATAGCCGCTATTAAAATATAATTTGAGTATCTTTATACGTATTCCAAATTCTCATGTACTATTATCTAAGAGTATGCAATAAGCTATAAAAATTGGAAAGAATTTTAATGAATATAATAGATTTGAAATCTGCATAAAATTTTAAGGATTTTTTATAAAATTCGTTTTTATATAAGTCATTATTTAAAAGCGCAAATCCAATTTAAGTTAATAAATTTTGAACAATAGGATTGGTGGATTGGAAACTACCTGCGCTCTAATTGGTTGAATGCTGTACGTCACTTAAGCTTCTCCAATCAGGGCGCAGATAGTTTTCAATCCACCAATCACAGATGTCAAAATTATTTAACTTAATTTGTATTTGCGCTTATAGATAAAGAATTATACAAAAAACGAATTTTATACAAATTCCTTAAAATTTTATGCAGATTTCAAAGCTATTATATTCATTAAATTTCTTTCCAATTTTTATAGCTTAGTATGCAAACATAATTTAAGCATTATATTTAATTAAATAAACACGTACACATTTCATAAACTGTACCACATAAACTTCACACAGTTAAATAATTCATATTTTAGTAGATTTTTACAGGCTCTATTACTTTTTAAAATACCAGCGGCTTCGCCCCTAGCCTCTAGGGGCTTTTTCCCCAAGAGGTAATTAATGAAAAAAAAAGTAAGTACCTGGTGAGAAGCCTCCAATCCACCACTAATTTTAAATAAAAGAAAAAAATATTTTTTTAATTTTTTTGTGATTTTCCAGAATATTTATATTCAACCCTTTATTTTTAATTACGTTGCATGTAAATTGTTTGTATATTTTATTATTTATGAACAATAGTTTTTAATTAAAATTTCACAAGGTTTGGTGATTTTCCAGAATATTTTATGAGTATATTAATCCCTTATTTAAAACATAGAATAAATAGAATTTCACTCATGAAAAATAGTTTCTTTTAAAATTCTGTAAGGTTTAGTAATTTTCCAGAATATTTATATTTAATTGTTCATATAACTATGAAATAGAATAAATAAAATTTCAATTATGATCAATCGTTCTTTTTTAATATCTTTAATGTCTGGGGATTTTTGAAAAAATTTTAGTATTTAACCCTTTAATTTTAGGATTGAAGTAAAACAATAGAGGGGAAGGGTTAAATAACTGTATGTCCCCACCCCGTGCCAACTTTCAATTGGTTCTTTGAAAATTAGCCAATAGCATCATAAATATTAACACAGCCAAGTTGCTACAAAAGAGCATAAATCAATTTACTAGCAGACTAAAAAGGTCCCCTAAACCGAGCAGGTAGTTGCCTGGTTTACACATCTATATATACTTATTATATTTATTATTTTAGGTTGCTTGTGATTTGTTTGCTGAGCATATAGACTACGTGGAGGATGTTTGTAAACTTGTCAGGAATATTTTCATATCTTTCAACTTGACAAATAAAAGTCAAGACTGAGAGACTCTTTATAGTGCCTATAAAAAAGTGACGTTATTCAATACAAATGACTAATGATAGGCCCATGCACATACTAAATAAAACAATGGCAGGCCAGTATACATTTCAATTGACCAATGGTAGGCCAGTATGACGTATTTTTATAGGCACTATTAAAAGCTTCAGGACTGAAAAGGTTATTGCATAGTGCATCCACTAGATGCCTGGTAGTTGAAAAAAAAATTTCACAGCTTAAACACCTAGTTATTAAACTCGTTGGGGTTGATTATTCTTTCTTATGCCAAGTCAACCCCCCCCCCCCCCTTCCTTCCTTTACTATTAGTGTCACATGACAGAAATTGGTCAATTGTTCCAAGTTTGTTATTAAAAGCAAGGGGATTGCCTTAGTTTACAATGCTTATCAATCTATTTTTTCTATGTCTATCTCTCCTTCTTCGTTCCTTTCAGTACAACTTTCTTCTTTCACTTTGCTTTACGTGCATTACGCGGTGGGGATAGAACACCTATTGTATCAGCGAAAACTTTTGTATGTAATGCATTCTAAAATATAATTCTAAAATAGTTCAAAATTTACAAATTTCATCAAACTTTAAACTAACTCTCTCTACCTTTCTCTCTTTCTTTTTTTCTATCTCTCTCTCTCTTTCTTTCTCTCTCTCTCTCTCTCTCTAAATTGATGACAAATTTTCCGCTGTTTCAACCAAACAGTCTTTGGTTTTACTTATCAAAACAGTCCATCACTTAATTAAACCAAATCTCTACTAATAAAAACACATTCCTATTTAAATTATTGTTTTTCTGGGGAATAAGTTTTTCCTTTTTGTTTAAGTGCTTAATACCTTGCTTTTAAAAAGCGATGCTACTTTATAATATACTTTGTCTGTTCGTATGTTTGTTCTTCAGTTCCAGGGGCTGCTATTCAGACAATTAATTCCATTTGTTATAACCGAAAATTAAATATTTTGTTGGAGTAAAGATGGAGTAAAACTTGTTTTTTTGGTGTAACTTAAATGGAAGTGGGTCGGAAAGGGAGAGAAAATTTTCACTTAGAATTGTTCGTTTGTCAGAATCACATTACCTTTTCCCTGGTCAGTCCGTCTGGCAATTCATTCGTGATTTTCTCGGCTGCCATAACGGTTGTTGTTGTGAAGATACTCATTTCTAAGGATTAAAATACATAACTATAATGCTTTTGTAAAGGTTTCGGCATTTTTATATTATTCCCTCTCTTTTTATGACCTTAGCTTTGATTATTTGCTCATTAATTGCTTCGCTACCAATAGATGTTGTTCTTTGGTTTAAATGGAAAGTAAAGAAAGTTGAAAATGGAAATATAGTTACGACAAAGCTTTTTTATTTTATTTATTTTTTTGGTGGAAGGGGTTATCCTAATATTATAGAAGTAAAAATGACCAAGCTTTCTTTATTATTTTTTTTTGGGGGGGGGGAGAGGGGTAAAAATTTAAAATAAACATTTTTGGGGGTGATATTAATCCCTTTATCCCTCCCCCCCACCTTGGACGTCCATATTTAATTAAGAATAAACACAAAAATTATAAATATATATATATATGTATATATAAGATCAGTAATCGATAAAGTTTATTGAGTTTAACCCCCTCACCTCATAAAAAATGATATGAAAATAATGTAAAAATTTGTAGTCATGTATCAAATCGAGAAAGCGACCGGGTCAAAGCAAAACATACTCAGGAAAACAATTCAGTAATAGTTATTTCTCGCATCGTATTATAAACGGCTTTCCGCGGATATAGAATGTACAATTATGAGATTAAAACTATTTTTTTTAGCCCCGAGGTGCCGAAGGCACCGGCTAAAAAAACTTATGATTGTATATTTATATATTCGTAGAAAGCTGGATATAATACGATGCTAGACATAGTTTTTTCGTATGGATGAGAACCGGTTCCTATCCACCGGATTCGAATGAATACGAGAAAAAAAATCTTCTCAGGTTTCAGAAGAAAATAAATAAGGGCTCGGCAGCCTGCCTCACCTGCGCATAAGCCTCAAATTTAAAACTGCTTGTGTGTAAAATAAAATCTGAAAAGATGGATTGTCTGTTTAGGACATCCAGCTGAATTTTAAAGTTATATTATGACGATTTTACTGAGGCTTACAAGCACCTGACCCGCAGCTGCCGAGCCTTAAAATAAATCTATACAAAATTTATTCATTGGACAGACAAATATTTGAATGTATAGGTATAGGCCAATGGAAAATAAAACTTTTCCTTCATTTTTTATGTCTGTACACAGTAAAATTTGTTTACTTTAAAAAAAGACTTGATAAGTTTTTATGAATCTAATCCTGCTTTCATGGTAGAAGAAAATTATATATTTTAGTTTAAAATCATTTTATCTGGTGGAAAAGTCTGAGGGGTTTTCTTTAACTTTACTTTGAATTGTTTTGCTCTCTCCAGGTGAACCTCCACATCTTTGGTCCTCAAGTCATAGTTGCTGCCAACACTTTCTGTGCAGGAAATTATTTATACAAAACATAGATATTGAATACTTGAATCCCTTAATAGTGCCTATAAAAAATGACGTCATACAATATAAATGACCAATGGTAGGCCAATACACAGACTAATTTACCAATAGCAGGCCAGTATGTATTTTAATTGACCAATGGAAGTTATTATGACGTCATTTTTATGGGCACAAGAAAAGCTTCTAAATACTTTCATGTACATAGCGACGGAGTTACATACGGACACACTCTTAATATAGAGTAGCTGTGCTAAGAACAACCTACAGGGTGTTTCAATAGAAATGTCTTTTTTAAAATCTTAATTAGGCATAGAAAATAAAACAATTATGTAAAATGGTTTATATATTTGGAAAACATATTGTGGGACATTTATGTTTCAAATATTTAAAAATGGTTATTTCAACAAATTATGCTCTAAAAACCGGTTTTTTCCAAAGGCCTATTTTCGAAGATTTATGGATATAAAAGTTGTGCAAAAAATACGCACATTTTTAAAATTCAAATTGCGCAGCTTGTATTAATAGTAGAAAAATGTTACGTATATCGTTAGAACCGTCATATGCTCTAGTTTGTGAAAATATAAGTACCGTTTTTGTGCAATTTGTACTTTAGGAGCTACGTTGAAAAATGTGAGAAAAAGGTTAAAAAGTTTTAAGTAAGTTGTAACATTTTACCACGTAGCTCCTATACTATACGCAGCACAGGAATTGTTCTTATATATCGAAAAACTAGAGCTTATGACAATTCTAACGGTATGTATAACGTTTTTATACTATTAACACAAGCCGCGCAATTTGAATTTTAAAAATGTGCACATTTTTTGCACAACTTTTAAATCCATAAATCTTCGAAAAAAGGCCTTTGGAAAAAACCGGTTTTTAGGGCATAATTTGTTAAAATAACCATTTTTAAATATTTGAAACATAAATGTCCCACAATATGTTTTCCAAATATATAAACCATTTTACATAATTGTTTTATTTTCTATGCCTAATTAAGATTTTAAAAAAGACATTTCTATTGAAACACCCTGTATAATAGCGCATCAGCTCAACGTCGGGAGGGTGATTGGTTTGAATCTTGGCTCAAAACTGCGTCATAACTAAAGATGTTAAAATGGTTCATAAGGCTGCTATGTTAGATGCTTGACATTAAGAGATAAGGTAGGGGGAATGTTTGATCCCTGAACAGGTGTAACTTATTACCTTAATAAGACTTGTCCTCTATAGGTTATCTAGGTACAAAAAATGATTCTTACAAGTAGTTCCGCTACTCTGTAAACTAAGTCTGGCCGTTCGTCTGGCCTTCTGTCACACAGAGTAATTTGTAAGTATTTTTGTATAAACGGAATGTATCTATCAGAGTCTACCTCGAAAATAGCCAAGGATACTTTTGAACAATTCACAGAGATGTGGCGATTTCTTATCAACGATGTTATACAGGTACAGACAAACAATAAAAACAGTCAGACAGACAGCAGACATAAAAAATGATGAATAATAAAAAAGACAAATAGATTTAATATTAGTATTTTAGTATTTTGATAGATTAGTAAAATATAAGCTTGAAATAGATAGATTGATATATTGACAGATAGACAAATTGCATTATTGTAAGATGAGGTGTTTTTTTCTTTGGATATGTAATAACTTTACAGGGTAACACTGCAGGTTTAGGACAAGGCAAGCATAGGTCTCCAAAGTTAGGCCTCCCTGGGGTTAGGCATAAAAAACTGCCCCCCCCCCCTCCACTTCCTATTTTCAATCTATTTCAAAAATAAGATAAATAGATGGGTAGAAAGATAGAGCTAAGTAAAATACACTTTATGAACAGAAAGATAAAACTTATAAATACAAAGTTTTATAGCTAGTTTTTAAATATTTTAATTTTAGGTGGCTAAAGATATTCTAGAAAGCTTCAAGGTCATTATTGGCTACATTGATTTCAATAAATTAGTTTAATCCTGTATAAAACAAATTTTAAAAAACCAATTGAAATAAATATTATCTTATAAGAAATTCATTTTTTAATTTAATTTTTATGAACGTAACAAGTGTTTTATGATGTGATGGTTAATATTACTACAGTGGGAAAAAATCCAATATTTATACCAATCTAGCCAATAATTTCTGTTACAGGTGTATCCCACTCCTTCAGGCCAGATCCCCATGGGAATGTCTAGCACGAGTAGTGTTGGTACCCTGCTGAGCCCACCCACCAGCCATGGAGGCTACATGGACCCACCACTGCCCCCCACCTCATCCAGCGGCGGTATCCTATCCCCGTTCCGCGGGCCTTCACCTATCAACCACTTTCAACCAATGGACCAGATGATGGGACCTCCACCGTTGGGTTCTAGGATGTCACCCCCAGGTAGTGGTGGCAGTGGTGGTGGTGGTCCTATGCATCCTGATAGCCAGATTCATGGTCCTCTATTGCCCCAAGACAGGCTGCAACTACAACAGCCTCCAGCAAGTGGAATAGGTCCAAGGCCTCCGCCTAGAGGCAGTGAAGCTGCTATGTATCAAGGTGGGGGTGGTGGGCCTGGTGACATGACTCACATGGGACCCATACCACCTGCCAGACAGGCTGCAAATGGCGGTATGATGCGCCAGCATATGCAACAGTCACATTATCCTTTTGATAGAGGACCCCCGGATGGTATGCCATATAGGAATGATTCTGCCTGGGGCAGAGAGGGGTATGGTAATAATGGCAGTGGGGGTATGTGTCCTCCACAAGGGGGACCTGTAGGAGGTAATGGGGGTGGTATGGGATATAATAATTCTATGCCTCCTAGACAACAATCTCAAGGTGGGTTCCAGCAACCCCTAATGCAGCCACCCACACACTTAGGGGGTGGTGGTAGTTTAGTTGGTCCAGGTACTTCAAACCGGTCTGGCATGGCGACCGCGCATGACATTTTAGAGTTATACAAGGATGTAGGTGATGACAATGAAATTGTTAAACATGCACGTACAATGCTCATTAGTGCTCAATCAATGCATAACTTCACTCTAGGTGAGGGCAGGGTTAAGACAACGCAGGACTTCTTCACCAAGGCAGAGGCCTTTTCAGAGGACGCCAACAAAATGTACAAGTTGGTGCGCATGTTTTCTTATCAGGTGCCCTCGGGCGAGGATAAGAGGATCCTCATGCAGTCAGCTGATAATCTTCCCCGCCACTGTGGACAGATGCAGCTGTTGATTCAGCTGCCAGGCATGGGCAAAGAGTCCACCTTTAGAAAAGTAGATAGCATCATCAAGGAGAACAATCAGATCATGCATCGTGTAGGAAAAGTAGTTGAACTGTGTTTTATGAATGCTAAAAAGTATGATCTGGATTTCAGAGGTATCACGCTTTCAAATGGGGCAGGCGATGGCACAGACACAGGGTCGCCGTTTGGCTCAGGATCTGGCGGCGCGGGCAGCGGATCAAGCAGCCTGGCCTCAGACATTGGGTTTGGCTCGAGCAGGCGCAGTGGAGCACCAGCTGCGGGCAACGGTGGCAACAAGAGGACACGTGTTTCATTCCTCCTCTACTAGACAAACCAGACATCTGCCTTCGGTTGTGCCGAGTTCATTCAGAGGCCACAATGGTTGGCATCAGTTGAGAAAATCAATGAGATACAACCATCAACATGTTAAGTCTCAAATAAATCCTAGACAGAAACCACAGTCAAGGCAGAAATACTTTTCAGATATTCATTCAGACAATGTAGAAAGGAATTCCTCAGATACTCGTGATGTCAGCAACCCACAGTCCAGGCCCATTACTACCTGTATCCCAAACCCTAATTATCCCACAGTATCAAACATGGACTCTTTGCATAATGATGGTGTAATAAATAAAACTGTAATGAAAGACACTGTAGTGAAAGTAGTAAAGTCTCAGGTCAAAACTGAACCAACTAGTTATGAAACAACTGTTGACACTGTCAAAGCAAAGCCTAGTGGCGAAGCTCAGTCAATTGGATCTAGTCAAGGCTTCCAAACTAACTTTCTTCCTAGCAAGCCAGGAGTCAAGGAGGTTAACTTTTGGATTGAGACAGACAAGAAAAATCCACGGAGAAATTGGAAATATATCACTGAAAAAGCTCTGGTCAAGAAGGCAAGTAGCACTAAAAATAATGCTCACCGTAAGAAATATGACAAAGGCATCCTTGCTAAAGACAGTTCTAAAATTGAACAAAATAAAGATATCTCAGATCAAAAAGAAGAAAATCAATCAAATGCCAAAAGTAACATTGCAGAAACATCAAAAAGTAATGGCCTTGAGATGAATAAACCAAATGATGTTCAAATTATTACTGAAACAAATGTTAATCATCAAAACTCTGATCATGATAAATATGTCTTAGAAAATAGTGCAGACAAAAGTTCCCAGGATGACAATGTAGACCAAAGTTACCCTGAAATTGATGATGCTGGCGACAAATTTTCCACCCCAATGAGGCGTAAGATGCGCAAGGGCCCAGCAAAGCCCCGCAGGGCTATTTACTTTACCAAGGAGATGGGCTACTACAGGCAGTGCTTCCAGCCAAGATTTGAGGCTCCCAAGACCTGGGGCGACTTTTTTCACTGCAGATCTCGCGATTTTGTGTTTGTGTCCGTGGGTTTGTGTAATATTATTATTTTACAGTTTGCTTTGGTTGTTATTATGTATTGTAGGTTGCAGGAACAACAAAATTATGGCTAAATTCTATTTACTAAAAGCCACACTGTCTAAAAGTACACTTTCATAATTTCATTTCTTATTGCTCCAAAAAAATAAAAAAGAAGGTATATTTTTTACAGTGTGACTCAAATGTTATAAGTGTATGTATATATCTAATAATAGTAAACGTTTATGTAAATTTTTCCAGCTAAATGTTAAATATTCCATATTTTTCTATAAAATTCTATATTTCCAAAAGAAGATAAGCTCCTAATTACCAAATGTCTAACTAAAAAGTAACAAAATAGCTTTCATAACTTTTCTAATCCTTGGAGGATAAAATATTTGCAAATTTTACTAATCCCTTTCTAAATAAATTGTAACAAGTTTCAAATCTAAGACAAATTCAAAATTATAAAATAAATTTACATCAGTGATTAAAATAAGCATTCTTTAGAAAAAATTAAAATGCAAAAGTACATGACTAAAAACTTTTATAAAAATTACTCTTTTTCCTAAAATACTTTTCCATTTAAAAAATCATAAAAGTCATTATTCTCATATTTTCTCTCTAAATCATAACATTCATAAGTAATGCCTATAAACAATTTACAAATTACCTCTAAAAACTAGTTCTCCTTAAGCAGAATGATAAAAATTTCAAAATCAGATAGTTAATATAAAGATTATAAATTAATGTGAATGTCCTACAATAGTCAGAGCTTCAATAATTCTCCTGGATTTTCTTGTTCCTGCCCTTTTATTTGAGAATGGGGTTAAAATTAGCAAAACAAAAATATTATCTTTTCATTCAAAACTTGGCCTAATAATTTTTTTTAATGAAAATACTTTTATGAATTTCAATAATTTTTGTATTGTTTTGCTAAATTTACTTCATTTTTTTTTAACAATGGTCAATTTAGATATAGTGTGTGTTTTTTCAACAGCATAAAAAAATTGAGCTTCTTCTTTTTAAAATTAAGCTTTTTAATAAATTCCTTAACCTATCTATTGCTTACATATATTTTTATTGTTAAAAATTTGTTTAATTGTGTATCCAAAAAGTTTCCCTAGCTTAGAAGCATATCAAAAAAGAAAAAAATATATTTAAGAGAATTTTATTTATCCAACAAAATTGTTCTTTGTGAAAAAAATTTGTTGGGACCAAATTTATATAAACTTATATTAATATATAAATCTATTATAGAAAATTTTAGATATTGTAATAATAAAGTCCAAAATTTTAAAAATTATAAATAAGATTACGTCCAAATATCAATATTATTTCTATAATCACTTTAACTAAAATGACCAACATAAATAAAAAAAAATTGACCAGTCTAAATTTTAATCATTGTTATAAGACTTTAATGATTATACAAAAATAAACAAAATTTCAAATCTATAAGAAAAAAATTTTATTGAATTAAAATTTCATAAAAGTCAAATTTTGGCCTCAAAAAAGATTTTGTTATTTTTGTATCATTGTTAAAAATCTGTAAAATTTCGTTATTTGTAATTTTGTAATAGCCTTGTAATAATTTTGTATAATACTGTTATGTAAAATAATAGGTAAACCTAATAATAATGCATCATGTCAATAACACAACAAATAATTAGACAATATATTCAAATAAAACATTCAATAATAAATATACTTGTGTCCAGTTAAAAAAATTTCTTCAAAAAAAGCATTGTTTTTTAGTACACATATGATAAAACAGAACATACATTTCTACATAAATTCAAAAGTATTAAATAAAACAAATATAAATCTTTTAGTCAAATCATTTTGCCAAAATATTTATTTACAATCTTTACTTAACTTGATTTTTTATTTTGAGGTTAAAAATATTTTTTACTGGACACACTATATAAAATTAACAATAAATTTCTCAATGGTTTATAAAAATTATATATGCTGTTAAATTCTAATAGAAATATTGCTTTACATTTTATAATATATTTCAAGATATTAAGCAGCCTGTTTAAAAACCCTTACTTTCTGTTATATATTGCAAAGTTCTAATAAGATTTTTTAAAATTAAAAAGAAAATTGATGGGGTGAGAGGAAGATAATTATCAACAGGAAATTTTGGATTCTTTTATTTATATCATAAATTTGTGAGAACTTTCAGTTGCAATTGTTATTCTGTTAGTTTTCTAGTTTAAAGAATTTTTTGGCTAAATAAATAAAGGAAACTGAATCTAAAAGTTTTAAAAAATTTAATTGTTTTTATAAATATAAGTAAGTTTTGGTGTTTTTAAAGGCTGCAATAAAAACATAGTAAAAAACTAAAAATTTGCCAAACTAAATCTAAATAAATATATAGATAAAGATACATATATAAAATGTAAATTTCTAATATATATTATATAAAGAAGATATATAATATACAAAAATATATAAATAAAGTGTGTGACTGGTATTTTCAATGTTAAACTTTTAAATAAATAAATCAGGGTCTGTAAATTGTTTTGTTTTGTATTGATTCTGCTTTTATTATTTACTTTGTCAATTCAACAGTCTAAGTGAAAAAGTATAACATGGATTGCAACAATGCAAAACCAATGAAATAAAATACAATCAAGGATGATAACATCCATAAAAGCGAAGCTCGAAAATGGTAGGACCAACGAACATTAACATCTGTAGCGTGTCAGAACAAAAAAGCAGAATATAAATGTATAAGTCTAAACAAAATTGTAAAGGTAAATGTGTTGCAAAAACCGATTAAATACAGGATACTGTTAATGGGCATACTTACATTTTTAGTACTTGAGAGATGCTTTTCTTATGATATTGTTCCAGAAATCAGATGAAAAGGATAATTATAATATACAAAAATATGGTGTCAAAAAATCATCATGTTTAAAATGGACGTACAGACTTTTTGGTAACGATTATAGATTTGCTACGCTTACTAAATCGTACCTAATTGTTATAAGGAAGGATGGACGGACGGACTTTATATCAAAATACTTAACTTGGATTTGAATGAGTTTAGTAAATGTTATGGGGATGAAATAAAAAAAAACATTCAAAAGTAGCGAATCACAAAAAAATGATAGATAGACAAACGAACAAAACGAGTTATATAGCAAATGTTTTATGGTCATAAAAAAGGACGAAAAAGAAAACAAAGAGGGATAAGACTGATAATTAAGAATCACGAAACCTTTACATATCAAAATTTATTTGTCTTTTCTAGCTTGACCAACAAATCTGTGATAAGGAATATTTAAAAAGCAGCCCAGAAAATCAGATGTACGGACTGATAAACAAAGTAAATTATGGAGTAGCTTCACTATAAGTACCACTGAAAAAAATATCTTCTGTTGTAAAGACTACAAAGATTCCCATGGGTAGAACCCAATTTGAAACTTTTAAAGACCAATTGTGTAACATTGTGTTCTTCTATTATTATTGAAAAGTAAGAGGATGTGTGTCTATCTAAGTGTGGCGTATGATCTCACTAACCACTGAACCGAAATGGTTCTCCTGGTCCAGGGAAGGTTTATAACTACTTTAAGGGATTGCAACTTCATCTCTCCTAGATAAAAAAAAGAATACAGTGGACTTCCTCCCCTTCCCATTTCCTCAAGTGCCACTAGAAGCCTCTAAGGGCGTTTCCACTAGTCCTTTACAAATCAAAGCTTTACGGGTTGATGCGTTAGATCTGATAATTAATCTAGCCATGTTAGAATAAACCTATTGACATCAAACTCTGCATGATGATTTCTGTAATATCTATAGGTATCTTGAAAAAGAGTATTTTTTTGTAGTCAAACAAGGTTGGGGAGGGAGGGGGGGGGAGTATTAAACCCCCATAAAATATGATTTTGTTTGTAGTACCTATCCAGAGTTGTGTGTACTCCGTCCCATGAGCATATCTAAATTCTTGTCTTTTATCTTCTTTTCAAAGACCAACTGTATTAACCAGAAATTCAATTACATTGTCTGTGTGTGTTTTTAGTAGCGCAGCCACCCAATGACTAGTGCATAACCGTATATCCGTCAGAATGTCACTCATTTAGGATCTTAAGGGATAAGACAATGTATGATAAGTTGGTATATATCCCAGTGATGATACACAAAACTTCATAGTCTGTAGAATAAAATAATAGATTTAAAAAATCGATAAAAGTATCTAAAGTTATTGTCCAACGAATAAGATTACGTGGTTTTAGAAACATAGGTTAGCAGTGTAAATCATTTATTGAATACCCATCTCCCAAGGCTAAGCCTGGATAAGTTAGCTGGAGAACGCGGGAATTTACCACTTGGTCTCATTATATTTAACCTCGAGGCCAATTTAGTTTATGAACTGCAAGATTATGCGGCTATGCGTCCTAAACTCCTTGATTGCACCTGTTTCTATGTCAATCCATTCTCCCCATTCTACCATTCAACGTCGAATATCTGACATAGTAACATTTAAGGTATCTAGTTATGACGAAATGTTTGGCCAGGATTCGAACCCATCACCTAACCTACAACGATTGAAAGCAACTCATATTGTGCCACAGTCGCGGATTGACAAAACGTTTTAGCATATTTTTTTCTCATTCTAAAAGTGAACATCTAAATATGTAAGATATTTACTCTTTTTTACGTTTATATGAAATCTACCAGAATTTTTTGTACAATAAGGCTAGAAATTAAGTGCCCCTCAAAACTTCAGTTTTGGGAAGCTTCGCAACTCTAAAACTAACGGTCTGTCCTTCAGTTTGTATAGCTCTTTCTTGGTTTGTCAATCTGTCAATCTTCCTACAAAGTTATAAATATCAAAACATAGAAAAACTAACTTTAAAAATTTTCGGGATTTCTAATAATTTATTCTTGGTTTTATACCACTGAACATCTGCTTTTTAGATCACTTTCCATTCACGATTTTTTGTGTTTCTTTGTTAATAAAATAAATGATCTACCAAATTCAACCCAATCGCTGAACTTTTTTTATCAAAATGATTCTAATAAACTCCTATTATCATATGACAAAAAACAATGCCTTAGAGGGTATTAGCAATAAAAAAAACCTGTTTATTTTTCCACGTTTATGTAAATATTTCCTGGAATTCCATATCTTTTTTCATACTCAATTGATTCCATAGCGAGCTAAGAGTGATATGCGTTTTAGGTTGTTTATACGATGCTGTCTAAAATGGTGCAAAAAATGGGGACAAATTTCAAATTGATTTGACGGGGCTGTTTATTTACGTCACAAGTGAGGGGAAAGAAAAGGGAAGGAGGAAAGAAACCCCCTAGAAAAGAGATGGGGGTATGACGTCACACGCCAAAACAATTTGAAATTTGTCCCCTTTTTTTGCACCATTTTTTGAGATAGGCGTTTTCTGAGATAGGCGTTTTTTGAGATGACCCACTTAATGCACCCGTTGGTGAGTTTGAATCTCGGCTCACACCGCATCTTAACTAAAGACGTGAAAGGTGTATGTACCTACTGCTGCTATGTCAGATACGTGATATTAAGAGGATGAGTAGGGAGAATGCCTTGTTCCAAAACAGCCACAGGACAAAGGTCATGCAATCAAAAGGTTGGTTGTCTGATGTAGTTGGAATTTTAAGGCATAATATTAACACATGAAAATCTAATATGTAGAATTTATTTCAAAATGAGTAGGATGGGTCTCTGTGCTCGCAAGGCAATTTGAGGAAATCACTATTGTTGTTCATGCATATTTTTTTGGTTTTGCTACATCCAATGAACACCCTACTTCTGTAATCTTGAGCACTTGGTGTGTATATACTTACACACTTGTAACAGAGCCGTGAATTATTACAACAGCACAAACTGTACCTCCACTTTATTTAATATCATCATTGAAGACCCTATTCTATGCTAATGTCATAGGATGATTTAACCAATTAATTAAATTTACTCTTATTTTGTAAATATTGACAATTTGACAAGGAAATTATTTAGATAGATGCTAACCTCATGCAATATAAAAATTTGTATCCAATAAATAAGAGGGTACAATAAATTGTTAATTACCTAATTTGCTTTACATGATTTTAAATAAAAGAAGTTAGTATTAAAAATCCAGCGAACCTGCTAACAAAAGCCTGCTAGTGCTTGTGTTAATAATTTCTGTGCGCTTGGTCTGTTAATACAAATACAGAATAACAGCATTCTCCGCTAGTAAAAGTGTATTAAAAATCTGCTAAATACGAAATATTAAGTTAGTTCTATTACCCAAAGTCCAAGACAACCAAAAAACAATTGTACATTTGCACATAGCGAGTTTCAGAACTTTACGAACGTGAAGGCACACAAAAGAATTCCTACTTTTTCAATATCTATCAAATTTCAATACAATTTTAAAGCGTAAAAAGAATTTCTTGCTATTCGACAAAGAAGTAAGAAATATTTATAGATTACAATAAATGAGAAATTGTCCAATTTTATGGATAGGTCCAACCGCTTACGAGTTCCAATAGGAACATATATAATTATAGACAGAGACACACATCCTCTTACCTTAGGAAAAATATGTATTTTACTATAACAGTCAGATTATACTTTCCTACATTTCCTCAAATTAGAAACTGTTGAAAATCAGCTATTCATGCATGATATTTTTATAAATGGTTTTCTCGTATTCATTCGAATCCGGTGGATAGGAACCGGTTCTCATCCATACGAAAAAACTATGTCTAGCATCGTATTATATCCAGTTTTCTACGAATATAAAGGCACGGGCTAAAAAAAACTGGTTTTAATCTTATAATTGTACATTCTATATCCGCAGAAAGCTGTTTATAATACGATGCGAAAAATAACTATTCTAAAATATTACAAACGGTAGACATTTTGAAGCGTAGATATGCTCTATAAAAATTTCAAAGAGTGTGTTAATTTATGTAGAGATCCCGTGATACCATATTCCTGTTTTTGGGGGGTGGGTTAAAGATCCCTCCCAACCATTAGGTTCTTTGCCTTCAATTTTAATTTTGTGAAAGGTACAATTACAAATTTTTAACAAATATGCAAGGTGGCTAAAAAAAATTATATCACACTTTTTATGCCTTTATTGTCTCCAAGCAAACAACAACAATGATAGTTAGTTTACTAAAGCATAAACTTTTTGACCCATTCCTTTTTGGATTTTATGAATTTAAAAAACACTGTAAACACAAAAAAAAATATTGAACAGAAGCTTTACAAAGCTTTAAAAAATCAGCCATATGACGTCATAAAAATTATGGATTATTCAATTCATCTCTTTTCTTTCCCACTTCTTCTCTCAACCCTAATTTTTATGACGTCACATGGATGATTTTTTTAGACACTTTGCTTCCATTGAACACCCTCTTTGTCACTGCGGTCTTTCATCAACCTTTATTGTCACAGGGAGAGTTACAGATATATATTATTTAAATCATTTCAACTTTGGATGGAATATAACTCATGTAAATGGATTATTATTTCTTAAATCTTGCACCAGATTATCATGTACTCTAATGAAGTGAACCTTGTAGCTGGCTAAAATATCTATCCCCTCCATATTCTCCCCTCCTACAGAATAAACGACTTGATCAGTAAGAGATGTCCATGTTAGCATTCTAAATTGATAACAATATTTTCCCTGTCATAATATCCACGTATATTCTACATCCATTCCTGTGGAACTTACTTGATAGAAGGGGTGGGAGTAGAGTCGACTTTCAACTGAAAGCAAAAAAAACTATTTTAGCAGGGGTCAATTTATTAAGAGGTCGATTTCTCTTGGGATTGTGGAGGCTCCCTCTTCCATTAAACTGTTTTTAACCTATTTTTAAAACATATATAAAAAAAATACTATGACAACAGTAGAATCAGACTGCAGAGCACAAATTTGAATTAAGTCCCCAATAAACTTTTTTGGTGGGATTTAAAAATTAATTTTTACTGATGCTCTGGTCATTTTTGACCAGAGCAAAAGGTCTTTTTTTATTTGGGTAAAATTCGTAGCTTTTAGAGTGTTTTGCTTCATAAATCTTGTATTCTGGTATAGAGTAAAATTAAGCCTTTTGATTTCATCTAAATTAATTCATTAAAAAATTAATTTTTTGTAATATATCAATGAATTAACATTGACATGTTTGTGTTCTATCACTTATTTTAAAAACATAAAAAAGCTGTAAAGGGTTAAATGACAACAAATGTTTATGCAATACAACAAATTTATTTTTGTCACATATACAAATGTGATATAAAATAATATTATTTAAACTTATTTTTTAAAATAATTTTAAAACGTATGTATCTTTTATGTGTATGGTTTTCATTCTTTTCATTTCAATTAAATAAAAATTATTTAACTACATTGGAAATAAGTCACTTTGTGAAAACACTCTTTTTTTGAATTGTAAAGAATTGAAATAAAACAAGACTTCTTATTGGTTAGACTTCAGAATTATTTGATTTATTGTAAATGTTAGATTTTTCAATGAAATAAATTGTTTTGGAAAAAAAATATTTCCAATGAACAGAGTAATGTTTTTTTATTGTATCAATATAAAGTGAATTATATAAAAATGTTCTGTAAGCCACAATATTAAACGAAGTTAAAAAAGAGCTTTTGCTCCGGTCAAAATGAATACAGCAACAATAAAAATTAATTTTTAAATCCCCCCAAAAAAAGTTTATTGTGGACTTAATTCAAATTTGTGCTCTGCAGTCTGATTCTATAGGTGTCCTAGTATATTTTTGACCCCCCATTCAAAAATAGGTTATGTCTTAACCTCTTTTCGAGGAAGCTTTGTGTTTATCAAGATCGAAATTAATTCCTTATCATTATCCTAAATTAAGCGCAAATGTCGTCTTGTTTGACTTTCCTTTCATAAAGTGACGCAGTATGGATTGTTTATATTTGGATGCGCCCACGTTCGTTACTTTTGAATGAGATATGAGTGTGTGAAGATTTCGGAGAACAAAATTGGGCCTATCATTGGTCTCATAGTGCGTGAACAACCCTAGTATACCAGGGATTTGAAACCATAAGAACTTCAGGTAGAATTTGTTAATTTTATTAAGTGGAATGGTGTATAGGACGATTATATTTAGTTTAAAAGGCTTTAGCCAGCTAAGCATGAAACTTAATTATGATTAATATTATGTTTTAGTAATTTTTTATGTGCTTTTATTTTTGCATTTAACAATGATTTATTAAACCAAATAATTTTCCTTTAAAGCCAAAGTTTCCAAAGATTCTTAACCGTAGAGAAAAATGATTTTAAAAAGCAATTAAGATTACGTGGTTATAAAAAAACTGGAATTATGAATTAATTGATTTTGTAATTTCAGGACTTTGAAATAGTTGCCTCAATAAATCTATAATCAAACCTGCTGTTGAAACTTGATGGTTCCTGGTATTGGGGGTTTGTCTGTAAGTCAACAAGATCTCGAGAACTTCCTGCTAATTCGGAAGTCACACTCAACCAAAGTGTCATGGTTGAGACAATTTCAAAGTATCTGAAGAATAGGCGTTAGCATTCTTCAAGAGATCAATAGCATCCAGTGATTATTGATGCAATATACTGTGACAATTTTTTTCTGTGAAATAAGTACCTAGTGAATCAATATGCCACTAACCAAAAAGCAGAAAATTGAGCGAGCTATCGCTATTGGCAGTGAAAGGCTAGAGGTGTTTGACGAACAGTTAAAAGTGTTTTATGACAATCTAAAAGCCTGCCAAAGTTTTAGTTCATGTGAAAATGTGAATTTAAAATCAATTCGTGACATTTTTAGTGAGGTCAAGGACCAATCTGACCTAATAAAAAGTCTAAAACCTGCCTTGGAGACTAGTGAGTTGCGCGAGTTCAAGCGTGATTTGGATGAAGCTAGTGAACAGAAAACTGTTGCAGATAAAGTTTATGCGTCGTTGGAGCAGTGTACAAAAATTCTGTACTGGCTTGACAATGATTCAGACGACGCGAGGTCAAGCACTGTCGCCAGGAACCTCGATGTCATTGAGAAGGTGAAGATGGACATGGGAGTGCTTAAAATTTCCATGGAGTTGCGCCAAGAAGTACGTGATATGTACCAAAGGCTTAGAGAGATGGAACGTCGTTCATCTAACTTGGATGAGAGTGGAACACCTGCCATACTCTCCAGAAGTATGTCTGCCGTGGATATTCAGAGTTCCAACCCGCAGTATGGGCGCTGGGACAACAGTTTGTTGCCGTCATTTGACGGTACTGACATGGATTACTCCAATTTTAAACAGGTCTTTAAAGATCTATGCGCTGGTTACGGATTTTCTGACCAGAGGTTAAGTCTGATGTTGTGTATGGAGAAGGTGATAACCAACCCGGAGCTACGCAAGCAAGTGTCAGCGATTAGAGATCATAATGAACAATGGTTGTTTCTCGATCAGATGTTTTTATCAAACACCCGCCGGTTCATGAAGATTTTAACTAAGCTGAACAAGATGAAACCTGTGGATAAACCTGTGGACGTGGTTAGTGGAATTGCTACCTTCAAGAGAAATATGCAGGAAGTAGAAGCCATCGTTGGTTCTGCAGCTAAGGATTACCACCACCTAACTCTTATTCATATTTTCAAAGACAAGTGCCCAGATGGCCTGAGAGAGAAAATTATGATAGAGCTAGGTAGTATGAACCAACCAAACATCCAGAAGATTGTAGAACTGCTGGAGAGGACCAGGGGAGCAATGTTGGCCGGTGATATGTCCTATGACACTAGCGTCGGCAAGAGAAATCGTGACAGAGCTGCCGCCGCGCAAGTATCTGGCCGCAGCGACAATAAGAATGGAAAGGCTGGAAAGGACAAGGCTTCCAAGTGGAACAGTACATGTCCTGTTGAAAGCTGCAAGGAGAAACACCCGATTTTCCGTTGCCTCATGTTTAAGAAGATGGATGTGGTTGACCGAAAAAAAGTTGTCCAGCAGAAAAAGTTGTGTGAACTCTGCCTGTGTGATGGCCATGCTGCTGACAAGTGTAATAAATCGGATAAGCTTGGTGTTTGTGGCACCAATAATTGCGACAGATATCATAGCCGGTTGATCCATGAGGCTAGTGCTGGTGTGAATACAGTCTACAAGTCAAGTTCTGCACCCAGCCCCTGTACTTTCTTACTTCAGTTAGTTCCTGTTGTAGCACCTGGCGGCGGCACCTGCCACGCCACTGTCATGTTTGACTCTGGTGCAAATTTGCCACTTGTGTCTGAGAAGTTATCCAACAAGTTGAAGCTGAAATCTACCGGCAGATATACAACTATTTCTGTAGCTGACGTCAGTGAGACTTCCTGCTTCAATGTTGTGTTTTATCTGAAGGATAGGGACGGTAATTTGAGGGAGTTTGAGGCAGCTGTCATGCCTACCCTCGGCGGGGCCAACGAGATGCGCTCGGTCCACCCCAAAACCGCCGCCGAAATATTTAAGATGCCGCCAGAAAGATTTACATATATTAGTGGAGGCTTAGATATCATCATTGGAAATACACATCCTGACGTGTTTCCATCAACCTACCAGAAAGTGGGCCAGTCTATGTTGTGGCGAACCATTTTTGGTAGTGGTTTTATCTGTACAAGTGCTGACGGTGGAGCTGGAGACCAAAAGTCGGCATATAAGGCTGTCAGTGTCAGTGGAGGCACCTTGCCAGACTTTTTGACGTCTGAATCGTTTGGCGTACAGCCGCAGGCACTTTGTCCAGGATGTACTGCCTGTCAAGAGTGCAAGGCTATGGCCGACGGCACTACCTGGGACCAGCGTGAGAGGCAGAGAATAATTGAGGCAGGTTTAACACTAGACTTGCAATCCAACAAGTGGACAGGTCAATATGCTTACATTGAAGATCCTCACACTTTGCCCTACAATGAGAGTTTAGCCCGCAAAATTGCTGAAAAGGATCGTGCCAAGATGGTCAAGGAAGGTACCTATGATATGTATGTGCAGGTATTCAATGACGCCATATCCAGAGGCGTGTTTCAAAAAGCAACGCCTGAAGAATTGAAGTATGAAGGGCCTAAGTCTTGTTCATCAATAGTGGTTGCTTTCAAGGAGGATTCAAGTTCCACACCCATGAGATTGTGTGCAAATAGTTCTCTGACGTTCAAGGGCACCAGTTTTAATCACATAATGCTGGGAGGTCCGCCGCCAATGCAGAAGATTTTTTATCATTTGCTGCTTTTCCGCGGTTACAAGGTTGGTTTAACCGCGGACATTTCCAAGTTTTATAACTCCATCCTGGCCACAGAGTTCGACAGCCAGATGAAGAGAGTTTTATTTTCCCCGACGCCAGACGGTCCACTTGAAATTTACCTGACTAAAGTGGTGAATTTTGGCGAGTTGGCTGCGGGAAATCTGGCAGTTACAGCCCTGAAGTTGACGTCCTGCCTGTTCGGCGGAAAGAGTGAAGCAGAAGTCAAGGAGATGTATGGAGAGGGACAGATAAATGGTAGCGATATTGTTGCAAAACCTGAATTATGGAAGGAGCCAGAAATACCTACCTACCCCGAGGAAGATTTCAAGTTACCTCAGATTCCAGTTGCAGTCAAGCTTGAGAAGCACAGCTTCATAGATGATGTTATTTCGGGAGCAGGATCTGTGCCAGAAGCCAAGGAAATGATGAAAGAGGCCGACAGAATTATCAGCAAAGGTAGTTTTTCCTTCAAACAAGTCATTTATTCTGGTGATGATTGCCAGCCAACCAAGGTTCTTGGGCTGATATGGAAGCCAGCCACTGATGTGTTATCCATCGCCACGAGAGTCAACCAAGATGGTAAAGTCAAGGGAAAGAAGGTGAAAGAGGATGCTGATTTGTACAACCTCCAGGACGCCTTGGACGAGAATCTGACAAAGAAGATGGTCCACAGGTTCGCCGCCCAGACCTTCGACCCGCTTGGGCTTTGCAGCCCTATCTTGTTGAGAATTAAACTTGTCCTGCGGAAAACATGTTTGCTGAATTTGGGCTGGCAAGATTTCATTCCAAAAAGTCTACGGGATGAACTTGTTAAGTCGCTGGAGGACAGAGCTGAGGTCGCTAAATTGGAGTTTGACCGTTGTGTGGTCCCGGAGGAACCAACTGGCCTTCCATCCTTGATGATGTTTTCGGATGGGTCATCAGAGGCCTATGCATGTATGGCATATTTGAGGTGGCCAACTAGGCAAGGGTTTGAAACGTTCCTGCTAGCCACCAAGTCAAGAGTTGCGCCGGTCAAGACTGAATCAATTCCACGCCTTGAATTGATGGGTTGCCAGATGTCCACCAGGTTGTCAAAGTCCATCAGAGATGCCCTGCCCTTTGATGTTATCAGAGTGATGTACTTTACTGATTCATTGTGTGTTTTATCACAAATTGTTTCCAACAGTGCCATGTTGAACACATTTAATTCTCATCGCATTGGAGAAATCCAATCTGCAACCAACAAGGATGACTGGAGGTGGGTCCCTGGGACACACAATGTTGCAGATTTGGGCACCAGAAGCACCTGCAAGGTATCAGATTTAGGTCCAGCTTCCAGGTACAGATTGGGCCCAGAATGGTTGCGCCAGGATGAAAGTGCGTGGCCGGTGAAAACTGCCGAGCAAGTCAAGCAGGATTTACCACCGGAGGAGTTGAATACCAAAATGGTTAAGTTATGTTCAATGAAAGTTACCGGAGAAGCCGCGGAAGATGTCTTTAGGTTTAAGCACAGGAGATCATTTGGACAGGCCAAACGTATTATGGCAGCTGTCCTGCAAGTATCGAACACCTGGTTGAAGAAGCTAAAGAGCAGACAAGAAGGCAAGACTACAGCCGCTGGTAGTCATGTAGCAGCCGCAGATTCTGTGTACAAGCCGTCTTTGTACAATTTTATGGCAGCGGCGGAACTTTTCATTGTGTCATGTAGCCAACAGGATGAGTGGATAAATGACGCTAAAGGCAATTATTCGTCATTGAATCCATTAGTGCATGAATCATTGACCTGGCCTGTCGTTGGTCCCGGAGGTAATTATGTGACCAGGGAGATGAAAATTCTAAAAATGGTTGGTCGTGGCGAGCCCGTCATTGACGCCATTACTGGTGGCCGTAAAATGCTATTTGAAGACATGCCAGGTTTAGTAATTTTGGAGCCTGGTAATTGGTTAGCTTCTATTTTTATGAGAGAAGCGCATGTTGAGCTTCATTCTGGTGTCCGTGGAACTTTAGCTGAGAGCCGCCGTTGGTGCTGGATTGTGAAGGCAAGGAGGTTGTCCATCATGGAGGTGAAGAAGTGTTGGCCCTGCAGTGTTGAGAGGGCCAAGGAATGTCGTACTACCATGAAGGATGTGTTACCTGACAAGTTGGTTCCGAGCAGGCCATTTGAAGCTGTGCAAGTTGACCTTATGGGTCCGCTGGTTACGAGGAGAGCTACCGCCAAAACGAGGAGTCAGACAGCAACGAAGAAGGTGTGGGTGTTCGTGGTAGTCTGCAGGTTCTCAGGGGCGCTATGGCTGGACGCCTTGGAGAAGTATGATACCAGCAGTATCCTGTTGTCCCTGCGCAAGTTGGAGGCTGTTCATTGTCTGCCGAAGGTTATAGTAAGCGACATGGGCACACAATTATCCGCTGCTCGCAAGGTTTTAGAGCAGAAGTTGGGCAGCCAGGTAGAGTTTTCTTGGTCCCAGATCCCGGCCCGAGCCCACCATTTTATTGGGCAAGCTGAGAAAATGGTGGGATTAACCAAGAGATTGCTGTCCAAGAAGTTGGTGAATAGTTCTGTTAATTTTAATGAGCTCCTGGTGCTGTTGGCAGAGGTTAGCAAGTTAATGAATAGCAGACCGTTGACGATAGAAGCTGCGAATGACGTGGAGAATTGGCGACTGATTACCCCTGGCCAGCTGCTGGGAAATGTAGACCGCCAGCCGTTGTGCAATGTGGCGATGAAACCTGAGGACCAAATTTCCTCCAGGTTGAAGTTATTAGAAGATTTGTCTGCCCAGTTTTGGACTTCCTACCGCCAGGAGATTTTGCCGAAGATATTAAGGATGTCCAAGTGGAAAGATGAGATGGCGGAGCCGCTAGCTGACGGAGATATAGTGCTGGTTACGAGTACCAATCTGCTGATGAGATGTTTGCGGATGGGCCGTGTGACGAGGATTGAGGATGGGAGAAAGACTGCAAGAGTCTTGTTCAGGCTGACAGATAAATCTCCCCTGGAAGAACATGCTGTATCAGTCAGGCAGTTATTAAAAATTATGATTAATAATTGATTCTTATTTTATGGAAACTGAGATTTTTTTTAGTAAAAAAGCCACATTTTCATATGCCTATTTTTATGCCTAAAATAAGAATCAACCGAAATGCGATTAATTTTTATTCTATTTCATATGCTCAAATTTAATTGTATTGAGTTTAATTTCTTTTCAAAAGTACAATTCATTATAAAACTTACCTGAAAAGTTTACCAAAAAGGAATAAATGTGTCGAGGTTGCGTGATTCGATATTTATTCTAAGAAAAAAATCAAGTATTTTTAGCAGATTTTTTTAAAATTACATATGAATTTCAATCAAGTAAAACATTTTTATTCAGATCAAGGAATGATTGAAAATTCATATTTAAAGTCTCATATTTTTTACAAAGAAAAATTGGTATTTTTTTCATAATTTCGATGAAAATTCTAACGAAGATATTATTATTATTTTGCTATTATCTAAGTATTGAAAAGTTTATTGTTGATTAAGATAGTTACAGTTCTTATTCATTAAGTTTGAAAACTTTCTGCCCAAGGATTTTGAAATATTTTTCTTACTACTCTTTTTGATGCTTAACAAATTTAGTTTTAAGTACCTATAAATCTTAATTTTCTTGTCTAAGATTTATTTCGTTTTATATTACCATTATTTGTTTACATTTCAACCTGATTTCGTAGGTACTTATTGATTTATTAATAATGATTTATTACCTATTGATTATGAAATGATTATTAATTAGTATAAGTTGTCATATTTACAACATCATGATTAATAGGATTATCCATTTTAGGATTTGTGTATGTGATCTTGTGAGTGTCATGTGCCGGGAATATTGTATGGTACAAACCAATCCCCATCCTTCTATCCTAAATGTGAGGTATTATGAGTCCTAGTGAGGAGTGTAATATTGTGTATGCATTTCACGGGGTTTCATTTAGTTAGGAGCAAAAATTGTCATGTTTTTCGGGATGTGGCCATTCTCATGTGATTATGGTGAGTTGAGTTTAGTGAGAAATGTTGCTAGTGCTCAGCGCAAAAAAACCTTGAATCTCGTTAAGGAAGTTAATTTGACTTTCAAACGGGGGGTGTGTCTTAACCTCTTTTCGAGGAAGCTTTGTGTTTATCAAGATCGAAATTAATTCCTTATCATTATCCTAAATTAAGCGCAAATGTCCTCTTGTTTGACTTTCCTTTCATAAAGTGACGCGGTATGGATTGTTTATATTTGGATGCGCCCACGTTCGTTACTTTTGAATGAGATATGAGTGTGTGAAGATTTCGGAGAACAAAATTGGGCCTATCATTGGTCTCATAGTGCGTGAACAACCCTAGTATACCAGGGATTTGAAACCATAAGAACTTCAGGTAGAATTTGTTAATTTTATTAAGTGGAATGGTGTATAGGACGATTATATTTAGTTTAAAAGGCTTTAGCCAGCTAAGCATGAAACTTAATTATGATTAATATTATGTTTTAGTAATTTTTTATGTGCTTTTATTTTTGCATTTAACAATGATTTATTAAACCAAATAATTTTCCTTTAAAGCCAAAGTTTCCAAAGATTCTTAACCGTAGAGAAAAATGATTTTAAAAAGCAATTAAGATTACGTGGTTATAAAAAAACTGGAATTATGAATTAATTGATTTTGTAATTTCAGGACTTTGAAATAGTTGCCTCAATAAATCTATAATCAAACCTAATGTTGAAACTTGATGGTTCCTGGTATTGGGGGTTTGTCTGTAAGTCAACAAGATCTCGAGAACTTCCCGCTAATTCGGAAGTCACACTCAACCAAAGTGTCATGGTTGAGACAGGTTAAAAACAGTTTAGTGTTATAAATCTTCCCTGGAACTATAAGAAACATACTGCAAATGATAACCATGTTAAAAACATAGCAACATATAAATAAAAATTGATTAAAATCGCTTATTATCTGTCCTTTTCTTTTGCCACGACAATTTTGAATTTCACAATTGACTAGAAAATGTTTCAAGGGACAAAAAGTTTTTTTACAAAATAAAGTTAGGGGCTAGGTCTCTTTTTCCTTCCTGTTTTTTTAGTTTTTAATGATTGATGAATAATTTACCAGAAAGTAGACATCCCTTTCTGGCAATCAGATAAGTTCCTTTAAAGTTTTTGAAATGTGAATAATATGGACTTCGAACCATGGCGTGAAGAATCAAACAGTTGTTTAGCTTCTATAGATATGTATACATTTTACACCATTGTGAAATTCAGGAATTGAATTATTTTTATTATGAAATTTCGGGTTTTACACCAACAATTTATATTCTAATTTTTTTAAGGATATTATCATTCATAATATCGACAAAGTTATATTATACATTATAGGGGAAAAAAGTTTTTAATCAAAACATGCTCCTAGTTGCCTCTAGGTTCGTAGCCGCTAGTATCCTTATAATAAAGTAAACAAATGTTTGTGTGTGTGTCTGTTTGTACCAAAGGATCTCGCTAACCGCTGAATCGATATGCTTCTCCTTTATAGGGTAGCTTCGCACAGGTCCTGGAAAGGTTTATAACTATTTGGGGAAGGGTATCAACCCCCCCCCCCAAACAAAAAAAAACAATAATTTTTTTTTAAATTATTTAAAATCTAAAATAAAAAATTGGGTTATCCCATTCAACCCCTCCTCTTCCCTAGAGGCCTCAAGGGGCGTAGCCACTAGTCATAATACAAATAGATTGAGATAGATGGATGGATGGATGGATAGACAGATGGACAGGTGATATTGATATTATATTAAAGGTACTTACATACCAAAACTTTTCCAATCTGTCTTTCTTCACAAAACCTTAAGAATAGAGGGAATGGATTTAAGACTATAAATTAGAATTAACTCTGAAGGTAGTTATAGAGTGGAAGATTGAGACATTGGACATAGTTTGTTCTTATTCACTGGCCTAAAAACCTTGGGTATAAAAACATTAATTGGTTGGTTAAAAATAGCAGTGAATGTATATTATTTGTCATAAATTGTCCTTTGGTAATTCAGCAGTTATAGCAGACAAATTTTGATGCGTAAAATGGGGGATGGAGCCATTTATGTGCCATTTTCCTATCCCTGGTGTTTTCTTCTGTAACATTCTTTAGACAAGTAAAAGAATGTTCATTCAAAATTGTTTAATCTTTACCAGTAGCATAGCAAACTTAAAACTGTATGTTCTATTTGAATGGGTGTAGATTGTAGAATATACGAGGATATTATGACAGGGGAAAAGTTGTCGTAAAAATTTAGCTTGCTAACATGGAACTCGTTTATTGGTCAGTTCGTTCATTCAGTAGGAGGGGAGGGGATGTGGTAAAGGGGGAATCGTTATTTTAGCCCTCTGCATGTTTCAACATATTATAGAACATGAAAATCGGGTGTAAGATCCAAGTAATATTTCATTCGCCGTACAAAGTTATCAAATATAAGCATGCTGCCGTACAATTTAAATAGTAAAGCAGGTTAGAATGTATATGTCGCCATTGAATAAAAGTGGTCCTTGATATATTCAAACAAATAATATGAATAATAATACATATTTTCACAATATGACTCAAGAGTGTCCTTAAACTCAACAAAACAGTTAGTGTATGTTAGTGTTGGAAAAATTATAAGTACATCTACTCTTCTATGGCCGTTTTCGGTCTTGTTTATTGTATGTTATTCACTAATGGATAGAAAAATATTTTTTGTATCTTATATAAACTTAGCATAGCTAATCTTTAACTAATGTCTTTCTGTCTGACAGACCATTGTCAGCTAAAATGTGGGAACACTATGAACCAATAAATCATTTTTGGCAGTGGTGATTTTTTTTTATAAAAATAGGAAACTTTAACAATAGATATGGAAGATCTACATGGTCAATCAGGTGCCATGATACGTCACACTTAAATGGGGATTCCTTGTATTATACCACAATTTTTCGAAGATATTATTTTCTGAAAACTAGCTTTATCCTAAGAAATTCATCTATTCATAGCTGACTTTCACTGCCCATCATACCAAAATCTGTACAGTTTTTACCCAATAATATGGCTGGATTGATACTCCACTGAGTTCCTATTGGCTGATTTAGTGAACATGTTTCTAGATATTCTATATTTATTACTAAAACCGCTGGGCAAATGTAAAAATTTTATCTATTAATAGAATAAATAAATTATGTATAAGTAATATTCAATAGTAATTTTTTTATATCAAATGATGATGGCAAATCATAAACAAAAATTACATTAGGTCATTGTGTTGAGCTTTTCCCAGTATAAAATGTACATCACTTAAATGTATATAATTATAAAAAAAATAGTTATAAAGCATAATCAAAAACTTATACCAAAAATTTCTAAATTTTATTTTGATGTACAATATATTTATCTTTCTAATTCGAAATGAAATAAAATTTCTACAGAATAGAATAAACTTTTCAGTTAGAATTATCAACTCATAAACGAGATTTTAGTCATATTCTAAAGTAATAAAGAATAATTTCATTGGCACAACTTTAGAAAATGTTAGAAAAGTTATTTGCCACAAATTGGTTCGAGATGCCATACTGTCTTATCATTAGATAGATAGAGAAATAGAAAGATAGATAGAGAAATAGATAGATAGATGAATAAAAAATCTAAAGTTTAATCTATTCTTGAACTAAGTATTATAAATAGCTTTTTGCGGATATAAAATGTACAATTATAAGATTAAACCCAGTTTTTTTTAGCCCCAAGGTTTTGAAGGCACGGGCTAAAAAAACTGGTTTTAATCATATGATTGTACATTTTTATGTTCGTAGAAAACTGGATATAATACGATGCTAGACATAGTTTTTTTCAGGGGCGTCCAAGCTTTTTCATTTGGGGGGGGGGGGGGGTAAAAATTTGAGAATGAAAATTTTGGGGGTTATATCATAGAGGGAAGCTTTTTTATTTGGGGGGGGGGGGTTAAAATTTGAAAATCCAATTTTTTTTTTGGGGGGGGGGGGTAATCACCCCCAAATTCACTTGGGGGGGGGGGGGGGGTAATCACCCCTTTACCCCCCCCCCCCCTTGGACGTCTATGTTTTTTTGTTGTATGGATTGGAACCGGTTCTAATCCACTGGATTCGAATGAATACGAGAATAGTTATTTCTCGTATCGTATTATAAACGGCTTTCCGCGGATATAGAATGTACCGGCTAAAAAAACTGGTTTTAATCTTATGATTGTACATTTCTATATTCGTAGAAAACTGGATATAATACGATGCTAGACATAGTTTTTTCGTATGGATGAGAACCGGTTCCTATCCACCGGATTCGAATGAATACGAGAAAATATATTCTTGAACTAAGTAAATTTTTGAGAAAACTTTAGGAATATAAACAATAATGTGTAAGAGCAAAGTAAAAGAATCAAAACAATTAGGATGAGACAATCGACGATAAATCAACCTTTCCATGAATTAGCCTTTCTTTAGATTAAAATCTTTGGTTGAAAAGTTTTGACACTATCAGTTTGTAACAATAAATTTAGAGTATAGATGTATAAACAGATAGCTACAAACATTCCTTAAGCAAAGACCTAAAGCTCTGCAGAAGGTTGTTTATCGATAGAAATTTTGCTTTCTCACTTAGCTGCTAGAAAGCTCATATGCTGTCATTGGAATAAGGTTTGAAGAAATAATCAAAATCACCAACTTGTTGGTATAAGGATTTGGGGGACCTTTATTATAAATTAAAGTCATTTGCCCAATTGTACAAGAGTTAAAACAATTAAATCAAAAGATTTTAGTGTAAAACTATTTGTAAATAAGAGTATAAGAATAAGATATTGTTATCAACGACAAAAAAAAATGTTTTGCCTAGTTTTTGTAAAAATTTTGAGCATATTTATCATTTAAAATCAATGCTATCTTTTCAAAAGTGTTTCCATTAATTTGTTTGTGTTTTGTAAGCAAACCCTATTTTATTATTATTTGTACTGTGTTATTTTATTTGAATATATATTTCAAAGATAGCTAATTTTTAAAAAAAATAAAATGAGATGAATGTCGGAGTTTTCTTATTAAACATAATAATGTATATATAATTAGAATAGTAAGACCTTGAAAATAAGCGATAAATTATTAGATGATTATTAGTAAATTTAACAGAATTTAAACGTAATTATTACAAAGCTAGCTAAAAAGTGTTGACAAAAAATAATAATCCTTTTATTCAAAATACTATAGAACATTATAACAAGGATGATAATTTCAAGTGTAGCAGCATTTAAAAAATATGTCTTTCTAAAATCAATTGATTTAATGAATGAAATATTGAAAATATAGCAATGTACAGATTATTATAATTTTCAGGAATTGAAAATAATTACATTCATTTGGTTGCTGATGTAAAAAGCAGAGAAAGGCATGTATAGAGTCATAAAAGAGCTGCGATAATTTACATATATTTAAAAGGATGTAAAATCCTTTTATAAAAGTCAAATACAGAATAATTTTTATTAGCAAATTCATAGGAAAAAAATCCAGACTTACTGATAGACAAAATGAATTATAGAGTAGCTTCTCTACTAAATATAACATATAAATAGACATGCGCAGAAGCTTTATGTAGGAGCTACGAACAGTTCTAATATTTCGGAAAGGGGAAAGGAAGAAAGTTTATCTATCTTTTACTGGGATAAACATTTAAAAGCCCCCTAAAAAGGAAAATATTTTAAAAACAAATTAAACCTATATTGATTCTAATTTGAACCTTAATAATGCTATTTTTAAAAATTGGTATTGATATCTACTTTCCGAAATGATTGTATTGTTAGCAGCTAGCAGTGAAAATATTTTACTGAAAGTCCAAATTTTTACAGTTTTTATAATTTTTTGACAATGCTAAAATTGATTTGTTTCCTTCATTGATTTTAAGATATATCCATTATTTATTAAGAAAACACAAATATATGTTAAATTTTATAGTTAGGGCATTGTTTCTAAAAATAAAAAATCCTGTATAAAACTCGGCCATTTTAGGGTCCAAGCTGTCAAATTTCTTGACCAATATGAATATGTTAGTAGGTCTTTGCCATAGTTCTATGTAGCCATATACCATCGACCCCTCTATACTCTAACTTTATTTTTGTAACCAAACAAGAAATCGAAATTCAGTAAAATTAGCCAAAATAAGCTTTCGTGGTTATAAAATTTTGGATACCAGTATAGTTTTCAGTCCAATGTCCCCTTGACTTGAAGAATTTGTTTTAGGAACGGACACTGAACTGTCAATTAAATTGGTACCCAAAGTTTTATAATCACATGTTTTCTCATTCGTTGGGTTGAGGAATGTGGGTACTTTTATTAAATTTCAATTGGTTGATTAAAACTAGTAATGATAATACTTTTCCAAATTTAAAAAGTTTAATTTTTTTCTCGTATTCATTCGAATCCGGTGGATAGGAACCGGTTCTCATCCATACGGAAAAACTATGTCTAGCATCGTATTATATCCAGTTTTCTACGAATATAGAAATGTACAATCATAAGATTAAAACTAGTTTTAATCTTATAATTGTACATTCTATATCCGTGGAAAGCCGTTTAAAATACGATACGAGAAATAACTATTATCATCATTAGGGATTTAAATAAATTTACCTCCATTATGTTATCCCTTAAAATACCTGGTTTGGTTTAGCCACTATGGAATATTTGTCCTTGTTATTTGACAAAACTTATTACTTTCCAAGATTTTAATAAGACCATAGACTGAATTTTCATCAAAGTTTTACAATTTAAAACTTGTTGCTGCCATAGATTATAGTTTAGTAGACAGGTAGCATTTTTTAAAATATTTTATCCACAAGAAAAAATACCCTAAAATCGGGCCGCTTAAACATACAAATTATAACATTTTTAATAAGGATATGACAGTAAATTGTAAAAATGTGAGAATAGTATAAAATTCAGCAAAAAAAATTATAAATTATAAAAAGTATAAAAACAAATTTAAGGCATATTTTGGAAGCGCTGGAAAGTGTTATGTGTAACGTCATAAAAATAAAATAAAATCCATCTCTTTTTTGGTGGTTTCATTTCACACATTTCCTCTCATCCCTCCTTTTTAGACGTATCTTTTATGACGTTACACATGACACTTTCTAGCGCCTTCAGGTGTTGTCATAAAAAAAAACTGTGGGTCAAAGCATATCCTATTCTTTATTGCGGACATATATATCTCCTTAGCAAAATAGACTAAAATCTTTAAGAAAATCAAATAGACATTAAACTTCCTTTAGTATTAAGATTAAGCTGGCACAACATTCATCATCTATACTATTCTATGGATGATACTGAAAATTAACATCTCCAAAACTTTTTGCCATTAAGAGGTTCAAGTTTTTATAGGAAAATGGGTTAAATATTCTCTAAACCAAATTTGGGAATAGTTATTCCTGGCATCATATTATAAACAGCTTTTCGCGGATATAAAATGTACAATTATAAGGTTAAAACCAGTTTTTTTAGCCCCGAGGTGCCGAATATTCACCGGATATTAATCGGTTTTGGCACCTCGGGGCTAAAAAAACTGTTTTTTATCTAATAATTGTACATTCTATATCCGCGGAAAGCGGTTTATAATACGATGAAAGAAATAACTATTCCTGGCATCATATTATAAACATCTTTCCGCGGACATAAAATGTACAATTATAAGTTTAAACCCAGTTTTTTAGCCCCTAAATGCGAAAATCGATTAATATCCGGTGAATTATAACCGGTTCTCAGCCATACTGAAAGATTATGTATAGGATCGTATTATATCCAGTTTTTCTGCGAATATAAAAATTTACAATCATTAGATTAAAACCAGTTTGTTTAGCTCCGAGATGCAGAAGGCACAGGCTAAAAAAATTGTTTATTTTATATCTGCGGAAATGATACGATAAATAACTATTCTGGGCGGCTAAATAGGATACACTTTTGATGTTTAGTATGAAAATACTCTTTATCAAAGAGCATTTTACTTACCTGGTCCGTCGGTCCATCAGTCATGCTAAAATGGCATACATATTTATTTAAGTATAAAGTTATCGGGATTTTTTTTTCCTTCTACATTTTTTATTCTCTACTTTTCAGGCTTGTTTTTGGTACTTATGGACAATGGACATAGTCTTTGAAATTGATATATCCTTATATAAAAGTAACAGGATGTCTGTGAATTTGTGCCGCAGAATCTCGCTAACCGCTGAATCGGTATGGTACCCATTTGCAGTGAAGCTACTCATAGGTTCTGGGAAGGTTTTAAACTAACGTGAAGATTCAACCCCCCCCCCCCCCCCCTAGATATACCACACTTTTCTGGGATCTTGCTGAGTCAAGTATCAACTGTTGGGAATATCAAAGGATGACTCCATGCAAAATTTGAGCCGGATCCGAAAAAACCGGCCGTGAATTTTATGAAAAACCGGTTTTTTTCCGGTTTTTAGGGGGTATCTGTAAATCGATTCAGCTGGAGCAAAACCGGTTAGAGGTACAAAAAATTTTACTTCACATGAAATTTAGCCAATGCAATTGCCTACAAAAATGTATTTCATCATCAACTTGATTAGACAACTCTTTCCCCTCCTAAATGTCCATTAAAACCTCGGAAACGGCAAAAATCGCCAAAAATCACGCCTTCGGCGGCAAATAACGGCTAAACGGTCAGCCGGAGGCGAATGAAACTTAAATAAAGAAATGTCTGCCTCAATTTTTAGGTCATTTTTTGCGGTTTTTGGGCCGTCACGCCCAAACGGTTTGAGATAATCTCACGGGACCTTTTGCCCAACCTAAGTCTGGTTATTTGTGAGGTCTAGGAAAAAAAACAGACTTACACAAAAGATTATAATTATAATCTTTACACAGAAAAATGGCACGAGGTGAGGGTTTGAGGGGGCAAAATGAGCCGACCAGCGATTTTTGACGGCACGCAGCGACGTCGTGCTTCATCCAATCCGGGATTTTTTTTTCTTAGACCTTACAAATAACCAGGCTTAGGTCGGGCAAAAGGTCCCGTGAGATTATCTCAAACCGTTTGGGCGTGGCGGGCCGAAAACAGCAAAAAATGGCCTAAAAATTGACCGGCCTGTCATTTCATCAAAGAAATCCATCAAAAAATCACAATTTGAAATTTTAATTAATTAATAACTTTTTTCTCATAAGAGATAATGACACAAGACTTTCACTTGGTGAAAATTCAGCATTGTGGGCCGCCTAGACTTTATATTTGGTGACCCTGGGGTGACGGGTTCAGTGCCCCCCACACCCACGAAGTGGGCATACTTTTGAAAATCACGTTTTTTCAGTTTTTCCCCTTAAAGGAGGGGAAGGAGTCGTTTTAGAGACTTCAAGCATCTCTTTGATGTTGAACAACTTTTTGAGGCAGACATTTCTTTATTTATGTTTCATTCGCCTCCGGCTGACCGTTTAGCCGTTATTTGCCGCCGAAGGCGTGATTTTTGGCGATTTTTGCCGTTTCCGAGGTTTTAATGGACATTTAGGAGGGGAAAGAGTTGTCTAATCAAGTTGATGATGAAATACATTTTTGTAGGCAATTGCATTGGCTAAATTTCATGTGAAGTAAAATTTTTTGTACCTCTAACCGGTTTTGCTCCAGCTGAATCGATTTACAGATACCCCCTAAAAACCGGAAAAAACCGGTTTTTCATAAAATTCACGGCCGGTTTTGGCCGGATCCGGCTCAAATTTTGCATGGAGTCATCCTTTGATATTCCCAACAGTTGATACTTGACTCAGCAAGATCCCAGAAAAGTGTGGTATATCTACCCCCCCCCCCCCTCCCTTTCCTCAAGTGCTTCTAGCGGCCTATACGGGTGTAGTCCTATATGTAGAGTAGTAAGACTGAACGGATTGGGTTCTCCATTTTGGGGAGGCTTCATTAGGGTCTAAAGATAATTTCAGGCAATTTTACTATCCCTTCCCTGCCTCGAATTTAGAGACCCTAGGTGTTAGGGGCGCAGTAACTTGTTTAACATAATGTATAAAGTTTTATAAGGTTTTTGTTGATAAATTTTGTATATTATATTAGAGTAACATATTTACCTGCAATATTTCTAAAGGGATAAGGCAATGGCCGATAAATTGATTTCCATCCCCTATAATACACAAAAATACCTCTTCTGTAGAATACAATTAGGGAATGAAATGTTTGGACACTTAGCTTAATGAACCAACTAATCAAAATATAATAAAAGTCCCTAAAGTTGTTAAGACAACAAATAAGAAAATTATTATAAAACTTTGGGGACAAGTGTATTAAAGAGCCCAATGTCCCGTCCCTCCCTTAATATTTCACGTTGCACAGCTGCTTTACTTTGAGGGTATGTCTGGCTCTTTGTCCAACCATGTGGAGATATCGCTAGCCTGAAGTTTACTGTGAATGATTATATGGTCACCAGACAACCAACCCTTTGATTGCACGATTTTTTACTGTTTATGGCGCCAAGACAATCTACCTATTCTAAATATCTATTTCGTGCTCCAGACATTACAGCATTACGAAACACTTTTAACGTCTTTAGTTATAACGCGGTGTTGGGACAGGATTCAAACTTATTTTCTACACGACAACGAGTTAATGAATGCGCTACATGTTACGCTGAATTCGCGAGTTAAAATATCGCTAAGGGTTAGCATATCATACTTTTAACAGCAGATGCGCCCCTATTCTAAGGGAGAGTAAGATGAGCCTAAAACTCCTAGAACCAAGAAATAAATTCTTAAAGAAAAAATCACGGGAACTTCTCTGTAAAGCTTCCCTATAGTGAAAAACGCCAATGGTTCAGTGGTTGAGGAGACCTTACTAGACAACTAGAAAGGCATTATTACTTTATAGAGTAGGATACACAAACATTATTAGTACTTCAGTTGCTCTTTACATCTTGCGCTATATTAATATTTCCCTTTATGGCATTTCCCCTTGAGGTAGTTTTTTATTTTGTTTGTTTGTGTTATATTAGGCATCTCCGCAGGTTAAGGGGTTATGTTGGGTATAAAAAAAACCCTGTCCTTATTTTCAATTTATTTCTTAAAAATGTTGGAGTAGGAACACTGCTGGACAAATACTTTAGAGGAGAGCACCCACTTCCGTAATTATCTATTCTAAACACAATAACAACATTAAGGACTATCTTTAAAAGCTACAGATCACCTACCCTCCTCCCACTTTTTTTCAAATAGCGGCTACGCCCCTAGAAGCCTCTAAGGGCACTGGTAGGAGGGGGAAAAGTCGACCTAATCCCATTTTAAATTTGAGTTTCAAAAGAGTTTTAAAAAATATTTCTTTGGGGGGGGGGTGAAGACACCCTCTCCAAAAATAGTTTAAAACCCTCGTAGGACCTATAAGAAGCTTCACTGTAAAGGAGAACAATATCGGTTCAGCGGTTAGCGAAATCCTTCGGGACAGACAAAAAACGCTTACTACTTTATATAATAGGTTTTATTTCAAAATAAGCAGGGCTAGAGTTGAGAGTGCTTAAAAGGTTACCTTGTGGAATTTTTCTCTTTTTGTATATAAGATATATAAGATTTTAATAAAAAAAAAGGTTAAATGAATATCGTCTTTTTATGAACTTAAATTTGAAAATACGCTCGAAAATACCAAATTCATGACTAATAAAATTTCCTTCTTTTTTTCATGAGATCATTATTATTATTTATTTAATTCTTTGCATTGGCGTGTACAAGTAGGGGTGTGTATGTAATTTACCCCTCTCCCCATCTCCTGCCTCCACATTAAGGCTTACATGTTAAGAAGTATATTATTGTATTTCCGTTTTATAGATCTTAATTGCAAACAAGCTTGTACTTGTTTCTAAGGTCCTTTTAATCGGCTAGTCAATTCATTTAAATGCCAGAGGCCACTTGATGAGGGGGGGGGAGTAATTTTTTTCTAGGGGCGAATTCTCTTGGGAGTTATGGTACCCAAAACAGTTTTAAGGATTTGTCTGACTTTATTACTGCTTTTTTAAAAATGTTTTTTAAATAGCTTGCATATTCAGAGAGGGAGAGTAAAATATTATATTAATAACTAGCGGTTTCGCCCCTAGCCTCTAGGGGTTTTGCCCCAAGAGGTGATTTAAACAAATGCAGTACCACTGGTGCAACAACCATCAAATTTTTTTAATGGGGAGGGGTTGCTTTTTTTGTTTTGTTTTTTTTTTTGGGGGGGGGGGGTAAGGTTGTCCCAACCCCCCCAAAAAAGCCTAAAATTACCACAGGACCTGTAGGTATATTCCCTGAAGAGTAGAATCCAATGGGTTCAGTGGTTACCGAGATCTTAAGGGACGGACAGACAGACGGACAAACCGACGGACAGACAGACAGACATCAAGCTACTTTGAATTATAGATATTTTATCTAACCTTTACCCTTAATAACAAGTTCATTACGCCAAATTTCCACCCGAGAATTGCGAGAACAATAATTTTAACCCCGAACTGACCTACACCTTTATCACTGGTGAATATTGATCCAAATGGAATTTCCGTGCTATAAAACCAAATTTGGAGGATAGAAGAAAAAACTCTTTCATTTTACCGCGTTTTTTTTCTGCCAGTTTGTCAAGAATTGTGATTTAAGACATTCTTTCTATAAAAACAAAGACAACTTCCATAAAAGCGAATCTTAACAAATCAAATGAGTATAAAAACGAACATTTTCAAAAATAGATTAATAGTTAATATAATATACAATGTTGTATAGAGAAAGAACAAAATTCTGCGAATCCGCATTAAGCTTTCCGACAAGGAAAGTCCTCAAAGTAAATAGCCGAACCCAGGGGCGTCCAAGCTTTTCTTGGGAAGGGGGGGGGGGTAAAATGGCGCGCGAAGCGCGCTGCAAATTTTTTTTACCCCCAAAATTAAAAAGATTTTGGGGGTGGCACCCCGAAATTCGTTTGGGGGAGGGGGGGTAATCCCCACTTTACGTCTTTGGCCGAACCCCCTCTTATTATGAAAAATATTAAAAATAGGAGAGGGACGGGTGAGTTTTTTCTTTACTAGGTCAGGTTAGGTTAGGTCTTATTGTGTACATGGTAGCGCCGCAGGGTTAGGGCACCAGCAACAGATAAATGTTATATAACTAAAGATTATAATACTGCACTAAGGGATAAACTAACAGACTTGCTGACAGACAGACCGTAATCTAACACTTTCATAAAAAATGTTTAAGTTTCTATGTTGGTATGTGCGTTCATTCTTTACCAATTCCGGAAACCGAGCTAGTGTTTTGAGAAATTTCAAGAATAAAATTGTTATTTTAGATAAAAAGAAAAAAACAATTTTGCACCCAAGTTTTCTGTTAAATAACTGATCATTTCTTACAAAAGAACGTCCAGGTTAGGAGGCATAATAGTAATACAACCTCCCAAAAAAATGGATTTCCGTATACTAGAGGTTTTTAGGAAGATTTCAACTTTTAGGGGTGGAAAGAACATTAACTGCTATCATGACATTAAACAAATTGTGGACAATACAGTTTTTTTTCTACATTTGAAACATTCACAAAGTCATATAAACTCGACAAGCTTCACGTCTGATCTGTTTGCTTTGCTTATATGGTTGTTACCATTCTTGTGTTATAGGAATTTGATAAGTCTGAAATCAAAAATATGATGCAAATAGTGTGAGACTAAAATTTCTCAAAAAATTCGCTGTTCTATCACATCCACCATAGCTGCAAAAAGAAACATTAATTAAACAAGGAAGACATTCATGAATGGACATACGGACAAAAAGAGTTATAGTGCAGATGTTCAGTTTTCATTAAAAAAATACCAGATAGAGTATATGCGCAAAATCATAGAAAGTAACGTAAGCTTTATATAAAAGTAAATTTTTTTGTATTCTGAATCATGGCCGACAGACCGACGGACAAGTTAATTTTCAGCTGGATGCCCATACAATGTGATGTATAGAGTAGCTTCGCTTCTAAAATTTATAGAATGTGTCTCCTTTATTGTAGCTAATTGGTAATTTTAGCTTTGATTATTATAATATGCGGTTTTATTGATTCAAAATGTGATACAATAGGCGGAACTGATTACACACTCTAGATAAAATGAGTCGCAAATTAAAACATTTGAAAAATAGAGTAATACATCAAAGAGTTTCTTTGTTTATATTTACTTATTCACCTTTTCGATAGCAAATTTGCTGAAGTTAAGGCTTAAAATTCCGTTGCACCATATTCTAGGGTCTATTCTAATCAATAAATTATTACTTGGATGTTGTACCAGGTTTTCATGTACTCGATCTAATAAAGTGATGCTCGCTACAATAAAGACAACCTCTATCAACCACCTTAACTTAATCCCCTCCCCTCGTACTGGATAAATGAACTGTCCAACTAATGAGGTCCATAATAACAAGCTATATTTACGAAAAATTTACCCCTGACCATGTATCCACATATATCCTATATATATTTCTAATATTATAAAACCATCTTTAAACTATTTAAAAAAATTTAAAATCTTTACATCCAACAATTTTGATAATAAAAGAACATTGATTCATTGACACCATTAACTAAATTTCTAGACAGAGAAGGAGCTGACATTGAACTGTAAAGGTATACAATTACACATTTTTTTATACACAAGTTATCTTATTTCTTGGCTTGAAACTTTAGGTACTTTTATTAAATCTTGTTGAAACATTTGATTTTCAAAAATGATTTTAATCCATAGAAGGGTAATTTTGTCTATTTTCTTTATTGTGCATATTTATTTTATAGCCCAGTATCTTAATCTGGACGTGATATAACCTCTGTATCGAGTTACTCCATGTCGAACCAAAAAATAAAATATAAACTTATGGGAGGAAATACTTTACATTCTGAGCTTTGCAGGGAAGGAAGGGGACATTATGACATCAAAATAAAAAAACTTTAACTCAATGTAAAAAAAATACTAGATAGGCAGAATTTACATAAGAATTATGAAAGAAATATTCATTGTCCAATCTCTTATTCCTGGAGCTTTGCATATACCACCAGGGATGTGTATGGGATATTTGATGAAATTATTGAGTGCCATTGCCGCGCCAGTACCGCGCCACTGGGCGCGCTGGTTTGCCCATTCCATTTTGATTTAAAGATTGAAATCTAGTAATATCTAGGTGCGCCGAACTGGATCGCCCCGATTTAGCGCACCACTAAACGATTTAAAGATCCAGCTCAGGTTAGGTTGGGTTACATACAGGGGCGTCCAAGCTTTTTATTTTGGGGGGGGGGTAATTCGTGTTTGGGGGGGGTAAAATGGTGCGCAAATTTTGTTTACCCCCCCCAAAATTTTATTAAATATATAGTATTAAAAATGCGCGCGAAGCGCGCAAAAATTTTTTTTATTACAGATTTTTTATTTTGGGGGGGGTATTTACCCCCCCAAAATTGTTTGGGGGGGGTAAATACCCCCTCCTAAATGGTTGGGGGTGCCTACGACACCCCCAGGGTAGGGGTAAATTTTGAATGGGGGGGTAAAATGAAAAAAAAATTGGGGGTGCCTATGGCACCCCCAAAATCGTCTGGGGGGGGTAATCGCCCCATTACCCCCCCCCCTTGGACGCCTATGGTTACATAGTTACAGGGTAGCCACGCATCCTAGGTTCAGGCCCCGCAATGTAAAGTAGATCCAAAAGATATTCGACATTTTAGAGCCCTAGCTTTAAATAGCAGCTTTGTCCATAGCATCTAAGGGCTCTGCATTCGAAGGGGCAGAGAGGGGATAGAAAATTAGCTTAAAACAATTCTATGACTTAAATCTGAAAATAAAATAGCCATCAAAGGATATAAAGTTTATATAAATGTGAGAACCGGGCCTGGGTCGGGGAAGAAAAACAATTTTTCTTTGACCATGTATGGACCTGAAGGAGTTGTTATTTGTTACACTCTTGTTTAATAAACCTATTTTTTACGCGCTGTTCGTTAAATCCATGACAAACCACCGTATAAAGATAGATAAATTATGAAGATTAGGTCAATAAACAATTAGTTATCAACAAACTAATAGTGACATCTAAAATTTCCTAATTATTTAACAAAGTTATTAATTAGTAAACAGGATTTACTACGCTGCCATTAAAGATTTATGACTCTGATTTCTTGACAAATAATCATCTACTAGAAAATTTCTTTGTTAATGTCTTTAAATAGTCTCATAATCAGCCGGATTGTAACCGTTTCTCATCTACACTGTAAAATCATGTATAGCATCGTATTACAGACAATTCCTAATTTTTAATTTAGTTTCATTCTTGTTGAAACTAAATAATGCATATTTATTGTAATTAATTAACGAGAAATTTTTTATTAAGTATTTTGCATAATATTTTTATGGATAAATCACAAATAAACCCCCACCTTGAAAATTGCATATTTTATTGCAAAAAAAGTCTGAATTTTGTTACAAATACATTTTGATTTTTTATAAATTGTAAATCCATACAAGCAGGGATATAAAGGGATAAGACAATAACCCATAAATTTATGTAAAGTACATCCGCAATAATAATACACAAAATTACCCCTTCTGTAGATTACAATAAGTGGTTAAAAAGTTTGTACACTCAACTGAAAGAACCAACCAATTATGATTCAATAAAAATCCACAAAGTTTTTAAGCCTACGTAAAAGAAAACGCTATTATAAAACTTTGGGGACAAGAGTAAACAGTCCAATGTCCCCTCCCTCCCTGCTCAACAAGTCATCAATATAATAACAAGATAACAAGGATGTTTATATAGTCTATTATACATAAGTTGCGCAGCAGTAAAAATTGAAAAAAAAATAATAATAGTTATTTATCGCATCGTATTATAGACAGCTTTTCGCGGATATTGAAATAAAAAATTATAAGATTAAAACCAGATGTGTTAGTTCCTAAGGGCCAAGACCCAAGCTTACAAAACTGGTAGGTATTAATTTATAACTTTCATTTTATATTTGGGGGAAAATGTCTGTAATTCGATAAATGATTTTTAGAACCGGTTCTAATCCACCGGTTATTAATCAGTTTTAAAGCAACAATGGAAAAACCTTTCTAATCAGAATATTAAAGCATGACTGACAGGCTGACAGACCAAGTACGTTATTATCATTGGATACTCTTTAAAAGGCATATTTTCATAACAAAATCAGCGGTAGTAGAAGCCGAGAAAATATATTACGAAAGTACGGACGGACGAACCGACCCTAATTATAGAAAAGCTTCGCTTTCAAAAAATAAAACTATTTAGAATAATAAATATATTTGTTAATTATTGTTAATTATTGAAAAAATTAATAAAATTGAGGTAAATTAACGAATATTTAAAAAATAAAAAACAGTTTTTCGTTTATTAAAACCGGCAACCGCGATTTTAATTTCATCATTTACCTGCTTCCTTACGACCGGTGGCTTATTGCGCCATAGAACATGAAACCGGTTTGTGAACAAATATTTCGACATCAAGTTGTAACTTGCAAGTGGTGACGTAATTTTTCACGCGTTTCGCTTCAGTCTATCAAGACCTTTCTATGCGAAAGGAGCTCAGTGAATTTTTTGCGCGTTTAGTGATTTTGCTTATAATTTCATTATTATATCCAAAAGTTATATAAGTGAAGGGTAGAGAAAAATTAAATTGATATTTTTTGTAGCGCAGCTACTATATAATTTACTTCCGTTTTTTTATTGCTATGGGAAAAATTCCTTTAATCGGATTATTTTTATTATAAAAAAACATTTTCGGCGTTATCCTCTTAGAAATTTTTTTTCAATTTTGTCCCCCCCGACTACCGCCGAACAACTATTTTAGGTTAGGTTAGGTTTTAGTCTAGGGAGCCGAGCGCTGCGGCCAGAGTTCATAGTTCGCTGTCGGGGGGGAAGGGGTTACTCAAATTTTCAATATTGAAAAAAAAATTTTAAGAGGATAATATCACATTTTCTTTAATTTTTTTGGGCCAAAGCTACTTCTTAATTGGAAATGTCCTTGTGTCAGCTACGTAAAGGGGGGAATCCTTGATTTTCTCGACTGTTATATAAGATAGACTGCTGATGTTTGGGTCTTACCATCCTTGGTCCGTCGTTCTGTACTTTTTTACATTAATTTTTACATAGGACATATTTACCTTTTTGTGTTTATGAAGTTTTTTTTTACTAGCGGTTGTGCCCCAAGCTTAGGCGCTCTGTATTCATTAATTGGGAGCAGAAAAATAGCCTTAGACCATCCAAGGGCTGAAAACTAACAAAATGTATAGGTTTAAGCCCATAAAGCCTTCAATTAAGAACTCAATTATTTCAGTATTGTATTAATCTTAAGCTTTATTATTTTCATTCATCACATATTCTCTCTTTTTTATGACCTCTTAAAATCATTCTGTCTGTTTTTCGCTTCGTTACTTATGAATGTTTTCATCCTTGTTTTTATGTAGGTTATAATTTAATTTCTTGTATATGTTAATGCTTATACCATGTTGTTAATTTGTATTTTTGTAAGTAAACTTTTGATTTCTGAGTTTTATTTTAATTAACGATAAGAGCTATCCGAAAAGTACAGACGGACGGACTGACCTTGAATGTAGAAATGCTTAGCTTTCTAAAAAAATACTTTTGTTTTTGTAATTTCTTGGAAATTTAATCTATTTATCTATCTATAATTTGTCATAATAGTTACCACACGTCTTAACTGAACGTCTAACAAGGATGATAGCATCCTAAATGGCCTAGGCGCAGAGCAAGAAATAATAATTTATCAATCAGTGTTTATAAAATACTCAATATGACATATTATTGTCGAATAACCTACTATATATTAAAGCCATTTTTAAATCGTTTATAATAAAAGGCACTACCTTGAACGTCGTTGAAGTGTTTTATTTTTTTTGGAGGTAAAAATCTCAATACTTGAGGTGGGGAGTTGGATTAAATAGCGATATCTTTACATGATTTTTATATAAAAAAAAAATATCACTCTCTTTGTTTAATCCACGTTATACGCACTTTTTTACAATAAAAGAATTGAAAGACGAAGCCCAATCTGTACCACTTTTGCACCACTTTTGATTCCTTTGACGTCATATTCACCGTCTTTTTTTTAGAGATTTTCTTTCCCACTTCTCCTCTCATCTCCCTCATTTTATGACGTCACAGGAATTAAAAGTGGTACAGATTGGGCTTCGTCGAATTGAAATATAGAGTAGCCTCGCTTCTTCGAGGGAGATATTTTGGTGCATAAATTCCCCTTAAAAAGGGATAAAAGTTGCTTTATTATGTAATCACTGCATCAGTTAGCCATCAATTTCACGTGTTATTTTATATGGCAGATAAATTGATGTACATCCCGATGATTATACACAAAATTACCCCTTCTGTAGATTAGAATTAGTGTTTGAAACGCCCGCACACTCAGCTTAATTAACCAACAAATGGAAATTTACAAAAGTCCCTAAAGTTGTAACATTATAAGAAGAAGAAAACATCATAGGCGTCCAAGGGGGGGGGGGAGGTAATGGGCCATTTGGCACCCCCAAAATTTTTTGAACAATACCCCCCCCAAAAAAAATTACCCCTACCTTGGGGGTGCCGTAGGCACCCCCAACGATTTTACTAAAAATTTTTTTTTTGGGGGGGAGGGAGTAATCCCCGCCCCCCCCCCCTAAACCATCCCGGGGATCTATGATGTAATTGTAAAGCACTGAAGATTCCATAAAATAGATACCTAACTAAATTAAATATTTCATTAAATAATGAAAAAGAATTTCTATAGGCGATTTCTTTTGGGAGGATGTCAGGGTGTCTCAAAACTAGTTATAAAACTTACCAGGACCTATAAGACGATTCACTTTAAAGTATAATCATATTGGTTCATTGGTTAGTGATTTAATTATTGTATTTTTATGTTCTAAAGAATGAGATACTACTATATATTTGAATAGTAGTGGCGCCCTTAGCATCTAAGAACTCGTGTTTTCTAAAGGGTAAAAAGGGAGGAGAAAAATAGCCTAAAACCACTCAAAGGATTGACCTATAATAGTGTGGAACCATCATGGGATCTATGTGAAGCTTTCCTAAAAAGGAGAACTCAGTATTAAAAGTAATGAAATCTGAAGCTATAGTCAAATAAACCTTACTTACTACTTTATGTTATAGGATAGTACTTATTAACTTAATAGATTAGGTAGGTGCTTTTTTTACATAATTAAATTACCCCCCCCAAAAATTTTACCCCCGGGGTAAATTAGTTTGGGGGGGGTAATTACCCCCCCCAACAGATTTGGGGGGAGTATTTACCCCCCCCCAACAGACTTTAGGGGGGGTAATTACTAATCAACCCCCCCAATCAAATTTTACCCCCGGGGTAAAAATTTTGGGGGGGTAAAAAAAAATTTCGGCGCGCTTCGCGCGCCATTTTACCCCCCCCAAACACGAATTACCCCGGGGGTAAAATTTTTGGGGGGGGGTAATTTAATTATGTAAAAAAAGCACCTACCTAATCTATTAAGTTAATAAGTACTATCCTATAACATAAAGTAGTAAGTAAGGTTTATTTGACTATAGCTTCAGATTTCATTACTTTTAATACTGAGTTCTCCTTTTTAGGAAAGCTTCACATAGATCCCATGATGGTTCCACACTATTATAGGTCAATCCTTTGAGTGGTTTTAGGCTATTTTTCTCCTCCCTTTTTACCCTTTAGAAAACACGAGTTCTTAGATGCTAAGGGCGCCACTACTATTCAAATATATAGTAGTATCTCATTCTTTAGAACATAAAAATACAATAATTAAATCACTAACCAATGAACCAATATGATTATACTTTAAAGTGAATCGTCTTATAGGTCCTGGTAAGTTTTATAACTAGTTTTGAGACACCCTGACATCCTCCCAAAAGAAATCGCCTATAGAAATTCTTTTTCATTATTTAATGAAATATTTAATTTAGTTAGGTATCTATTTTATGGAATCTTCAGTGCTTTACAATTACATCATAGATCCCCGGGATGGTTTAGGGGGGGGCGGGGATTACTCCCTCCCCCCCCAAAAAAAAATTTTTAGTAAAATCGTTGGGGGTGCCTACGGCACCCCCAAGGTAGGGGTAATTTTTTTTGGGGGGGTTATTGTTCAAAAAATTTTGGGGGTGCCAAATGGCCCATTACCTCCCCCCCCCCCCTTGGACGCCTATGATGTTTTCTTCTTCTTATAATGTTACAACTTTAGGGACTTTTGTAAATTTCCATTTGTTGGTTAATTAAGCTGAGTGTGCGGGCGTTTCAAACACTAATTCTAATCTACAGAAGGGGTAATTTTGTGTATAATCATCGGGATGTACATCAATTTATCTGCCATATAAAATAACACGTGAAATTGATGGCTAACTGATGCAGTGATTACATAATAAAGCAACTTTTATCCCTTTTTAAGGGGAATTTATGCACCAAAATATCTCCCTCGAAGAAGCGAGGCTACTCTATATTTCAATTCGACGAAGCCCAATCTGTACCACTTTTACACCACTTTTAATTCCTGTGACGTCATAAAATGTGGGAGATGAGAGGAGAAGTGTGAAAGAAAATCCCTAAAAAAGAGACGGAGAATATGACGTCAAAGGAATCAAAAGTGGTGCAAAAGTGGTACAGATTGGGCTTCGTCTTTCAATTCTTTTATTGTAAAAAAGTGCATATAACGTGGATTAAACAAAGAGAGTGATACATGGTGCCATTATTTTTAGTAGCGAAGCTAATCTATAATTTAATTTGTCTGTCCGTCCGTCAGTCCGTAACGCTATGGGGTAAATGAGATTTACTCGGCTCCTATAAAAGATAGAAAGCTGAAATTTTTTGACAACATTCCCATTATTAAGGAGCACAATTAAGTATAAAACAACGATGGCGGTAGGACAGCTTTTTAGCAGGTTTTAGGCTATTTTTGTATTTTTCACATTTTTCTCAATATCTTCTGTGTTTATGGTGCGATTTTCAAAATTTTTTCAGTTATAGATATCTAAATTAAATTTCCAGTCCTTTAAAGAAACCAACTATGACGGTCAGATTGCCTTTAAGCAGGTTTTGGGCTATTTTTGTATTTTTCACATTTTTCTCCATATCTTTGGTTTTTATGGTCCGATTTCCAATTTTTTTTTAGTTAAAGATATCAAAATTAAACTTCCTGTCCTTTAAAGAAAACAACTATGACGGTCAGACTATCTTTCAGCAGGTTTTAGGCTATTTTTAAATTTTTCCATATCTTTGATGTATATAGTCCAATTTTCAAAATTTTTTTAAAGTTAAGGATTTAAAAATTAAATTTCCTGTCGTTTTAAGAAAACAAGCATGGCGGTCAGACTGCCTTTTAGCAGGTTTTTGCTATTTTTATATGTTTTACATATTTCCTCATATCTTTGGTGTTTTTGGTTCAATTTTAAAACTTTTTTGGGATATCAGTATCAAAATAATTTTTTTGCCATTGTTATGAGCATCTTTTATGTTATTTACTTTGATTGTCATCATTATACAAAATAAAACAGGGTTTCATGTTCATTTTCTCCAATAAATCAATTATTAAATGCACTTTAAATCTACTAGTACGTATTAACATCCATGATTTTATTTTTTGTGCTTCGCTACTTATGGATGTTGTCATCCTTGTTTTTTTTTATAAAAATTATGTAAAGATATCGCTATTTAATCCAATTCCCACCTCAAGTATTGAGATTTTTACCTCCAAAAAAATAAAACACTTCAACGACGTTCAAGGTAGTGCCTTTTAGTATAAACGATTTAAAAATTGCTTTAATATATAGTGGGTTATTCGACAATAGTATGTCATATTGAGTATTTTATAAACACTAATTGATAAATTATTATTTCTTGCTGCGCCTAGGCCATTTAGGATGCTATCATCCTTGTTAGACGTTCAGTTAAGACGTGTGGTAACTATTATGACAAATTATAGATAGATAAATAGATTTCCAAGAAATTACAAAAAAAGTATTTTATTTAGAAAGCTAAGCATTTCTACATTCAAGGTCAGTCCGTCCGTCCGTACTTTTCGGATAGCTCTTATCGTTAATTAAAATAAAACTGAGAAATCAAAAGTTTACTGGCAAAAATACAAATTAACAACATGGTATATAAGCATTAACATATCTATAAAAAATAAATTATAAACTACATATAAACAAGGATGAAAACATTTATAAGTAACGAAGCGAAAAACAGACAGAATGAGTTTAAGAGGTCATAAAAAAGAGAGAATATGTGATGAATGAAAATAATAAAGCTTAAGATTAATAAAATACTAAAATAATTAAGTTCTTAATTTAAAGGAAGCATTACAAAGGTCCCTTTATGGGTTTAGACCTACATTTTGTTAGTTAGACTTTAGGGGGGGTAATTACTAATCACCCCCCCCAATCAAATTTTACCCCCGGGGTAAAAATTTTGGGGGGGTAAAAAAAAATTTCGGCGCGCTTCGCGCGCCATTTTACCCCCCCCAATCACGAATTACCCCCCCCCCCTAAAATTTTTTACCCCCCCCCAAAAAAAAAGCTTGGACGCCCCTGGAAAACATTATTATAAAACTTTGGGGACTAGTGTATTAAACAGCCCCCTCTCTCTATGTGATATCAAACCATATAAATATCAAGAAAATAAATAAAAAATGAGGAATTTTCTTACGAAATTTAGAATATGCTTGATTTTTTTCTCTTCGTGAATTATCGTGTTTTATTATAAAACTAGCTGCCAGTGGCGTGCGAAGCACTTTGTCTAGGGGGGGGCATTTTGAAGATTTTGTAAAATTTTGCCCCCCCCCCTAAATCAAAGTGCCCCGGGGGGGCACTTTCCTTTAGGGGGGGGCATTTTGATTATATATACTAATTTTAAATAAGGGCGTTTTAAGGGGTGGGATTATTTGATTATGGGCCTCCTAGTCCTTATCCCTTCTTCCCCATCCCTATTTCTCATTTATATCCCCCACCTCTTCCCCCCCCCCATCTCTTCTCCCCCATCCCTTCTCCCCACCCTGCAATGACCGAAGGGAAGGGAGCTAGAAAGCATCTTCGAAAAAATAGTACAGAAGATAAATTAACCTTTCCCCCCCCCCCCCCCACCACAAAACATTTTTAATGGGTGAAGGGGATGTTATAAAATCTCAGCAGGAAGGATGAATAACCCCATTAAAAAAAATTGGGGGGGGGGGAGATAAAAACACTCATTTTGGAAATAATTTACCAAAAATTAACCTAATATGAAAAAATTATATTAAATATTTCTTTATTGTTTGACAACAAGGATGACAACATCTTTAAGTAGCAAAGCACAAAAAATCATTAATAAGAATACAGACAAGTAGATTTAAAGAGCATCTGTTGAAATAAATATATATTTTAGGTAGAAAAAGTCACAAATCCTTTTTCCTGTATGTTGTGTGATGACAGTCAAAGTAAATTACATACTGGATGCTCGAAACACAAAAAAATTTATCGTACCATAAAAACCAAAGATATAATGAACTGTGTAAAAAATAAAAAAAAATTACTTGTCCTTTCATTGTGATAAAAAGCAGAAACCATTTGGAAGGGCGCGAAGCGCAAATTTTTTTCTTCAAATATGCAGGGAGGGAGGGGTTTTTGGGCTATTTATTACACTAGTTCCCAATATTTCATAGCAGAAACCATTTGGAAGGGCGCTAAGCGCAAATTTTTTTCTTCAAATATGCAGGGAGGGAGGGGTTTTTGGGCTATTTATTACACTAGTCCCCAATATTTCATAGCAGAAACCATTTGGAAGGGCGTGAAGCACAAATTTTTTTCTTCAAATATGCAGGGAGGGAGGGGTTTTTGGGCTATTTATTACACTAGTCCCCAATATTTCATAGCAGAAACCATTTGGGGACTTTAATGGAATTTTGATTGGTTGGTTAATTAAGTCGAGTTTCCATACATTTCATCCACTAATTGTAATCTATATATGGGGTAATTTTGTGTATCATCATTGGGGATGTACAAAATTTCTTTAATAAAAAGTTTATATTATACAAAATAAAATACTTCCTATAACCTGGTTTGTTATGTTCAGTGAAAAAAGATTATAACCTAATTTCTACACTAATTAAAAAATTTGGTAAGGTTAAATGAATAGTAACTCTCTGTTTGGCGCGAAGCGCCAAAATTTTTTTTTGGAGTATTTCTTGATCTTTTTTTTTGGAAACTGGGATAGTTTTGCTTTTTGAAGGGTAGGGGGCAAAAAGGGGCATTTTTGTTGACCAGGGGGGGGCAAAATGGGGCATTTTTTAACATTTAGGGGGGGGCAGGGGGGGCGGTTGCCAGGGGGGGGGCAGGGGGGGGCGTTTTGGTCGCTAGGGGGGGGCGATTGCCCCAAATGCCCCCTTCGGTTCGCACGCCACTGCTAGCTGCTGCTTTTTGATTCGATAGGGTTAATAAAGGATAAAAAGAAAAATATCATAAAACCCTCCCATGACTTAAATATAAATATTAAAATAGCTTTAAATCATCCCATTACCTAGGAAAAGCTTATCTGTAAAGGAGAACCATTTCGGTTCAGTGAGATCCTTCGGTACAAGAGACATGCAGAGATTTAGTTACTTTATTGTAAGAATTAGAAAAAAGTAAGTTGTGTTTCTACATATAGTTTTATTTATTAGTCATACTTCCCTTTTATGCAGGATTTAGGAATTGGTCAATTATATACTCCCCCCACCCCTATTAATTGTCTTCAAATAATGTGTGTAGTTGCAAAAGATGGGTTGTAAGTAAATCAATGAAAATGGTGTTGATATTGTTAAATCATTTGAAATGGAGTAGATAGATGTGACCTTTTCTTCATTTTTATTGGTTGATTTTAAAATTTAAAGCATTTAAGCATACAGACATAGAACAATAGACGATGAATTGATCTCTAATTATTATAAAAAGCTAAAAGTCCTATCCTTATCTCTCTCTCATTTTCTCTCTCTCACACTCTCTCTCTCTCTCTCTCCGGAAATTCTTTAAACCAATTATAAAAAGTGTTCTGTGTTTTGAGTTATTTCCTTTTCATACTTTCTTTTGGTTCTGACATACCCCTTTATGGTTGACCTAATATATATACTAGGGTTGGCAATCCGGATCCGGTATTCGGTTCCGGAATCCGCCCATTTTTTGGCCAATTTTGGAATCCGAATCCGGATCCGGATCGGTTTTTAAATAGCGGATTCCGGATTCTTATTTGGTAGGCTAAAATTAGCGTCTTGAGTTTTTTCTTTCAACTCTTTCAACTTTGAAGGCAAAGATTTTCATCATTATAGAGAACACCAAGAACATTGATTTTTAGGACATATGTAGCACTTAATTTAAAAAAAAAATTAAAAATCCTTTTAAAATATTGCTAGAATCCGAATCCGGAATCCGCCAAAAATAAGAATCCAGAATCTGCAAGGAATCCGCCACTTTTTTTGACGGATTCTTTAAGAATCCGGAATCCGAATCCGGCCCAAAAATTGGACGGATTGCCATCACTAATATATACACTAGTGGCTGCACCTCTAACATCTAGGGGCTATATGGGATATGTAAGGGCTTAAAAATAGCCTGAAACAATACCCAGACCTATTTATAGCAATGAAATAGCCTAAAACCATCCCATGACCTTTAAAAAGCTTCACTGTAAAAGAGAACCATATCGGTTCAACCATAAAAAAAACTTACTACTTTATATGATAGAACAAGATCTTTAGACAAAAATATTATTACTTTTTTATTCAATTAAAAGATTAAAACTAGTTTTTTAGCCCCGAGGTGCCGAAAGCACCGGCTAAAAAAACTGGTTTTAATCTTTTGATTGTACATTTTTATATTCATAGAAAGCTGGATATAATACGATGCTAGACATAGTTTTTTCGTATGGATGAGACCCGGTTCCTATCCACCGTATTCGAATAAATACAAGAAAATTATAGAAGCCTCGCTGAATTTCTGATAAAGGCTACAAAAGACATAATTTTGTGCAGTAGCATTTATGGTAAGACTAATTTATCCTTCATTGTCTTATCCATCCCACGAATCATGAATACCTTTGTTTAATAATTCCGTATTATAGGACAGATGACTCATTTTGACCAAGAAATATGATTACCTCATATTAAATCAAAAAGGTTTTTTATGAAACAACCAAAAATTACTTTTAGATAATTTTGGTCAAGTTAAAAAGTGCTTTAAAAAAATATAATTTGAGATCAAGAAATTTTAATAGAATATTCTATAATCTTGAATTTATTATTATAGCCTTATACTATCGCCTACGTCCCTAGAGGCCTCTAGGAGCACATCAAATGTTTTCTTTTCAATCTTTGTTAAGATCAGCTGTTTACCAAAAAATATTCGTTAGTCAGCACTAGTTATATTTTTGAATTTATGACGACTTCTCTTGGAAAAGCGGTGGTACCTTCCCCCAAAATAGCTATAAACCATCCCAGGACCTTTAACTAGCATGCTACACTTAAAAAGGAGAACCATATCGGTTCAGCAGTGTGTTACAAACATATACACAGAAATCCTTTTACTTTATTATGAGGATTATTAAACCAATCGCTAAAATAAGTTTTTAAAGTTTTGAAAAAACACTAAAATGCACCAATATTTCTTATCTTAAAATTTCATCATATAGTTGAAATTGATATACATAATTAAATAAACAATACGTTATTTTTATTTAATACCTACATGTAGATTAATGTTAACAATACTTTTTGTTAAATTATTGGTTTATGTCACAAAATATGTCTTTAAAACAATTGTCATTGTGTCTTGATACATGCAATAATTTAAATTATACATAAGTATTTTTTTAACAAAACAAATCTTTTAGAACAATCTACATTTGAAAATTAATTGCTATTATTTTAATTTCTTTAGTAGTGAAGCTAATCTATAATCTACTTTTTAAGTCCAACAGTCCCCAAATCTCCTGGGGAATTGTGATTTTCTCGGTTGCTATTTAAGACAGACAGGTGACTTCTTTTTGTGAATATATTAAGTACCAAAAAGAACATCCAGTATACAACTTTATTGGTCCGTTTGTCTGTCGGTTAATCTACAGGAGACTTATAGATATTGATATTTAAAGGTTCATCCAAAACATGCAACATCTGCTTTAAAACTTTGAACTTTGTTCAACCATGCGACACAACCCAATCTTTCCCGATTTTGTATAATTTTTGATGGAACACGACTCCAGTGACGTCATATTTTTCTTTCCCGAAAAAGGGAAATGGGGAAGAAAAAAAGAGATGGGAGAAAAGGGGGTTTTCCCCATCTCTTGAAGAGATTTTCTTCCCCCCTTCCCTTCTTCGGGAAAGAAAAATATGACGTCACTGGAGTCGTGTTCCATCAAAAATTATACAAAATCGGGAAAGATTGGGTTGTGTCAACCATGCTACTTTTGTGCTTCTCTAATTATGGATATATTATTATTCATCCTTGTTTTTGTTTTCAGAAATAAAAAAAGAGAAAAAAAATGGAATGTTATTCTGGGACACTATACGTCCCAATTGTAGAGAACGCCATAGAAAACCTACCGACAGTCAGATGTGTGCTACACTGCTATGCTACAAATATACATTCAACTGATAATAAGGTTGTTAGATAGAAAGGATGGATAGATTAAAACTCATTGATAGATAGATATCTTTTTAGCTTATTTATTACCAATCACTTCCATCTATTATTTTTTTTTTTTTTGGGGGGGGGGGGGTAAAAACCCACATTTAGGGTGTGTTATGTAAAAAAAATACCTGGTATTGAACCATGGGCAAAGCGAGAAAAAAATCGGTGGTTTAAGAATAAAATTTTGGAGATTCTATAGCATGAGAGGGACAATTAAATGTTGAAGCCCCTAATTGTATTCTTTCTATCCATCCATCTGTTTTTATCTATCTATCTATTATAGGAGCCAGAGCTGTATCAGTTTGAATTTTTCTTAGCCCTTAATCAAATATTATCTATCAATCAATCTATCCATTAATCTATTCTTAAACATTTCTATCAAATATTAATCTACTATAGGGTCAAAGCTGTATCAATTTGAATGTTTTTATCCCTAATCTTTTTTTCTATCCATCTATCCATCCACCCAGTCTTTCTATCCATTCGTCTGTCAATTAATTTATACTAAAATATTTCTTTAATATATGATAAATGTTTGAATCCCCCAATCTAATTATATCTATCTATCCATTAATCTATTCTTGTCTATCTATTATAGGAGCCAGAGCTGTATCAATTTGGATGTTTTGACGAGGCACAGTCAGATTATTCTATCAAATACTTTGGTGATAATGTAAGTTTAAAGTTGCACAACTACTCTATCATTTGTTCTTGTCAGTATGAATCTTAAGAGATAAGACAATGGTCGATAAACATCCCCAACGATGGAATATAAAACTACTGATTGTTTTATGCCATCCAATAAAAAAAGTACCCAAAGTTTTTAAGCCAACAAATAATCAGCAGCTTTAGGGTAAAGCAGGGCGAACTCGGTCTTTTTTCGGTTTTTTGAACCTGCAAATTGTAAAAATTATTTTTTTTAAATGGGACCAAGACCAGTAGAAAGATCTCGGAAAAGTCGATCAGGTCCTAAAGGGACGTAAACCTAGGACATTGGGAAGTTTGTCAAAATTGATCTCTAAAACGGCACCGACTTCGCCCCGCCTTGAGGCGAAGTCGGTAGGGCATTTTCAAGCTTCAAAAAATCGATGACGTATTGATTTTATTACAGCATGCCCAAAAAATAAAAGTTGCTAAATGTAATAAAGAGTATGCACAAAAAATTTTATTAAGATAGGTCAATTTTTTCTACCAAAAAAAATAATTTTTCCGAAGTACGCGAAATTTGACTTTTTTTCGAAAATTTTTTTGATAAAAAATATAAAAATACTACTAGAAAAAATAACTTTTTATGACTCTAAAGGCCTTATCCTTAAAATTCAGGCAATTTTGAATAGATTTGGCCAAAAAAAAATTAGTTCTATTTCCTAAAAAAATCAAGTTGAAAAAAAGAGAAAAGTTTGGCAAAATCTGTGGTCGATTTTCCAGCTTCAAAAAACCTATGACATAGTGATTTAATTACAGCATGCCCTAAAGGTTAAAGTTGTTAAATGTAATAAAGAGCATACACAAAAAAAATTATGAAGATCGGACAATTTTTTCTACAAAAAAAAAAAAATTTTCTAAGTACGAGAAATTTGACTTTTTTTCTCGAAAATTTCACTTTTTTATATAAAATTGAAAAAGTTAGTATAAAAAGTGAAAAAACCGAATTCGCCCCGCTTCACTTTTAGTCGATTTAAGAAAAACCTATACAAGCTTTTTTAAAGTTTTAAACGGAAATGGATAGCCTATTAGATTCTTAATAAGTCCCCTGAAGACGTCTAAGCTCTAGCTCTTACTAGTTTTTGTCCAACTTACCGTTTTTCCGACCGAAGCAAAAAAATCGAAAAAAAAAATTTTTGTCGTCCGACTTTAAGACCCAATAAGTACCCTAAAAATTCATCTCACAAAAATTTCATTTTATACTTGTAGGCAATTTAATAAGGAACAAATTTGATTTTATGTTTTTTTTCTGTCAGTCGATTAGAACATGGAGAAAAATGTCATTTAATGAAGGTGGTCAAAAAAATACCGACTTCACCTCAAAACCGAGATCGCCCCGCTTTACCCTACGTCTTTGCTTATATTTTTCAAAAAGAACACATGTTAAAATTTACTCATAAGTTACACATAAAGCAATTGATATTTTACAGAAAACATTTTTCCTTATCATCCAAGGAATCATAACTAAAAGGAACCTACAGACACTCTGTTAATGATTATAGAGTTGCTGCGCTTTCTAGAAATACCGCAAAAATGTCTCCAAAAAAATCAGAGTGCAAAATTTGAAATCAATATGACGGTTTTAACTTGCTGAAATTACCACTAAGAGCTATTTGTAACGAACGAACCGACTCTAAATATAGAATTTTTAAGGTATATTTTGTAAATGTAATGTTTAAAACAATGGTTTTAGCAACTTAGATAGACAAACGAACGAACACACGACCTTATTATATAGAAGTCGCGCTTAATTAGATTTAAAGAAAAAAAAATATTTTAAAATGTTTTTCATTTAACATGAAACACATATTATATGGCGCCTGAAAAAAGTCAATTTAATAATTTTTACAAATCATTTTTAAAAAAATTTAAATTGATCAATCTATCTATCTATATGTAACAATTATCCATTTATGTATCTACCTATCATACTATCTTAACTATCTATCTATCTAGATACTCCAAGATCCTGGCAAAACCACCTATATATGTACAGCTACTCTATGTAACAATTATCCATCTATGTATCTAACGTATCATACTATCATACTAACTATCTATTTATCTAGATACTCCAAGACCCTGGCCAAACCACCCATATATGCACAGCTACTCTATGTAACAATTATCCATCTGTGTACCTACCTATCATACATCTTAACTATATATCTATCTAGATACTTCAAGACCCAGGCCAAACCACCCATATATGCACAGCTACTCTATGTAACAATTATCCATTTATGTATCTACCTATCATACTATCATACTAACTATCTATTTATCTAGATACTCCAAGACCCAGGCCAAACCACCCATATATGCACAGCTACTCTATGTAACAGTTATCTATCTATGTATCTACCTATCATACTAACTATCTATCTATCTAGATACTCCAAGACCCAGGCCAAACCACCCATATATGCACAGCTACTCTATGTAACAATTAACCATTTATGTATCTACCTATCATACTAACTATCTATTTATCTAGATACTCCAAGACCCCGGCCAAACCATCCATATATATGCACAGCTACTCTATATAACAATTATCCATCTATGTATATACCTATCATACTATCTATCTATCAATATACTCTAAGACCCAGGCCAAACCACCCATATATGCACAGCTACTCTATGTAACAATTATCCATCTATGTATCTAACTATCTATCTATCTAGATACTCCAAGATCCTGGCCAAACCACCCATATATGCACAGCTACTCTATGTAACAATTATCCATCTATGTATCTAACTATCTATCTATCTAGATACTCCAAGATCCTGGCCAAACCACCCATATATGCACAGCTACTCTATGTAACAATTATCCATCTATGTATCTACCTATCATACTGTCTATCTTTTAGATACTCCAAGACCCAGGCCAAACCACCCATATATGCACAGCTACTCTATGTAACAGTTATTTTCCAGAACCAAAGACAAGCTCCCCAGGAAAGGATTAATTCATAATCGTATATCAAAGTCTATTTGCAAAAAAACAGTTATATATCGCATTGTATCATAAACAGCTTTCCGTGGATATAAAAATGTACAAATAGAAGATTAAAACCAGTGTTGTCAGCCCCGAGATGAGTAAGTCAGGGAATGATAAAACTGGTTTTTATTATGCTTGTACATTTTTATATTGGTAGAAAACTGGATATGATACAATACAGTACATGATTTTTCAGTATGGCATAGAACCGGTTTTAATCTAGCGGATTTTTATCGTTTTCGAAACATTACATACAAAACTAACAAAATACATATGTAGTGTAACAAAAAAAATTAGTCAAAGTGAAGAAAAAAAAGATTTTGCAGGCGAGTAATTTTTTTCAAGGGATGTCTCTTGGTAAGGTGGAGGACCTTTTCACATAGATAATGGAGAGCTCTATAGGTCCAGCAGTTACTGATATATTTCATTAGACACAAACACTTTGACAGACAGACAAACAAACATGTAAAAATTATGAATAAATCTTTTAGAAGGAACAGTATGGCATTTTATCCTACTACTTGTCATGGTTCTAGCTGTTATTTCTTGCTTATGTGTTGCTAGTTGTCTGACTGTTAAATACAGGTATGTCATACAGAGAGAGGCTGTTTATTACACTAGTCCCCAAAGTTTATAATAATGTTTTCTTATTCGTTGGCTCAACAACTTTGAGACTTTTATTGAATTTTGATTGGTTGATTCATTAAGCTAAGTGTTTGAACGTTTCAACCACTAATTTTAATCTACATTAGAACATAAGTAGTAATTTTTTTTTAATTTATCGTCCATTGTCTTATACCTTAGATCCTTGGATAAGTTAACTTTTAGGATTATCCAGTTGAACCTGGGTGTATTGTTCTGACATATGTACAATTATAACATATTTATTAATAATCAATATGTTTTTTATAGGTTATACTAAAGGGAGGGTTAGGGGGCTATATAAGCAATTTTTCGTATATTTTTTATCCATCCACCATGGTGGCCACGTGAGCCATTTAAATCCAGATTTATTTTCGAAGTTATTTTAAAACTAATGCACGAATTTTTGTTAAAACAATTAATCTAATCTGGCAAAAGCGAAAAATAAATGCACATTTAAAATTTCAAGACAACGGTCATGCGATTAAAGGGGTTTGGTTTTATGCAATAGTTTGGACTTTATTGCCTTAAAACCTACTGTAAAGGTCTGGAAAAAGTTGTTATCAACCATCCCTAGATGTTATTAGGTATATGTCCTTTAATTAAATAAAATTATTCTAGAAACAAGAAGAAAAAAAGCAGACAAAATATTGGCGACATTGAAAACAACAATATAGAGTCCTTCGAGCTTAGGGCGCCCCCGGTCCCCGTGAGGACTTCCAGTGCCCCCGCGCGGTTACGGGAGACCTCCTCCACCATCAATATGACTGAGTTGTCCTTGCAGGTGAGAACAACATTGTAGTGAATTGTCTGTGTTAATATTTCCGACGCTATTTGCTATTATTCAAAGACCCAATTGAAAGTCGGTACAGAGTTCACGGGGTGGGGAAATAATCCCTTCTCTTTTTTGTTTTACTTTAAAATAGCGCTGCTACTCTAGAATGTCTTTCTATCCTGATTTACAAATGTCAGTAAATAAAAAGTGACCTCAACTAAGAAAAAAAGACACCACTATGGCGTAACACATACCAGGGTTCGAATCTAATTGTGTCATGACTAAAGATGTTAAACGAAGTACATACTTCTGCTAGTCATATGCCAGACATCAGCCGTTGCAGGATGAGGGAATGCCCTGACCCAAAACGGCTTAATTCGTTTTCATGCACAGTTGAGACTTCTGTAATAATTTTTTGTTAACCTCTAGACTTTTGAAGGAACCAAAAATATCTCCAATGTCATTGGAAATATAACAGAACAAAAATTCAAATGTGATATATATGTTACAAAATGGACAATAGATTTAGAAGCTTGTTCAAATGACGTTTATAAAATAAGTATAATTGTTAAGGTTGATGGGCCTATTGAGTTTGCTGAGGTGCAAGTGGATGGACACGAAGGGGATGGAAGGGTTAAAAGTCCAAGGAACTCGATTGATTCAGGTACAAATAAATAAATGGATAGATTTTATAGACAAACAGATCTATAGTATAGATATGTATACAGATAACTACCCACCCGCTTTTCCAATGACCGTTTTCGTCTGCTGGCAAATTATTTTTTATTACTTTGCTGTGTTAATATTCCCGACACCATTTGATGATTTTCAAAGACCCAAATTGAGAGTCGGCACAAGGTCATTGGAATAGGGAAATAGAGTTATTTAACCTTTCCTTCCCCCCCCCCCCCCCTAGTGTTTTAATCTAATGATAGGCAGAGGGAAAAAAATATATGGTACAAATACAAATTATGTTATTTTAGGACATTTTAGCCAAGGCGAGCAAGAACGGGCAACTTTTTCAATCGACGCATCAGCTGACTTTCCACCCTCAATTTGTACTCCATTTTCCTATGACTCAGCTGTTTTCCCGTCCAGATTAGCTGATTGCAGCTTCCAAAGCCAACAACAACTGTCAGTTGGCACATTTTCAAATGAGATTTATGATGACAGAGTTTGGTGTGAGTTTAGAAAGGGAGAGGGGTTTTGCCCCATCAACAATGACCCTTATATTAGCGCAGCCACCACTGTTTGATATGTATTTTTTTAAATCACGTTTTTGAAAAACATTTGTTATATATTTGATATATTTTTTTCTAGTCTTAATATACATATATAGAGTATAAATGATGTATTTATTTGTAATACGCATTTAACATAGTTTAAGTTACTTTTAGTGCCTTTAAATCTTGCCTTAAAAAGTTTTTTTGTAAATTTTACATGATTCTGTTATAACTATTGTAAAATATTTTACCTAAAAAATTTTTTAATAAAATTAAATCATTCCTTTTGTGATTAAAGTAACAATTGCTTCCTGGTGAAAAATAATTGTAAAAAGAGTTTTCATATCATTATAAATATATTGTAGTTTATTTTTTGCTATATTTTGTTATAGTTCATAATTTTAAACATCACCAAAGATTCTTTTAATAGAATAATCAACCTCTAGCATAATAAGTTTTGAAAAGTTATTTAATCCTCATTCTAATTAATGATCTCAAAAACAATTAAATTTGAGCTTAAATATTTCATCTAATTTTTTGCTGTAAATTTTCGGTGTTTTCAAAATAAAAGAAAATTATTATTGTACCTTATTGTAATGTATTAAATTATTAAAAGTATAAAAAAAACTATTACTTGATTTACATAATAGAAAAGTCTATATAAAATCTCCTTAATTTTGCTTTTTGCTTCCAATTTAGTTTTCTAAACCGGAAATTCCTAAAACAAAAATCGATGCATATTAAACATTAAATGTTATAAGGAAGGAAATTCCTAAAAAAAAAACCTATGACAATTTACTACGCTTTTAATATTGTAAAACTATACTTTGTTAATAATGTATTTTATGGAAATAAAATATTTTCGACAAATTTTAATTGATATAATTTTTTTTCTCGTATTCATTCGAATCCGGTGGATAGGAACCGGTTCTTATCCATACGAAAAAACTACGTCTAGCATCGTATTATATCCAGTTTTCTACGAATATAGAAATGTACAATCATAAGATTAAAACTAGTTTTTTTAGCCGGTGCCTTCGGCACCACGGGGCTAAAAAAACTAGTTTTAATCTTATAATTGTACATTCTATATCCGCGGAAAGCCGTTTATAATACGTTACGAGAAATAACTATTCCAGTATAGCTTTAAAATCAATTTATATCTACAAGATTAGAAATAGTAGGACTCATCCATACTGAAAAATCTTGTATACCATCGTATTACAGACAATTATCCACCAATACTAAAATATAATTCCTAAAAGCCAGGCTCTTCGGTCACTCTGGGCTAACAACTGGTTTTAATTTTTTATTTTAATATCTGCGGAAAAACCAAAAGCAAGCTATAAGAGTTATCAGGGATCCTAAGGGATAAGACAAAAGACGACAAATTAAATATATATCTATTGATGATAAACAAAAATACCACTTCTGTAGATTAAGATTATTTGTTGAAAGATCGAAACTGATAAATCAAAATTCATTTCCAGTGCCAACGAAAAATTAACGTGGTTTTAATTCTTTGGGTGGTAACTTTTACAGTCCAATGTCCCCTCCTTCCCTGAGAATTATAAAAAAAATTTAAACAAGGATTAAGTAGTTTATCCATGACTAGCGGCTACGCCCCTAGAGGCCTCTAGTGGCACTTTAAATGTTTTTTTTTTGTTCATGTATATACGATACCTCTTTATTGCTTTCAAATTGTACGATACCTCTTTATGTTTCGATCAAGTCTCTCAAATATTTAATTTTTTTTTACTTTTTTATTTCTCTTGGGAGGGAAGTGGTACCCTCCCTCAAAATAGTTATAAACCTTCCCGGGACCTATGAGAAGCTACCCTGTCAAGGAGAACCCGATGGGTTCAGCGGTTAGCGAGATCCTTCGGTACAAACACGCAAACATCCTGTTACTTCAGTATAAGGATTTCATAAGAAGCATAAGAAAATTGTACCCTAGCAAAAATGTAAGTATGTCCATTGTCCATCCTGTATTAGAGAAGTTTTTTTATACAAAATTTATTAAATTGTCTAATTAATTTTTAGGCGCTAAAACTCTGTTAAACATTGTTTGTCTGTCAGATTTATTGAGTTTCGCGTTTATGGACGTTGTCATTCTTGTTTAGAAAAACTAGGAGAAGGTATAATTATTTCGAAAAATAATCACGAAACCTCTGTAATTTTTTTCAAAATTCAGAGGCTAGTTATAATAACGACCTTATTATCTGTCCCCTAAATATTATTTTAGATTTATTTCGCTTGTTGGCCAACTCATTCCTGAGTTCCAACCTGAATAAATTCTTTAGCTAAAAGGTAATCTAATGTGACAGAACGCTTGTATTTTTAATAACTCCCCCCACTCTTGTCTATTACACACTGTAGCTCACTCACACCCCAAAAGATAATTCAAATTCATTCTTGATTCACCCTACCACTGATAAAAAGAAAAATAGAAGCAGTCTGGCCGCAATTGATTTGTAAGATAAATCACAATTTTTGGATTATTGACAAAAAAACTGCCGTCTACATGTAATAGATGCCGAGAAAATCAAATTTACCCTTTCGGATGGACGGCCAGATAAAGATTTATTAGATATCTTAATTTCTAAAAAGAGAGAGAGAGAACATAAATTAAAGACAGAACCTAAAGCAAGAGAGAGAGAGAAATAAATTAAATAACATGCTGAATGAGTCAGAAAAAGATAAGGAGAGTGCAGAGAGAGAGAGAGAGAGAGAGAGAGAGAGAGAGAGGAGAGAGAGAGAGAGAGAGAGAGAGAGAGAGAGAGAGAGAGAGAGGAGAGAGAGAGAGTCGGAAAAAAAGATAGGGAAACAGATTCAGAAAGGAATAGAGAAAGATGAATGTATTTATACATACAAGGATGACAACATCCATAAAAGCGAAGCACAGAAACGGTAGGACAAACGGACATTAATACTTGTATAGTGTCAGAACTGAATAATCAGAATATAAATGTATAAGAGTCAAAGCAAAATTGTAAGTAAATTTGTTGAAAAACAGCTTGATTCAGAATAATGTTTATGGACAATGGACATACTTACATTTTAGGACTTGATTATAGAGTTGCTTCGCTTATTACATTATACTTTGTTGTCCCAGGAATCAATATACCAAAAATCAGATCAATCGGATGATTAGATCACATAAAAATTTGTTGTTAAAAAAGTAAAAAAAATCAACATGTTTAAAATGGACGTACTGACATTTTTTGGTGATGATTATAGAGTTGCTACCATGCAAAATTTGAAATCGATAGGACAATTCTAACATGCCTAAATTTACGAAAAAAGCTATCCGTTACGGACGTTTGGACGTACGGACGGACCGACCCTAATTATAGAAAAGCTTCGCTTTTAATAATAGAATATACGTGGATATTATGACAGAGGTAAAAATTGACGAAAATTTAGGTTGCTAACATGGAAATAATTTATTGGTCAGTTCGTTCATCCAGTAGTAGTGGGCGGGATGGTGTAAAGGGGGTGATCGTTAATTTAGTCAGCTACAAGTCTTACTATATAAGAGTACATGATAATCTGGTGTAAGATCCATGTAGTAATAAATCCATTGAAAGATGATAACATAATATAGAGCGCTTACTACAAAAACAATTATGAAAACATCCATAACTGCAGCGCAAACTCAAAATTTTAAGAATTCAGAAATTTCGACAGAAGAATAAAGGGGGAGTGTATATTTAGAGAAAGTCTAACATAAAACACAAATGCAATAATATGTCCTAACAAAGGATAATAATATGGACAAGACCATAGGCGTCCAAGGGGGGGGGGGGTAATGGGGCGATTACCCCCCCCCCCCCATTCAAAATTTACCCCTACCCTGGGGGTGCCGTAGGCACCCCCAACCATTTAGGAGGGGGTATTTACCCCCCTCAAACAATTTTAGGGGGGTAAATAGTAAATACCCCCCCCAAAATAAAAAATCTCTAATAAAAGAAATTTTTGCGCGCTTCGCGCGCATTTTTAATACTATATATTTAATAAAATTTAAATTACCCTCCCAAAAAATTTTACCCAGGGGGTAAATTTTGGGGGGGGGTAAACTATATTTACCCCTGCCAACAGATTTCAGGGGGGGTAATTACCCCCCCCCCCCCCCCAAGCAAATTTTACCCCCGGGGTAAAAACTTTGGGGGGGGGGGTAAAAAAAAATTTGCGGCGCGCTTCGCGCGCCATTTTACCCCCCCCCCCTCAAACACGAATTACCCCCCCCCTAAAAAAGTTTTTCCCCCCCCAAAATAAAAAGTTTGGACGCCCCTGGACAAGATCCTATTTTGTTGATTGTGATCCTTTAAAAATAGCACTTTATTCATATAGGAATCATCAAGCAAAGTTTGAAATGGATCAGACGATTTAAACATGCCTATATTAAACATCAGAGATATATATCACAGAAGGATGAACGAATATAAATACTCTAAGTTTAGAACATCCTTGCTTTTGAAAAAGGATCTGTGTATGAAGAGAGTTGGCTAGAGAGAGAGAGAGAGAGAGAGAGAGAGAGAGAGAGAGAGAGAGAGAGAGAGAGAGAGAGAGAGAAGAGCGAATGAGAAAGAGAGAGTGAATGTTACGTATACGCTTTACTGCGCACGGTGCGGGTTAACTTACAATGTAGCTATTAATTTAGTTAGTACAAGAAAAGCATTTGCGAAAGTTTTTTGTTAATAGGATGATTATATGTCTAATAGTACCAAAGCTGTTCGAAATTATAAGCAAAATATACAGCCAACAATTAATAGTATTACGGGGAAAAAGAAAGAAAAAAAATAAAGTTAAAAAGAATACATAATAAAGGTAAGATAAGAGAAAAATCTTTTTAATAAAGTAAACGAATGTTTGTTTGTCTTTCTGCCTGTGTGTACCGAAGGATCTCGCTATTCGCTGAACCAATGTGGCATATCATATATATCAAGAAACATGAGAAATTTATGCAAGTCTGTTCATTAACAGTATCTAGCTCGTCAATTCCAGTTTAATACACATTCAGCAAGCTGGTAGTAATTTTGTCAGTATGGCTTTTTCCATGCTACTTTAAAACGGTTAGTAATAAGAATCGGACAACTTTATTATTACAGACAGAGAAATATAGGAAGTTGTAGAGTAGTTTGGCTGAAAAATATGAATTACTTTTAGGCTAATATAAATTCATGCAATCTTTTGTCCTGTTACGCATTAAAATAGCATTGCAGACAATAAATCATTTCATTGCAGAACTGTTGTTGATAATAAGTTGTATTATGAATATGAATTAGAACTTAAAGCACTGCTTTAGGAAAATTATACTGCCTGAATAATCGTTGCTTATATTATGGGATTGAATAAAATGTAACTTAAATCTTTGTCTCCTATAGCAAACTTTTTAATTTGGATAGATTTGTGAGATTTGATTGTGGGTAATAAATATATTGAGCTCTTTTTTAAAAATCTCATTTATTGTGCCAACGTAAAAACGTCCGCACGGACGGAACACATAAGGGGAACAATATTCAGCTAGTGCGCATGCGCGAAGCTGTCAGTTATGTCTGGTTCATATACGTAAACATCTGACGCAAGTCCATAAAAAAGTTATCATAATTTTCTAATTTTATTGTGATTTGTTTTATTCAAGTTATTAAAAGTTTTAATTGTTTAAATTTAGCAAACAAAATGTGAAAAATAGTTAAATTGATAGTAAAGTTAGAAAAGTAGAGTGACTTATTTTATTAGTAATGTCTTTGTTCTTATACTCTTTATTATTCAGGATATTGTACTTTTAAAGTTCAATTTTAATGAATTTTTACAAGAACGTATACGATGATAGATGCATAGATTACAAATTAACCAATAAAAACAAAAATAAAATCAAAATTACGATAATATTTTGTTAGATTTGCATTAATGATATTTTGATAAAGTTTGTACTATTAAAATATAAATGTATTGGATTTTAACCATTGGACAATGTGTATAAGTAAGTAGTTCAGCAAATATTAGATGTATTATAGTTTTTTTTATATATATATATATGTATAAATGTGTATTAATTTTAGGTGTAATTAATATTTGGTTACTGTTATATAAATCGAATTTATAGGTATCCTATTAGTAAGATTTTTTTGTCTGTAAGAAAGGTTCTCGATAACCGCTTAAAAGATATAGGTCTCCTTTATAGTGAAGCTGATTAAAGTTCAATGGTAAATTTTGACTATTTTTGGGGATGATGTTTCGTACCCTCCAAATGGAAATAGCCACTAGAAAAATTATTCTCCCCCCCCCCCCAAAAAAAAAAAGTTTATGCGGGGTCGACTTAATGCCTCCCCCATCTCAGGTGCCCCTAGAGGCCTGTAGGTTGCGTTACCGCTAGTATCATATATTAGATAAAGCTTACTTAAAAGATGAACATCAACATGTTTAGCTACCATTTTTCTGAAAATCTCCACTAAAAACCTTCTAGGGATCCATTACAGTTTTACTTTAAAGGATTGCAATATCGGTCCAGTGGTTAGCTTTATCTTTCAGTACTGAAAAGTAGACAAACAGACAGACATCCTGCCTATTTTTATTGGTTATTTTTATGACTTTGAAAAGTTTATGGGTTTCATTTTTGTTGCGTCATCCTTGAATTTAAGGTCCTTCATTTTTCTCCAGGGATCTAAAGGGATTACACAATGGCCCATAAATTGACGTACATTGTACCTACCCAATGATGATACAAAATTACCCCTTTTGTATATTACAATTAGAGACTAAAACGTTTCGACACTCCACTTAATAAACCAACCAATCAAAATTTGATAAAAGTGCCCCAAAAATGTTAAGCCAACGAATAAGAAACGTTAATATAAAACTTTTGGGACTAGTGTAATTAACAGCCCAAAGTCCCCATCCTCCCTGATTTTTATCTTACTTCTTTCTTTATTTAATCTTTCTTCCTTTTCCCCATATCTCCCTGCCCCCCCCCCCCTCTCTCTCTCTTTCTTTCTCTCTCTCTATTAGATTTCCTCTGAAAATCTTGAATTAAAATGTCATTAAACAGAAGAACAAGGACAATCATTTCCGTTGAAGCAAACCTGCAATAAAATACTATCCCTAAATAAAAGTAACAGGATGAATATCTGTCTGTAGGTAGTCGCTAAACCGATATTGTTCTCCTTTAAGGTGAAGCTCATCATAGTTCAAGAGATGGTTTATAGCTAATATTAACTACCTTGGGGTTTAGTATCTCAACCCATACAAGAGAAATCATTGGTAGGAAAAAAAATTTACCATTTCCATTACAAAAATTGAAAGTTGAGGGTCGACTTTTAAATTTTTAAATTCCGTCAATTACAAATTCCTTACCTAGCTTTTTACCATTTAAATAACCAACGTATTTTTTTTAGTAAACAGCTCACGGTTGGACCCTCAGATGTCAAAACTTTATTTTAGTGTTTGGCCAAAATGACTTAGCAATTGTATCTGTAAGTACGTCTAATAACACCCTTTGCTATTTTTAAAATCCTAGAAAATTTTTTTTGCAAGAAAATTGCATAAATTCGCAACCTTTTTTAGAACCACTACATAACTCGAGTTTTAAAACTTTTTATATAAAATCCTTTTTATAAAAAATATCAATAATTACTTAAAATTAAACCTGAAAGAAAAAAAATCTCATTACACGTGTTAATTTGCATGTTTTAGGTCTTTTTTTGAGGAAAGTATAACTTCCACATTTTTGACAATAATTATATTTTTTAACATTTCAAAGTAAAATATAATAAAACTTAAACGATTTTTCTTGAATTATCAGTTGAAAATTTCATCAAACATGCAATTTAAGTGATGAAAATTTAATAAAATCATTTTTTGAATGTTTAGAATTACCAATTTTCTACATTTAAAACAAAATGTTAACAAAATTTAAAAACATTCTAATATATAACTTTAAAAATCAATAACATTTTATAAAATGATGTTTTAAAAAATAAATCATTAAAAGGTATTAAAATGCATTTTAAGTTGCTTAAAATTAAAACGAGAATATCTTTTTACACTTTATTCTTTGTAATAGAGATTAATCGTCATTTGCTGAAAATTAAACATTTAATAAACTAATTGAATCTTTTTGTGACCATATTTAAAATTTTTAATTTTTACACTAAGGTGTTTTTAAATAAAAATTTTTGTTAATTTCTGTTTTATGACAAAAAAAGAAAGGGACTTTTTTACTATTTCTAGGTTATCTTATGCAATTTAAACTATATAATATGAAATAAATTTTAATTGTCTTTCTTTTGAGCCACAAAACACTGTAAAATGTAACATATATGCAAAAATAACAATTTTTTTAATGAATATTATAATATCCTTATATGACATTGCGTCAGAGCTTATTCTTTAGATCATATGTTCATGAAAAGTAGCCATAACTTGGAGGGTTGCACTATTTATTAGAATATTAAATAAACTTGAATGGTAAAAATATTAGCATATCCTTTGTTAATTCAAATGCTTTAGGTATATTATTCGGAAAGTTATTTAAAAAAGAGAGAATTTGCTGTGTATACTGTTGAAAGACTTTCAAAATGTGAATTACAAAGCAATCCTAAAAGATCGGGCCGTAGGCAAGTCTTAGTCGATTGGGGGGTACGGGGGTTTTCTGATAGCAATTAGCGTTATTGGTATACAAGGTAAAAAAAACAACATTTTAAAGAAATTCTTTAAATAAAACCCAACGTGTATTGGCAGTACAAACATCTTCATGCTAGCAGACATATGTTTATCAAAATTAAAGAAAAGTATTTCCACAAGAAAAATTATTCAGGTTTCTACTTTATAATTTTAAATATTTTTTTTCTGATAAAATGTTTGACATATATCATATAATCATTTACCAAAAAAAATATTTTAATAATTTAGATTTCAGAGAATATGAAAACCCTCAAAAACTAAGACGACATTTTGCATCTTCTGCTATGACATTTAAGAAAAAAAATTTAAAAATCAAAATTTAGTATGAAAACTATTTTCATCAATTTTTCTGAAGATATTATCGTATTCTATGGGTTTTTCATTATCATTTACTTATATCGAAAGTGCCAAACATTGTACCCTAACTTATTCATTTAATAAAAAATCAACCGTGAGCTGCTTATTTTAATTTTTTCATCTGCCCCCTCATCAATTGAAATTAAAATGTGTAACTCAATGCCTGGTAGGGAGGGAACATTTAATCTACAGCCTTTTCTTCCCCATAATCTTTATACTAAAGTAACAGGATGTTTGTTTGTCTATGTGACTGTGTGTCTGTACCGAAGGATCTCGCGAACCGCTGAACCGATCGGGTTCTCCTTAACAGGGTAGCTTCTCATAGGTCTTAAGGTTTATAACTATTTTTTGGGGGGTGGGACACCCCCAAAAACTTGAAAAATCCCCCCCCCCAAAAAAAATTTACTTTTTCTTTTAAAATCTAAATTCGGCTCTCTCCTCCTCAAGTGCCCCTAGAGGCCTCTAGGGGCGTAGCCGCTAGTTACCTATATTAGTAATGTTGGAAGATTAATTTGTCATTCATTGTCCTAGGAATAAGGTTCAGACAAAAAGCGAAATAAATCTCAAATAATGTTTGGGGGACAGATAATAGATCGTCAAATGCCTCCTAACGACAGATGAAAATCACCTTTAGGTTTCGAGATTTTTTTATGGGAATAATTTCGTTGTTGGTATAAGCTGCCATTGTCCTATCATCGATATCTCAGTGAATAAATAAGTTGATGATTTTAAAATTGGGTGTATCTATGTATATTTATAAACTATATTCTTCCTTTTTCTATGGAATAAAAGGTTAAGTAAATGTTTAAAAGCGAAGTTATTCTGTAATTAGGGCTGGTTCGTCCGTAACGGTTAGCTCTTTTCCTTAATTTATTTAGACATGTTAGAATTTCCTATCGATTTCAAACTTTGCATGGTAATTCCTATAATAGTTAGATACGATTTAGAAAGCATAGCAACTCGTTACTAGAAAGTCCGTACATTCATTTAAAACATGTTGCTTTTTAACCTTTTTAAAAAAATTATGTGATATAATTATCCTCTTTATCTGATGTTTGGAATAATGATTCATTTAACAACAAGGTACAATTTTATATGCGAAGCATCTCTAGTATAATCACGTCTTACACTTATGGACATCATTGACATTGTCTAGTTTAATATCGGTACAATTGTACTTCAATAGTAGTTGAGTATCCACACATATTTAGCTACAGTAGTTGAATAATTTCCAGTATGGCTTCGAAACCGATTAATATCCGTTGGATTCGAACCGGTTTTTATCCCTACTAAATTTGTACCTATAGCAAAAAGTTACAGACAATTTTCCACGAATATTAAAATAATAAAAAATAAGTTTAATACCAGTTTAACATAACTGGTTTTATTTTTTTAATCTCATATTTCAATATTTGCGGAAAGCTGTCTATAACACGATGCGATAATAGTTATTTCTCACATCGTATTATAAACAGCTTCCGCGGATATAGAATGTACAATTATAAGGTTAAAACCAGTTTTTTAGCCCCGAGGTGCCGACGACACGGGCTAAAAAAACTGGTTTTACTCTTATGATTGTACATTTTTATATTCGTAGAAAGCTGGATATAATACGATGCTAGACATAGGTTTTTCGTATGGATGAGAACCGGTTCCTGACCACCGGATTCGAATGAATACGAGAAATAACTATTCCTACACATTTATCCCTTCCATTTCCGCATGTATAAATAGGTTATTATCTTGATTCTAACTTCCTTTTGAGTTATAAGTATGACATCACAATTGCAGTGTAGCTGAGCCTTAATATATACTGTTATACAATGATATGAGATAACTTTAGAACGCGTCTAAGGTCGAAAATCGTTATATGTGGTTTATGATTTAGTCTTTAATACATCATAGAGGGTTAATAGCAGGGAGGAAGAGGACATTGGACTGGAAATTATACTAGTCCCTATAGTTGTCTATGATTTCTTGGTTTTTATACTTTTGGGGATTAAAACTACCAGTGTCCAAAATTTTCCACCAATAATTTTAATACAGTAAGGTTGCTAACATGGATATCATTTATTGATCAGTTTGTTTATTCTTATTCAGTAGGAGGGGAGGGGATGTGCCAAAGGAGCCAGCTACAAGTTTCTCTTTATATTCTGGTGTCCAAGTAATATTAAATCCATTGAATAATAATTTTCTCTGTTTAAATAGATATACCTAATCAGCTTAAAGGATTTTTTATCATGTCAATGATATTTCAGCCTTTATGACTTTTATACAATGATATTTAGTCGACACCTTATCCCGTTAATATGAATGTTTTCATACTTGTTTTATGATACAAAATTCAAAAATTTTAGACAAAATAAAATCAGGCACTTAGGCAATCAATTTGTCGATCATGCAATTTTTTATGACAAGAAGAGTTATTTCCATAAGTGGTTAACACACAAGCAACAAATTGATTCTAAACTAGCAGCAGCGCCCCTAGCATCTATGGGCGTTGTACTTATAGAAATAGAGAAGTACAGTAAAATACCCAGCCCTTAAAACATCCCAAGACTATATAAAAATAAAATAGCATGAAACCATCCAGGGACAATGACCATGGTCCTCTTATAATGAAGCTTCGTAATACACTAATATCGCTGTATTTTGGTTATGAGCCTCTCTCTCATAGGTAAAAGACTTTCCAGTTTTACTTCGAAACCGGTGTATGGCCGCTGGATAAGAACCGGTTTTGAGGCATAGTAAAAAATGAATCTAAAGTATTACAGACAATTATGTATCCTATTATATAAAGCAGTAAGGACTACCTACTGAAGCAATACAGCTATTTTTTTAGGTAAGCTTCACATTTGATGGTTTTATGCCATTCTATGTTGATATTTAAGCCATTTTTCTTTACCTCTTCGCAATACAGTGCCCCTAGAGGCTTGGCGTAACCAGTAGTGAATAATAAAGTAAGAATCATAATATTTTTTACCAGGTTGGTAAGCCCTGGCCTACGGCCCTCCTTTCTAACAAAACTGTTATTAATCATATAAATTAATTTTTAACTACGCGTAAAGCTGTCTATAATACGATGCGATAAATAACTATCAAAGCTTTTGAATTTGTTTGAAGTAATGAATTCATGGTCTTTTTAATGGTTCTGGTTTTTTTTAGTTCAAATTTTAACTTTCTGATTGGACGTGGTATTTTTTATGCAAATATGATGAATAAGCAATTGTAAACAAGATCAATTGGGTCCCTAGCAAGCAACAATATTTTTTAAAATCAATACACTGCAATAAAGTTGTACCTAAATAATTGCTTCATAAGTAGAGAACTTACTATGAACATGTTTTGTCATAAAAATCTTTTTAAAAAATATCAGACATCTAAGTTTAGTAGCAGTTAAGAAAATCACATATTTCCTATAATATCTGCACTACACTACACAGACAGACAAAGTAATTTAAAGAGTAGCTCCACATTTCTAATGAAAAATCACATTTCAAAACTGTTCTTAACGATGAAGAAAGTCAGTTAAGTATATAGATGATAATTTAAAAAAAAAAACCCTTTTAATTTCATCATTTTTTTAACAGGGATAGGCCACCGTGCCTTTAGCCGTGCGGGTGCTGACTGCCGAGCCTTGACTGTCAGAATATTTCTATAAGCCGCACGGCCGATGGTGGCTGCGGCTGCCGAGGCCTTGTACTGGTACTCTTGTTATTTCATAGACATGAAAGAATTTTTTTTTACACTTGATTGCACATTGAATTACTTCAAAGAAAATTATCTGTTTTTTGAAAATTTATTAAAAGTTATTTATCATCCAATTTCCTAGGAAATTAGATTTGATGGATCCTCATTTTCAGGAAAGGCAGGTTTCAAGCTATATTACTTACTTCTTTATTTTTGTAAATCGTAGGTGTCATGAAATCATTGTATTTAATTCTTTAAGACTATTACAATTAGTATTTTTACTGATATTCTAAAAATTCAATCCTGTAAACTAATAAGATGACTTTCTGTCTGTCCAGTAATGTCTCATAAAGGTCCTTAATTTTCGGGAAAGGCAAGTTTGAAGCAAAAATACTTACTTCTTTATTTCTGTAAATCATAGGTGTCATGAAATCATTGTATTTAATTCTTTACAGGGATAATTCTTTAAGACTATTACAATTAGTATTTTTACTGATATTCTAAAAATTCAATCCTGTAAACTAATAAGATGACTGTCTGTCTGTCCAGTAATGTCTCATAAAGGTCCTTAATTTTCGGGAAAGGTAAGTTTTAAGCTATATTACTTACATCTTAATTGCATTGTAGGTGTCATAAAATCAGTGTACTTAATTCTTTTACACTATTGCACAAAGTATTTTTACTGTTTATTTAAAAATTCAATTGTGTAACTAATGAGATGACTGTCCGTTTTTCCAGAAAGATGTCATAAAAAGTTCTTAAATTTTCAGGAAAGGCAGGTTTCAAGCTATATTACTTACTCCTTTAATTCTGTAAATTGTAGGTGTCATGAAATCATTGTATTTAATTCTTTTAGACTATTACATTTCAGATTACGTGTAGTATTTTCAAGAAAACAACAAATATATCAATCTTAATAAGTCAATGCATGTTCATCCATTAATATCTCGTAGATGGCCAGTTTACATTTTTTTAGTAGTTTTGTATTTGTTAGGGATTTCCATGCTTACAGGGCAGGCTGTTTCGCATTGGAATTGCTACTCGAAAAAAGTCACCACTCCCCGTGAAAATATTTTTAAAGAAAAAGTTAACATGGAGCGAAGCCAAATTGTAAAATTAGCAGTTTGCAGTTTTTAGCAGTTTTTATGCGATTATGCGTAAACATTTTATAGTTTTTCTTCCTTATTGGGATCAGATAACCTTTAGAATAAGTTTTCTTCTCATGGCTTTGGTAGCGCAGCTTCCTTTAAAATATTTTGCGTCTGTATTAACTTAACCATTGTATTGTAAGTTTGTACGTCGAGCGTCTAATTTAAAGATTATAATAATTCCATGACGATAGCATTTGTATTATTTAGAGGCCTTTTCTGTATATACAAAATACATATACAACATATATATTTATCATTAAGTTGCTCTGCATTGAAAAAAGTTATCGAAATCTTAAGCTTCAAACAACAAAAACTGTTTTTGTTTATACTTTAATGTAATGTATAAGTTTATAGATTTTTAGTGTTTGATTAAAGGATGACAACATCCATAATTAGCAGAGCACAAAACTATAATGGATTGCCAAAAGGTCAAAAATGATTTTTAAAGCAGATGTTCAGGTATCACAAAATAAAGGAATACAAAGAAAATGAGAGTTATATTAGAAAATCACAAAACCTATACAAATTAATTAATTAACGACCTTTGTAGCATGACCGATAGACTGACGGACCAAGCAAGTTGTTTACTGGATGAACTATAGTAAGGATTATTATTGTATCCCCTCTATTGTGTTACAGACAGACAGACTGACTGATGGAAAAAGTGAATTATAGAGTATAGTCGCAAAATAAATAAGATATCAATTAATGTAAATATACTCAAGTTTTTAGGACAGATTATTGTCTGGAGGTTTTATATATCTATATCATCTATGACGTCACTAAGCTATAATTAATTATGGCATCAAGGATGTGCACCCCCCCCCCCCCCCTCCCCCCAGGATTAAAGTTTCCAGAAGCAAAAACTGTAAATCTCTAAACATATGATAACAAGGATTACATCACAAGAAAAAGATGACAAACAAATATTTTGTAATACAGATGTAAGACGTTATTGGTTATTTATCGCATTGCATTATAGATAGCTTTCCGCAGATAGTAAAAGTAAACTGTACGTGATTTTTAAGAATTGCTAAGAAATGGTTCTAATCCAGTGCAGCGGATGTTAATCAATTTGGAAGCCATACTGGAAAACCTATTACAGCTACTCTGTGACTTGGAATGGTATGTCACCCAAAAATGTGTATAACTGTTTTAATTTACAAAGTACAAACTCCTGTCTGTGCATTCTCTCTCCCAATCCATTGTAAACTAGATAATTTATTTTTAAACTTTACTGAACATACCATAAGAATTTAAAGGCCATACCAACATAACCATTTACTTAATATACATTAAAATATTTTATTTTTAAAAGCGAAGCTTTTCTATAATTAGGGTTGGTCCGTCCGTACACCCGTCCGTCACAGTCAGATAGCTCTTTTCGTTAATTTAAATAGGTTAAAATTTTCATATCGATTTCAAACTTTGCATGGTGATTCCTGTAGTAGTTAGGTACGATTTAGAAAGCGTAGCAACTCTATAACCGTTACCAGAATGTCCCTACGCCCATTTTAAACATGTTGATTTTTAACTTTTTAACAACAAATAATTATGTGATAAAATTATCCGATTGATCTGATTTTTGGAATAATGATTAATAGGACAACAAAGTACAATGTTATAAGCGAAGCATCTCTATAATCAAGTCCTCAAAATGCAAGTATGTCCTTATACAATATCCTTTATTTATGTAGTTTT